>NW_006921942.1:1627623-1710491 GCF_000298275.1 Orycteropus afer afer | reverse complement strand
CTGATAGAGCCTGGTGAAACTCTTCAGACTATGGCTCCTAGCTGCCTTTCAGGTCTGGAATTGAACCCACTCCTGTGGCTTCCAGCCAAACGAAAGACATGTGATCTGAACATTTATATTAGGTAGATAGATACACTCCTTGGAGTGATCAGTCATGGGAGAATAGAAGGGCAGTGTATGCATAGGAAAACAGCTCGGTCAGGGGCAGGAGTGCCTGGAAGAGAAGAACATAGAGAAGAGATAACAATGGGGAGGAAGTGGGAAGAGAGTTGTTACATTGTGGGAAATCGCAGTCAATGTCATGACAAACGTGTATGAACAAAATGTGTATGAACTGCTGTATGGAAAATGATTTGCTCTGTAAACTTTCACCCAAATCACAAAATTTAAAAAAAAAAAAAAGATTACTATTGATCAAGACAGGAAACCCCTGAGACTATGGCCCCTAGTCACCCTTCGGGCCTGGAATTGAACTAACTCCCATGGCTTAACTTTCAGCTGAACAGCAGACAGACCTACAAAGTGAACAACTAGGAAGGTGCACTCCTGAGAACAATCAACCATGGGTGATCAGAACGGTGGCATTTGCACAGGAAGGATAGTTCAGAGGGCAGGGATGCATAAGTAAAAAGGACCCAGAGAAAAGGTAACCACAGGGAGGAAGAGGGAAGAGATGATTATATTTCGGGGATTGCAAGCAATGTCTTGCAACAAAATCTGTATGAACTGTTGAATGGAAAATGAAATTGCTCTGTAAACTTTCACCCAAATCACAATAAAAAGTTTTTTAATAAAAATGAACTGGAATGCATAAAGATCCATATCCTGGACATTACACTCACTCATGCTCACTCACTGCCGTGGAGTCAGATCCAACTCATAGCGACCCCTCCTTGGGTTTCCGAGGTGGTATCACTACAGAAGTAGATTGCCCACCCTTCTTTCTGAGGCGTGGCTGGTGGGTTTGGCATGGCAGCCATTTGGTTACCAGTCAAATGCCTTAGGCTCCTGTCCTATACTTTAGTGAGCTGAAATGGACTGGTACTGGTCATTTTGAATCATATGGTCTTCAATGCTGGGAATGACAAATTGAAGAGGAATGGCATGACATTCATCATCAAAAAGAAGATTTCAAGATTTGTCCTGAAGTACAATGCTGTCAGTGATAGGATAATATCCGTATGCCTACAAGGAAGACCAATTAATGCTACTATTATTCAAAGTTATACACCAACCACTAGAGCCAAAGATGAAGAAATGAAAGATTTATACCAACTTCAGCAGTCTGAAATTGACCAACCATGTAGTCAAGATGTATTGATAATTATAGCGATTAGAATGTGAAAGTTGGAAACAATGTATTGGTGGTTGGAAAATAGGGCCTTGGTGATAGAAATGATGCCAGAGATCACATGATAGAATTCTGCAAGACCAATAATGACTTATTCAGTGAAAATACTTTTTTTCAACAACATGAACAGTGATTATACATGTAGACATTACCAGATGGAATACACAGGAATCAGATAAACTGTTTCTGTGGAAACAGGCAAGGGAGAAACTCAGTATTGTCAGTCAAAACAAGGCCAGGAGCTGACTATGGTACAGACCATCAATTGCTCATATGCAAGTTCAAGTTGAAGCTGAAGAAAATTAAAATAAGTTCACAAGAGCCAAAATATGACCTTGATTCTATCCTACCTGAATTTAGAGACCACCTGAAGAACAGATTAGATGCATGTGGGATGACAGCAAGAACATCATACATGAAGAAAGCAAAAAGTCATTAAAAAGACAGGAAAGGAAGAAAAGAATGCCAGAAGAAACTCTGAAACTTGTTGTTGAACAGAGAACAATAGGGAAGAACACACTGAACATTTCTCAAGCTGAAAGAACTGAAGAAAAATTCAAGCTTCAAATTGCAATATTGAAGGATTCTATGGGCAAAATATTGAATGATGCAGGGAGCATCAAAAGAAGATGGAAGGAATACATACAGTCACTGTACCAAAAAGAATTGGTCAACATTCAACCATTTAAGGTGGTAGCATATAATCTAGAACAAATTGTATCAAAGTAAAAAGTCCAAGCTGCATTAAAGGAAAAAGCTCCAGGAATTGACAGAATACCACTTGAGATGTTTAAACAAACAGATGCAGTGCTGGAGGCATTTATTCCAACCAATCTGGAAGATATCTACCTGGCCAACTGACTGGAAGAGATGGATATTTGTTCCCATTCCAAAGAAAGGTGATCCAACAGAATGTGGAAATTATCAAACAATATAATTAATATTACATTTAATATACATTAAAATCTTGCTGAATGTATGTTTTAAATGGTTGTGGCAGTATATTGACAGGGAACTTCCAGAATTCAAGCTGGATTCAGAAGAGGACTTGGAATGAAGGATATCATTACTAATGACAGATGGATCTTGGCTGTAAGAAAAGAATACCAAGATGTTTACCGGTGTTTTATTGACTATGCAAAAACATTCAACTGTATGGATCATACCAAATTATGGATAACATTGTGAAGAATCAAAAACCCAGAACACTTACTGTGTTCATGAGGAACTTGTAGATCAACCAAGAGGCTGTCATTCAAACAGAAGAAGGGATACTGCATGGTTTAAAATCAGGAAGGATGTGCATCAGAGTTGTATCTTCTCACCATGTTTATTCAATCTGTATGCTGAGCAAATTATACAAGAAGCTAGACTATATGAAGAAGAATGAAGAATCAGGATGGGAGGAAGATTCATTTAACAACCTGTGATATGCATATGACAGAACCTTGCTTGCTGAAAGTGAAGATGACTTGAAGACCATACTGATGAAGATCAAAGACTACGTTCTTCATATGGATTGTTATTGTTAGGTGCCATCGAGTTGGCTCTGACTCATACCAACAATATGTACCAACAGAACGAAACACTGCCCAGTCCTGCACCATCCTCACAATTCTTGCTATGCTTAAGCCCATCATTGCAGCCACTGTATCAATCCACTTGTTGACGGTCTTCCCGTTTTTGCTGACCCTCTACTTTGCCAAGCATGATATCTTTCTCCAGGGACTAGTCCCTTCTGACAACATGACCAAAGTAGGTGAGATGAAGTCTGGTCAGTCTCGATTCTAAGGAGCATTCCAGCTGCATTTCTTCCAGGACAGATTTGTTTGTTCTTCTGGCAGTCCATGGTATTTTCAGTATTCTTACAAAGTATTATACAAAAAAGTAGAACACAATGACAGAGCAGTAGAGAAACTACTGAAAGATTTAAGCAGATTAAAACAAGAAATTAAAAAGAAAACAAGCATAAATCCAAGTAGCTGGAGAGAAGAATGTCTCAGAAGAACTTCAGGAGAACACTTTTCTTTGTCAAGCTTTACAGTATGGATTGCACCTTAACATAAAGAAAATAAAAATCCTCACAACTGGACCAATAAGCAACATGACTATAAATGGAGAAAAGATTGAAGTTGTCAGGGATTTCATTTTACTTGGATCCACAATCAACACTCATGGAAAGAGCAGCCAAGAAATCAGAGGTTGTATTGCACTGGACATATCTGCCGCAAAAAACCTTTAAAGTGTTAAGGAGCAAAGATGTCACTTTGAAGACTAAGGTGTGCCTAACTCAAATCATAGGAGCTCTGGTAGCATAGTGCTTAAGGCACTTGACTGCTAACCAGAAGGCTGGTGGTTCAAACCCACCAGCCACTCCTGGGAAGGAAGGTTGGGCAATCTACTTACATAGTGATACTGCCTCAGAAATTCAAGGAGGGGTTGCTGTGAGTCGGATCCGACTTGACGGCAAATAACAACAATAACCCAAGTCATGATATCTGTTCTGGTTCCCTAGTGCCGCTCTGACAAGAATATCTACCACAAATGGGATGGCTTTAACAAAGAGGAGTTTATTCTCTTACAGTTCAGGAGGCTAGAAGTCCAAATTCAAAGTGCCAGGCTCTAGGGGCTATAGGAAAGCCTCTCAACCTTGGGCTTCAGCTCTGCCTCTTGCTCCCGGCCCACTGAAGCTAGAGGCATCTCTTCACTCAGGCAGCTATTGGCTGCTGAGGCTAACAAGCCCAAGGTCAACAAGTAAAATGGCACAGTCCAGATGTTACCAAACCACAGGACAGGCCATTAATTCAAATCCCTTGTAAGTCCCAAGGACAACACGGCTACATGCAGGATCCAAGCGTGCCATAAGCTGGAGACCATTCCCAAGGCTTCTCCTTATATACGGGAAGCAGACCACATCCCAAAGGCAGTTCTCAGCTGCTTGTGGTAGATCCCACCATGGAGTTGATTGCCAGTCTCATCATGGGGAATAACCACCACCAGCTGCCCAGCCACTCAACCAGGCCCAGCCAAGTTGACACACAAACATAACTACCACAGTATTTTCAATCCTTTATATGCATGTGAAAGCTGGACAACGAATAAGGAAGACTGAAGAAGAGTTAATGCCTTGGAATTGTGGTGTTGGCAAAGAATACTGCAAATATCATGGACTTCCAGAAGAATGATCAAATCTGTTTTGGAAGAAGTGCACCTGGAATGCTCCTTAGAATCGAGAATGGCCAGACTTCATCTTTGGTCATGTTGTCAGAATGGACCATTCCCTGGAGAAGGATATCATGCTTGGTAAAGTAGAGGGTCAGCAAAAATGGGGAAGACCCTCAATGAAATGGATTGACACAGTGGCTACAATGATGGCCTCAAGCATAGCAAGGATTGTGAGGATGGCACAGGACTGGGCAGTGTTTCTGTTGTATATGGGGTTGCTATGAGTCGGAGCCATCTTGATGGCACTTAACAACAACAAACAACAAATTGAGAAATACAAGGCATTACTTTTTTTGATTTGCAAGAGTGTAAAAATTGCAACATATCCAGAGCACCCCACCTTCATGTGTATGAAGAAGTTGCTGGTGTGCAAATTATGAACCTGGGCCTCAAGAGGCCTTGCAGCTTCTGCCTTCACCCTCTTGGAATACTGCCCTGAGGAAGCCCAATCTAATCCACTGGAGGATGAGATGTCATGTGGAGCAGAGACAAGTCAACTCACCTGATCCAGCCAGGTGCTGACAGCCAGCACCAAACCCCAGCCATGTGAGTGAAGCCATCTTAGAACACCCAGCCCAAGGCAAATGCCAGATGAGTGTGACCATATTAGTGATTTTAGGTGAGACCAGCAGAACTACTCAAATTGCTGATCCACAGAATCATCAGTAAATAAAATGTTTGTTGTTTTAAGTGAATAAGTTTTGGGGTGATTTGTTAAATAGTAGATGTAAATGATATAAAGCTAAGATAGTATCTATTCTCAAGGCCATATTTGATAGCAGTTTTGGGACTCCCAGAGCCACCTGCAAACCCTCTTTGCTGAACTAGACAAACTTAGAAGCTAAAGAGAAGCCTCTGTATTGGTTAATTGAGCATCTGTCTCCCCCAGGGGCTGGTTGACCTCAGGGCCCTGATTGAATCTCCTGTGTCTATGCATCCTGTATTGTGCTGAGCCAGGGTCTGGCATATAGCAGGTGCTCAATAAACACTTACACAATTAGTGAACTGCCATGGGACTTGCCCAGGTTACCTACATCTCCTGCTTGGATTATTGCAGCAGCCTCCAAACAAATCTGTCTGCTCCAGACTTGCTCCCTCGAGCCCATTTTCCATCCCAGAAAGAAAATGTTCTAAAATGTAAATCTATCTCAGTTGCTCCTCTGGTTAAAATCTTTCATTGGTTTCCCAGGACCTTCACGTTTAATTCCTATCTCTTTGGAATGATTTATGAAATGCTGCAAACCTTGACCCCCAGTTCACAAGTTCTGTCTTGCACCATTCTCTCCCTTGCTCATGGGTCCTAGCCAAAGGGTTTTCTTTCTGCCCCTTTCATGTACCACACTCTGGTTCCTCCAGATCTTCACACAAGCTGTTCCTCTTGATGGAATACTCATCACCATCCCCCTAGCCCCTGTGCCCACATAAATCCTACTAATCTTTCACTACATCTAAGGACTCATTTTGTCTGGATTGAGTGATGGCAAGAAGCATGGATCTACACCTACTTATAGGTGGTGGCTGACCATTTGGATGGTCAGGGACTCAGGAAGTACAGACTTGGAAGGTTGGCAATAAGGAAGACTTGGGAAGGTATTTAGATGGACTTTCAGTAATGGGTACAGAGTGTAACTTTCATTACAGAGGAGGTTCTCAATAATCAAGCAACAAACTGGCACATGCTAGGGATGCCAACCAGCCTCTTTCTCCTGCCCCTGCAGTGCTTAATCAATATGCTCTTGTACAAAGTGGCTATGTTGGCGAGAATGGAGACTATTAACAGGTTCCTCTTGGCTTCATCCAGCCACTGGTGCCAGGTTGATTCTATTGGACCTTCCCATCATGGAGGGACAGTGGTTTATCCTCACTGACATAGCTCAAATAGAGAGTTCCAAGATTCAAAGGGAGGTAGTGAGAGTGGCTTCTCTCACCATCACACCTAATAATCCACTGTGTTAGCTTCCTGTCGTTGCCATAACAAATTACCGCAAACTTGGGGACTTAAAACAACAGCAATTTATTATGTAGCAGTTCTAGAAGGCAGAAGTTCAGCATCAGTTTTATTGGGCTAAAATCAAGGTGTCGGCAGGTTGTGCTGCCTCCAAAGACTCTAGGGTAGAATCCATTCCTTGGTTCTAGCTTCTGGAGACTAACAGCATTCCTTAGCGTGTGGCTACATTATTCTAGGCTCTGCCTCCATTTTCATAAAAATGCATTTTATTGAAATATAATTTATGTACAGTGATCTCCTTCTACCTCTCTCTTATAAGGACACTTGTGATTGGATTTAAGGCCTGCGAGATAATCCAGGGAAATCTCTCCACACCAAGATCTTAACTCAATCACATGTGTAAAGACCCTTTTTCCTTATGAGGTAACATTTACAGATTCCAGAGATTAGGACCTGATATCTTTAGGTGACCATGATTCAGCCCACTACACCCACTCACAGAATTTTTGCTTCCTGCTCCTGCAACTTTGGGCTCGCTGGTTTGGAGATCTTTGTTCGCAAGGGAAGAGAGGCAATACAATTTTCACTGAGTTGGAAGTGATATTTCCAGCTGGCCATTTTCAGCTCCTCGTGCCACTGAACCAACAGGCAAATGAAAGAATTAATGTACTGGCTGCAGGACTGATACTATTGCCAAGGGGAAATTGGGTTGCTGTCACACACCAAGGACAAAGAGGACTATTCTTGGAACTCAAGGGATTCTCTGGGGTCCTTCTTAGTACTTCCATGAACAATAAATATAAAATTTAATGAAAATAACCATGTAGGACAACTGAGGGGTCAGACCTTTTGTTGTTGTTGTTAGGTGCCATTGAGCTGGCTTCAACTCACAGCAAGCCTACGTACAACAGAACAATCAGACCCTTTAAGAATGTTGATTTGAGTCTCTTCACCATGTAAAGACCCCTAACCAGCTGAAGTCCTAGCTGAGAGTGAAGGGAACATAGAAGGGCTGTGAAATAAGGAAGTTATACGTATTAACCATGGCACTGTGACCAGTTACCAGAAGATCTATTGTTGAGTATATTTTTCTTTCTTGCATGGTGTGTATCTTATTAAATAAATGTATTTTTATTCCCTTTCCCTAATTTTATATGTTGTTGTTGTTGTTATATGCCGTCGAGTTTTAAATGATAGCTAATTTTAGTTTGGGCGATCTACTTCTATAGAGATACCACCTCGGAAACCCAAGGAGGGGTTGCTATGAGTTGGATCTGACTCGACGGCTGTGAGTGTTTAGTTGCAAGTGGGATTGTGACTGAGTAATTAACATCACTCAAATATGGATTTCTGTGACTATCTCCTAGAGATGGATACATCCTTTGGACTGTGGGATTTTGTATAGACTTTGTGTGTTTTCTCTTCCAGGGAGAGGGTTAGAGTGTCTTTATTCATATGAAGGATTGTTGATGTTGTTGTTAGGTACTGTTGGGTTGATTTCCAACTCATAGTGACACAATATGACAAAGTAGAATTGCCCCCATGAGGTTTTCTTGGCTTTAATCTTTATGGGAACAGATCACTAGGTCTTTCTTTCATGGAGTGGCTGGGTGAAATTGAATGACCAACTTTTCAGTTAGCAGCCAAGTGCTTAATCAGTGTAGTTGCACCTTATTAGATGGAAGATATTGTTATTATCAACTTACTACTGTCGAGTTGGATCTGACTCATAGTGACCCCTCCTTGGGTTTCCAAGGCGGTATCACTACGGAAGTAGATTGCTCAACCTTCCTTCCAAGGAGTGGCTGGTGGGTTTGAACTGCCGGCCTTCTGGTTAGCAGTCAAATACCTTAGGCACTATGCCACCAGAGCTCCCATTGTTATTATATGGAGGTGCAAATATGTGTGGATTGACATGTACAGTTACTGAGTATACAAAGGGGTGAACTGTGCCAGTTACTAGGCTATTATCTTTCATTCCAAATCTACCCTTCTATTCTCGCCTCTGTGATACTGGGGCTGGGACTGTGCAAACCACATTACTCCTTTGTTAGCTGACTTCTGACAATCCTAGAGGGAGATTGGATTCTTTGGGTGATGCATATGGTTAATGTGCTTGGCTGCTGGAGGCTGAAGACCACCCAGAGGTGCCTTGGAAGAAAGGTCTGGTGATCTACTTCCAAAAACTCAGCCAATGAAAATGCTACTGAACACAGTTTTACTCTGACACACATGGCATCAACAAGAGTTGGAGTCAACTCTAGAGCAACTGGTTAGAGGGAGATTAGAAAGCAGGAGGAAGGGAGACTTAGTCCTTTGCTTACTAGGCTTGTCTGCAACATCTTGGTAGCAGCAGGTGATCCCAGCCTCCAGCTTTTTTTCTATAGTCCCAGACAAGCCTCTTTGTATCCCCTAAGAGGTATTAGCACCTGCCAGGTAACACCCCTCTCTCAAACTGCTGAGCCCCAGCACCACAGGGCTCCCCTCCAAACTTGTGAGTTCTGATAACCCCAACCTCTTCCTTTTATTCCCACAGCCCTAGGAGCAGTCATGCTTCTTTGCAGTTGTTTTCTCTAGATGATCTCAGTGTGCCCTGTTTGCTCTCTCAGTCATTCTACAGCTGTGTAACCCACCCTCTAGAAATGCTCTTGGTTGAAAAATCTAGTGTAGGTTCTGTTGTCTTGACTGAACCCTGACTGATATAAATGATTAGGAAAGTGATATTCACTCTTCACTGAGGTGCTCAGCCAAGATAAAGTAAATTTGGAAGTTCCAGGGGTCATTATGAGGGGTCAGCCTGCCTGAGAAGAAGGCTGAAATAGAAGACAGACTCCCACACTGCTTAAGCATAGATCTAGCTGGGCATGAAGCCAAATCTATCCTCTGGACTTTTTAGTTATCTGGGCCAATGGATTTCATTTTTTGCTTAAGCTATGCTATGGATTTAATTGTGTCCCCTCAAAAAAATATATATATGTGTGTGTGTTATAAATCATAAACCCTATGCCTGTTGTTGTAATTCCATTTAGGAATGTGTTGTCTTTGTTATGTTAATGAGGCAGGGTTAGTGTAGGGTGTGTCTTGAGTCAATCTCTTTTGAGATATAAAAGAGATTAAACAAGCAATCAAGAGAAGAAATGGGGTAAGACAGATGCTAAGATATGTAGAGATCTCCAAGGGACCTGGAAGCAGAAGCTAAAGAAACAAGGACCTCTCTCCCTAGCCAACAGAGAGAAAGCCTTTCCCTAGAGCCAGCACTCTAAATTCAGATGTCTGGTCTCCCAAACTGTGAGAAAATAGACTTCTCTTTGTTAAAGCTATCCACTTGCATTTTTACTACAACAGCACTAGATAACTAAAACAAGCTATATTGTATTGGTTTTTGTTGCTTACAACCAAAAAAGTCCTGACTAATCCTAATCCCCTTGTCCTTGGCCCCAGACCAGGCCCTCCACCCCACCTCCATTGAACAAAGCCAAGTCCAACCACCTCCTACTGAAAACTTTAATGAAACCAATAAGTTAATAAGTTAACAAAGTGAGGTACTTGCATATCTGAGAACCAGGTTGGTGGGGAACCTCAATTGTAGAAGGAGGGAGGGCTTATCCCCAAGCCTCCTTTGGTCGTAGGGTATTCCCATTCCCCTGTCCCACTCCCCAACTCTGTTTCTGAGGGAGTAGAAGGGTGGCTCTCTGGGGACAGTGCAGTGCAGGTGAGGTGAGCCAGGACAGGCTCCATCCAGGGTATGATGGTCACATGCAGAGGGCATGTTGGGGCAGAGGCTGGGCACCATGAGGCTGAGCAAGATCCAACCCCAGCCCTGGCGCTGGTGCATGCAGGTCCCCCAGACATGAGATGCAGGCAGCTTGGCCTGAGCCCCTTGTTCCCTGGCACCCCAAAGAGGGTTACCATCAGTCTACTACCCATCGCCCTCCTCCATCTGCATTGGCTTTGCAGAAGAGGGATACTAGATAGATGCTAGGGACCTGGAGTGGACAAGGGCTTATGCCAATATGGGGGGGGGGTGCCAACTGAAGACATGGGTTATGGAAGGTGGGGAGACAGTGCATGTGAGTGTCAAGTGCACAGGTGGTGCCTGACAAATAGTAGCTGCTATTTGCATTATTATTCTCTCTGGGAGTAGAGTGATTAGGAAGGGGTGGAGCCTGGATCCAAGTAGGCCTGGGGAAAGGGCTGGGGTCTCTCCAGTGGATGTCTAGGTCTAAGTTGTGCTATGAGAACACCAAGGAGGACCCTTGGGGTCAGGTAGAGCAGCAGGAGCCCTAACTGGACTCCTGGCCCTTTAAGGGGTAGATCTTCTTGGGCAAAAGGAGCTGGTAACACTGTGGTGAGAACTGCAGAGACCTGGGGTCCCTTCAGCACTCCTGTCCTACCTGTACATCCACTGGCACCATCGGCAGAGGGCCAGGAAAGGCTGTGTGGCTCTGTGCTCATGTCTCCCAATGAATGTGACTATGTGTGTCACTCTGAATGTGAGAAACTTACTCTGTGTTCGGGAAGACTAATAGGACATGTATGTGTAACAGTGGGAGCGTTGTCTGTAAGAAGTCTGGGGAGAATACAGAACCTTGTGCTGATTGTCAAAAATGTCTGGAGGTCCAAAGGGGACTGGACATTCAGCAGGAAGAGGGAGCCCTTGGGAGGTGACACCTGCAAATGGGAAGAGAGACCCAGGCACTGTCGTTGGGGGAGGGCAGAGGAGAAACAGGCCCCATGCTGGATAGGGATCAGTGATAAGCCAAAGAACAGGGATAAGGGTCATGGCCAAGCAGCCTGAGACCAGCTACTGCTGGGAGCCCATCTCCCAATGGGAGAGGGGCAGAGGGACCCCATGGGGGTCCCTAAAGTTGCATATTTAACACAGTTTGCATATATGGTGCCCACCTGTCATGTGACAGGGTCCTGTTTTTTGTGAGTACCTATGAGGGCACATTGGGCCCAGCCCCAAGTGGGGTGGGGCCTTGGCGGAGGGCTTCCCTGCTCTGCACAAAGGGCTGGCTAGAGACCTCACCTTGCATAGTTGGAAGCTGAGTCTGGGCCCAGGGCCCCAGGGCCCCACTCCCACTCCCTGGGGCAGAGTCCCTGCCAGGCTGGCCAGATCACGCCTTGATGGAGCACGCAGGGCACTGGGAACCCCAGAGGCCACGTGGCAGCCGCTGCTGTTGCCCTCCATGCGGCCTGGCATCTCGTGATCCTAGGTAGGGCCGTATCAGTGCCATCCACTGCGGGTATCTCGCCCACCCAGGCAGCTCAATGCTGCGTGTGGCCTCTCGCCCCGCGAGGGATGCGAGTTCAAGTAAGAGGAGTCCCGAGGCCTCAGAGAGCAGGTCCGAGCGCGAGGCCGAGGGGCTGGCGGTGTACTGTCCTGCCCCTGAGAAGCCCCTCAGTCCATGTTGGTGCTGACTGAGCGGGAGATGCTGAGCGTCTGTGCAGAAACGGAGATGTCCTCGTGGTCCACAGGGCTGTGGTAATCCGAGGTGATGTCGGGGTCGAAAAGCGGCACTTGCACGGTGCCCAGGCTGGCGGAGGTGCCAGAGCGCAGGCAGCGCGAATAGAAGCCCAACAGCAGGTCAAGCTTGTGCTCGATGGACTGCACCTGAGGGCGAGGCGGGGCCAGGAGTCCGAATTGGGTGGGGTCTAACCGGGGTGGGGCTTGGGCGGGGCGCAACCGGAAGACTCGGCTGGACCGGGAGCAGGGGCGTGAAAGGAAAGCGGAACTGGGCCAGAAGGCCAGAAGCAGCTGGGAAACCAAAACCCAAAACCACTGCCATCAAGTCCATTCCGAATCATAAAGGCTCCCACTGGGCTTCCAAGGTTGTCAATCTTTATGGAAGTAGATTGCCTCATCTTTCCCCCCTGGAACAGCTGGTGGGCTTGAACCGCTGACCCTCTGATTAGCAGCCACATGCTTTACCTACTACACCACCAGAGCTCCTTGGAAGAAGATAATAAGTAGGGGCTTATTCCAGGGTGGAAACTTAGTTGTGGTAAATAGGAATAGTCCGGAATAGGCCACTAAGAAGCGGAGTTAAATGGAGTGGGCGGGACTAGCTGGTCCAAGACTCCTTTGACAGGAGTTTACCAGAGAACATGGAGCAACCTAGGGGCGGGCCTTAGCAGGAGCCGGCGATCTAATCAGGATCGTTTAGCGGGAGTGGGTGGGCTTTCCGGGAGGCGGGACTCATCTGTGAGCGGGTTGGCCAGGGCCCGGGAAGGTGGGCCCTGTTGGGGCCTCACCTGCTGGTGATCTAGGCTGTGGCTCTGATTAGTGCGTTCCCACCCTTCTTCTTGTCCCGTGGCTTTACATCGCATCTCTCGGCGGACGACCAGCTCTGCCACACCCGCGAAACTCCATTCCACACTCACCTGCTTCTCCACCTTGACCACGCGTCCCATCAAGCTGATTTCGTCCACCGTTTCTGTGTCAGGAGGCCCCTTGTCGCCCTTCTCCCGGGCCTTCCTATCCCCGGGCCCTCGACCCACAATCTGGTCCACCCTGCCGGGAAAGGGAGCTGTGAGAGGAAAGAGTCCAGACACACGGCACCCCGCCCCTTCCAGAAGAGCCCTAGGTTGCCTGCTGAAGGGAGGTCGGAAGGGGGCAGTCTGAAGCAGGGAACCGACACCACGCCCTCTAGAGGCCGAGTTGGGGGGAGGGGCGGTGACTCGGACCCTACTTAGGGAGTTCTAGCAACTAGCCAAAGGCACAACACACAAGCATGACAAGTAAAACAATTGCAGGCATCTAGCCTGATGGGAGTTCTGGTAGCATAGTGGCTAAGGCACTTGACTGCTAACCAGAAGGCTAGCGGTTCAAACCCACCAGCCACTCCTCGGAAGGAAGATGGGGCAATCTACTTCCGTAGTGATACTGCCTCGGAAACCCAAGGAGGGGTCGCTATGAGTCAGGTCTGACTCGACGGCATGTAACAACAACAGCCTGATGGGAGGAGAGGCAGAAAAGGGAGCCCTGGTGGTGAAGTGCCCAAGGCATTTGACTCCTAACCAGAAAGCTGCTGGTTCAAACCCATGATCCACTCCTTGGGAGACTGAGCAATCTACTTCCGACTTGGCAGCAGTGAGTTTGGGTTTTATTAATTTCTTTTTTTGGAGAAGAGAGAGAAAGAAGTGGAAATGTGAGTTATAAGTGAAGAAGACCAAAGCTGGTCCCACCTTACTTTTTTGCTCCCCTTTACAGCAAAACTCTGGAATGAGTTCCCTCTCCTCTGTCACCAATTCCTCTCCTCCATTTCTCTATTAAATCTACTCCAATCAGGCTTTGGCCCCCTTTTCACTAAAACTACTGTTGTTAAGGTCCCAAATGACCTCCATGTTGCTAAATTCAATGATCAAATCTCAGTCCTCATTTTATTTGACCTATTAGCAGTGCTTGGCTAACCCTTCCCTCCTGCAAACACTTTCTTCATTTGGATTCCAAAGAAGCACCCTCTCCTAGTTCTCCTCCTACTTCACATCTCTTTCTCAGGCTCCCTTGCTAGTTCCTCCCTTATCTCCACAACCTCTAAGCACTGCAAGACCCAAAGCTCACTCCTAGGACTTCTTTTCTCTATTTACTCTCACTCAATAGATGATGTCTTCTGTTTCAGCTCTGGTCACATAGTGCCTAAGGCATTTGACTGCTAACCAGAAGGCTGGAGGTTCAAACCCACCAGCCAGTCCTTGGAAGGAAGGTTGGGCAATCTACTTCTGTAGTGATACTGCCTCGGAAACCCAAGGAGGGGGTTGCTATAAGTCAGGTCCGACTCCGTGGCACATAACAACAACAACAACATGGTAGGACCAAAAGGTGGTGGAGTGGTTAAGCACTCAGCTGCTGCCATGTGGGAGGTTGGAACCCAGAGAGAAAGATGTGGCAGACTGCCTCCATAAAAATTACAGCCTTGGAAACCCTATTGGACAGTTCTACTCTGTGGAGCTCTGGTGGTGTAGAGGGTAAGTCGTTTGACTGCTAACCAGAATGTCAGTGGTTCAAACCTGCCAGCTGCCCTGTGGAAGGAAGATGGGGCAATCTACTTCTGTAAAGATTTACAATCTCAGGAAACCCAATGGGGGTTGCTATGAGTAGGAAATGACTTGATGGCAGTGAGTTTGGTTTGGACTCTGTCTTATGAGCTTGCTATGAGTAGCAATCGACAGTAGTGGGTTTGGGCTTTTCGGTTAGGACCATGAAAGTCATTCTAAAGCCCTCCTTGGAAGCATGCAGGTCATTAGGGTTCTCACAGAAGACCTGCAGCTAGGTGGGTCTTCACACTTAAGATACCTGAGGAATCTGGTAGCCTAAACCGCCCGCTGTAAACATGAGGCCCTGCCCAGGCCAGAACCTCAGCTCCTGCAGCAGCCCATAGGGGGCGCTCAGGATTCCATTCGGGTGCCAATGAGGGGACTCCCAGGGCTTCCCTACCCCTCTCTCCCGCTGGTGACGGTGCACGCACCGAGCCTGCAGGCTCTTGATCCGGCCCAGCATGTCCAGGTGCCCTGCAGAGTACTGCTCGATGACGTCCTTCACGTCGTATGGTCGCAGGGTCTCCTTGAATTTCCTTTTGGCCACCAGGAACTTCAGGATCCTGTTGGGGGAGTCCCCGTCAGAGGACGGTTCTGCCCTCTGAACTAGAGCTGGAGATTCTTTCCCAGTCTCCTCTTCCTCCCCTTGCTATACTTTTGTCCAGCACCAGGACACCTCATGCTGGGACCACCACAAACAGCCTTCTTCTGCTAGGTAGGCCAGCCTTCCTAGCGACCCAACACACCCCCTGTCCCCAGTGCCCCCACTGATATTTTTTCAATGTCTTCTTTCCCTTGTCCCATTAGCCTGGGAGGGAAGAGACTGAGTCTGGTTTCTCTGCAGGACGGTGCACAGGGCAGGCATCTGTGAACACTGACTGTGGATGGTGATTGCTTGGGGGGGGAGAAATACCTGCATTCCCTCCACAAATACCTGTTAGCAAGGTTCCCTGCTGGACCCTGGGCACCTTAGCAAAGTACGATTTAATCCTGGACCCCAGGGAGCTCCATTGTGGGTTGGGAGACAGACAGGCACATACACACAAAACCAGTTGCCCTAGAGTGGATTCAGGCTCATGAGGATTCCATGTGCGTCAGAGTAGAACTGTGCTCCACAGAGTTCTCAGTGGCTGAGTTTTTGGAAGTAGATCACCAGGCCTTTCTTCCAGTGATCCTCTGGGGAGATTCAAACCTCCAGCCTTCTGGTTAAGAGTCAAATGCGTTAACCGTTTGCACCACAAGAGACAAACAGGACACAGACAATTATGACGTGACAAGGGCCATGCCAAAGAATGGAGAAAGAAGGCTGGGGACCCAGAGGAGGGAGAGCTTTGGTCTGAAGAAGTCAGAAGACAGGCCTTAAAAGTGATAGTTTCCAGTCCCAGAGCAAGAGAAGGGAGATGAAGGGAAGCTTTCGGATACCGAGGAACCTGGATGTGGGTGAGTGAGGTTTGATTCAGAGTAGCTGAGACAGGGGCGTGATGGCAAAGGGTTAATGCACTTGGCAGTACGAGAAGAATGGGCAGGAGGTTAGCCTTGAGGAGGCTTGGGGAGTACGCTGAAGAGCCTCAGCAGAGACTGGACAGTGCCAACTGAGTTAGCAGTGGTGAGGAGGTTGAAGCTGTGCTTTAGCATGACTACTCTGCCAGCCTATGTGGAGAATGCCCTGGAGAGGCAGAGATGGGAGCAGGGAGACCAACTCCAGGGGTGAGCTGAACTGGAGAAAGGAAGTAGGGGATGGAGATACAGGACAATTCAGGAAATGAGACTGGCAGGCTTTCAAGCCCAAATGACCCCCAGTAATCTGGCTTGGGTGACTGTGTGGTAGGGCCACTGCCTGAGATGGGGACACAGGAGGACAAGGTTTGGGGCATACTGAATGTGAGGGGCTGTGAGATGGCCAAGGAGAGCTGACCTGGGCCAGATGGCAGCTCAGGCACTGTGTTCCAGATGTTGGTCACATGGCAGGGAGAGACAGTGTATATAAAAGAGGATGGGGACTGTCCTGCTAACTCTGATTTTAAAAGGAACATACAAAGAAGAAGCTTGTGGGCAGGAGACTCAGACAAGAGAGAGAGGAGGCGAGTCCAGAAGTCCTGGGCATGAAGAGGGTTTCTGGAGCTAGAGCCGAGGCTGGAGATAGGTCTCCATGCCAAGAGCTAAGGGGCTGAATCTATAGCTGGGCCATGGCTAAAGGACTCGGGAGACTCTGGTGCCCCCTCTTAATTGTCAGTATGGGAAGACAGCCAGTAGAGCAGAGGCTTTCAAACTTTTTTGTCCAAGACCCACTATAAGAAATACATTTTATATGGCAAACCAGTATACACACGCACATTGTTGCTCTTGTTATAGAGACTGTCAAGTCAATTTTCAACTCATAGTGACCTCCATGTGACAGAGTAGAATTACCCCCATAGGGTTGTAATCTTTATGGGAACAGATAGCCAGGTCTTTCTCCCACAGAGCCTCTGGGTGGTTTCAAACCACCAACCTTTCAGTTAGCAGCTGAGTACTTAACTGTTGCACCACCAAGGCTCATTCACATACACACACAAACTGAAATATAAGTTTCATAAATGTTATTTATCCTTATTAGGAGACATGCACTCTGATATTTTATTCTTATGTCTCTATTGTTTAATGCTGACCATGGCCCACTAAATTGATTTCAAACTGTTGTGACCTGTGGTTTGAAAAGCACTGCTCTAGAAGAAGTCCTGGGACAGACAGACAGTCTGAGGCTAAAACAAAAAAAGTTTGCAAAACAGGGAGAAGAGAAGGGCAGTGTTCGCACAGGGAGACAGCTTAAGGGGCAGGAGTGCATGGGAGGGAAGGACACAGGGAAGAGGTAACTACGAGGAAGTGGGAAGAGAGCTGTTACATTGTGGAGAATTGTAGTCAATGTTATGAGACAAAAAGTGTATGAACTGCTGTATGGAAAATGAACTTGCTTTGTAAACTTTCACCCAAATAGCAATAAAAATTAAAAAAAAAAAACAACTTTGTGACACAGAAACAAAGGGAGAAGGATACTGAGACACAGAGATATAGGGAAAGAGCATAATATGGAGACATGAGAGACAGGTAACTGCTGACACACAGCTAGGGATGGAGAGAAATAGAGGAAAGGCTGACAGAGACAGTGGAGGAGGAGAAAAGCAGAGAGGCAGAGAGGGCAGTGACCCAGGACGTTGTGAGTATGCGGAGAGAGACCAGTGATGGGCAGCTGTATCCACTGCCCAACCATGCCTGCCACCTCTAGACACCATGAGTAGGAGCATGGGAGCCATATGCCACCTCCTCACCCCACCCACACTCCAGGGTCTCTGTCAGCCCAGCACTGCCAAAGAAGCCAGGCAGGCACCAGCTGGCATGCCTGGGAGCTAGGCCAGGCCTGGCCATGAGGGCAGGCCCCAGATGGGGAGCTGCATAGGTGGCAGACGTGTGGGGAGGGGGCTCACCTCAGGTCTCAGTCTCACCTGACGGAGCGGATGACAGTCTTCACAGCAGGCATGACGTCGTCCACTGTGAGCTCACACTGGTAGCTCTTCTCCTCTGCCACATCCTCTGAGGGGCCCTCTGGGAAGACAGAGGGGCCCAAGCAGTGGCAGCAGAAGGGGGCACTTCCAACCCACCCCCCTACACACACAACATACTAAACCTCCCTTAGAAGTACTGACAGGGAGAAAGAGGCCCAGAAAGGGCCTGGGACCTTCTTGGGATCATACAACAAGGCAGACCCAGGCTTCCACTTCCCCAGCTGTTCCTCACTCCCCCACCCAGGGCTGACAACCCCGGTGTACTGCATGCCCATCTGCCCCTGTGGCCAGTCAGGGTAAATACCTGCCTGGTGACCTGTGAGAGGAAGCTAATTTATAGCAACCCTGGCCTGGGGCAAATCCACAGGCCTGAAGGAAGCTCCACAGGTCCAACCACGCAGGACAGTGAGCCCAGAGAAAAGAGGCATGAGGCCACTGCATGGAATCCTGCCCACGGTCTCATCCTGCAGCCAGTGAAACGGGGGCAGCCCCAGGGCTCCCATGCCCAGCTCTACCACTAGAGAAGCCCTTAAAGCAGATGACTCCCCTGCTCCTTCCTCTCCTCCTCCTCCCTGGAGATGCCTCTTCTCTGAGGCTGGTACCCAGCCCTACACAGAAGGGTGATGCTGTCCTCACTCCACAGGGGCAGGGGCAGGAGTGGCAGATAGCTAGCAGCTCCCTAGGCTGGATCGTGTGCAGGTGCCCATGGGTCAGTTTGAAAGGTTACTTTTTTTTTGAAAAGTTACTCTTCAGAGCTGAGTCCTCAGCCAGTGAATGGCATCTTGGGGGCTGATACAGTATAAGCAGCGGTGACATGGCAGGTCCCCTCCCTCCAAGAACAGTAGGGCTTTCTGCCTCTACCTCCATCCAGGTCTACCCCCACCTTCTCCCACTAAGTCAAGGGCACAGCTCGAACTCTGTTGTTTGCTACCATCAAGTGGATTCCGACTCATGGTGACCCACGCATGTGGAGTAGAACTGCTCCCTAAGATTTTCAAGGCTGTGACCTTTCAGAAGCAGATTGCCAGGCCTGTCTTCCAAGGCACCTCTGGGTCGGTTCAAACCGCCAAACTTTTGGCTTGCAGCCGAGCTCTTAATCATATATGCCACCCAGGAACTCCTAGCTGGCTAAAAAGCAGTCCCACCAGGTTCACAACCTTCTCTATGTAGGCTGGGCTGGTGAAGAAATAGAGTTGGGTAGGCCACAGAGCATGCCCTTTGGAGTAGAACAGGTCTGGTTGAAGATCCCAGATTGGCCAGTTACTAGCTGAGAATCTCAGCTACCACATCTGTAAAATGGGGATAAAAACAGAACCTACTTCCCAGAGTTGTTGGTAGTAGTAAATGAGATAATCCAGTATGGGGCTATACTCAATAAGCATCAGTTCTCAAGCCTTCCCAAGCATATTTTTTAACACAGCTAGTTTCTGTTGAGTACCTATCCCCAAAACTTTTCTGTCTACCTTCCATGGACTATCTCATTTAATCCTCACAACACCTATGAAGTTGATAATATTACTATTTTCATTTTATAGATGAAGAAAAGGAGGCCCAGAGAGATTAGGTTACTTAACCAAGGTAAGTGGCAGAGCCAAGATTCAAACCCAGGCAGCCTGGCTTCAAACCTGTACTCTCAGTCACTATGAAATACCACCGTCACATTCTCATTTCATTCCCCTAATAGTCTGGAGCCCCAGTGAGCAATGTTATGATGCCCATTTTACAGACCAGAAGATTGAGGCCTATAAATGGCCAATCAGTTGCAGAGCTGGTACTAGAACCAAGTCTTCCCATCCCCAACATAGATTCTGTCCTGACTCTGCTCCCCTCAGCAGGTTTTAGACCCTAGGCCTCCAGGGGCTCACCCTCAGCAGAGGCACGGGGTTTGAGTCTTAGTGAGGCCCGGAAGCGGGTGCGGTCATTGAAGCTCCAGCTCTTCTGCACCTTGGTAGGGCTGGTGGCCTCTCCCACCTGCTCGCTGCTTGGAGAGGTGGGCATTGGAGGAGGTGCCAGGTGCTGCTTGGAGGGGCCTGTCCGCCGCTGGGAGCTGCTCATGCGGATGCGGTCTTTGATGCCCATCCGGCTGCTGGCAGGGCAGGGCAGGTGGGGGAGAGAGCCAAGTTAGCTGGTGTGAGGTAGGGGGTAAGTGAGACAAAGATCTAACTTAGGGCTTGGGGTAGTTATTGGGTTCTAACTCCCTACTGTTATGGATTGAATTAGGTTCCGCAAAAATGTATGTTTAAATCCTAACCTCTATCCCTGTGCTTATAATCCCATTTGGGAATGGGTTGTCTTTATGTTAATGAGGCAAGATTAGTGTAGGATGTATCTTAAGTCAATCTCTTTTGAGATATAAAAAGAGATTAAACAAGTGAGCAGAGAGAGAGATGGAGCAAGATGGATGCCAAGACACATGGAGATCTCCAAGGAATCAGGAAGAAGCAGCTGAAGAGACAAGGACTTTCCTCCAGAAAAGACAGAGAAAGAAAGCCTTCCCCTAGAGCAAGTGTTCTGAATTTGGACTTCTAGCCTCCTAAACTGTAAGAAAATACATTTCTGTTTGCTAAAGCCACCCACTTGTGATATTTCTGTTATAGCAGAACTAGGTAACTCACGCAGAATTTGGTACCAGAAGAGTGGGATGCTGCTCTAAGACATATCTAAAATGTGGAAGCAGTTTTGGTAATGGGTAGAGGCTGGAAGAGTTTTAGTAAAAGCCAACATTGCCTTGAAGAGACTGTGGGTAGAATTCTGGACGTCAAAGGCAATTCCAGTGAGGGCTCAGAAGGATGTGAGGAGAGCTATAGAGAAAGTCTTTATTATCTCAGAGAATAGATGTGGCACCAGCAACAGAATGTTGCTAGAAATGTGGACGTTAAATGTGACATTTAAGGTCTGGTGAGACTTTAAAAGAAAATGATGAACATGCAATTGGACAATGGAGGAAGGGAAATGCTTTGTATGCAGTGGCAAAGAACTTGTCTGAATTATGTTCAAATGTTTGTTGGAAGGGAGAATTTGTAAGTGATGAACTTGGATATCTGACTGATGAGTTTTCTAAGCAAGATCTTAAAAAGGCCATGTGGTTTCTCCTCACTGCTTATAGTAAAATGTAAGAGTAAAGAGATGGACTTTAAAATGAACTGTGCAAAATAGAAAGATTTGAAAAATTCTGTAATAGAAACATCTGTCCTAGAATGTCTACCAAGGACATGGCTACACAATCTTTTGTTAAAGAGTTTAAACCTGGGACTGATAGATCTAACCAACCATGGCAGAAAACCTACCAGACTGAAAGAGCCAGAGAAAGAACCAAAGGTAAGAATACTGTCTGCCTCTTGGGATTCTACAGGCAGGAAACAAAACCAAACTCACTGCCATCGAGTTGTTTCAACTCATAGCGACCCCTTCTTGGGTTTCTGAGGTGGTATCTCCATGGAAATAGATTGTCCCATCATCCTTCCGAGGAGTGGCTGGTGGGTTTGAACTGCCAGCCTTCTGGCTAACAGTCAAATGTCTTAGGCACTACACCACCAGAGACAGCTAATGTAAATTACACTACTGGGTGTTGGATTTGCTTCTTATTGTTGTTGTTAAGTGCCGTCGAGTCGTTTCCAACTCATAGTGACCCCATGCACAGCAGAACAAAACACTGCCTGATGCCGTGCCAGCTCCATGATCCCTGCTACATTTGAGCCCATCATCGCAGCCACCGTGTCAATCCATCTCATTGAAGGCCTCCCCCTCTTTCGTCGACCCTCCACCCTACCAAGTGTGACATCCTTCTCGAGGGAATGGTCCCTTCTGACAACATGACCAAAGCAGGTAAGACGAAGTCTGGCCATTCTCGCTTCCAAGGAGCATTTCGGGTGCACTTCTTCCAGGAAAGATCTGTTAGTTCTTTTAGCAGTCCATGGTACTTTCAGCATTCTTCGCCAGCACCACAACTCAAAAGCATCAACTCTTCTTCAGTCTTCCTTATTCATTGTCCAGCTCTCACATGCATACGAGGTGATTGGAAATATCATGGCTTGTGTCAGGCGCACCTTGGTCTTCAAGGAAACATCCTTGCTCCTCAGCACTTGAAACAGTTGATCTTCCCAATGCTAAATGCCGTCTAATGTCCTGACTGCTGCTTCCATTGGCATCAATTGTAGAACCAAGCAATGTGAATTCTTTGACAATCTCAATCTTTTCTCCATTTATTGTGATGCTGCTTATTGGTCCAGTTGTGAGGATTTTTGTTTTCTTTATATTGAGATGTAATCCATACTGCAGACTGTATTCTTCAACCTTCATCAGTAAATGCCTCAAGTCATCCTCACTTTCAGCAAATTTGCTTAGTGCCTGTTATCCCTTCTTTCCCTCTAATTTCTCCCATTTGTAAAGGAAACATCTGCCTTGTTTCTGTTCCAACATTAACTTTGGAAACAGATAACTTGTAGTCTAGATTTCACAGGTTCACAAATGAAAAGGAATTTTGTCCCAGATGTAATATGCCTAAAGTCTCACCCATATTTGATTTAGATGATTCAGAAGATGAGATTTTGGAATTAGGCTTGATTTGAGACTTTTGGGATGATGTGATGGGGTGACTGTGTTTTTTGCATGTGGTCAGGACATGAAATTTGGAGGGCCAAAAGGTTGAATGTTATTGATGGAATTATGTACCAAAAAAAATATGTTGTAAATCCACCTCTATGCCTGTGGTTGCAATCCCATTTAGAAACGGGTGATCCTTATGTTATTGAGGCAAGATTAGTGGAGGGTGTATCTTAAGTCAATCTCTTTTGAGATATAAAAGGAGATTAAACAAGTGAGCAGAGAGAGAGATGGAGCAAGATGGATGCCAAGACACATGGAGATCTCCAAGGAACCAGGAAGCAGAAGCTGAGGAGACAAGGACCTTCCTCTAGAGCCAACAGAGAGAGAAAGACTTCCCCTGAGCCAGTGCTCTAAATTCAGACTTCCAGCCTCCTAAACTGTGAGAAAATAAATTTATGTTTGTTAAAGCCACCCACTTGTGGTATTTCTGTTATACTAGCACCAGATAACTAAGACACCCACCAAGTAGTAACATCCTGGGATGGGACAAGGGTGTGGTGAGGGGGCCCTGAATCCTACAAGTGACTGATTCAGAGTCAGTATGAGCAGATTCCCTCCCCCATCCCCACCTCCCAGCCTTCACCCCTCACTGCCCAGAAAGAGAAGGGGTACACAGGACAGATGTCAGAGTAGAAAGGGTGAGAGAAACCTAAGAAGGGAACCACAGAAACAGACAACAGGACAGGGGAGCTGGGTCTGGCCCAGGTGGGTGAGTGGAGGGTGGAGGTGGCAACCCTTTGGGCACAGACAGGCTGCACACTAGGACAGGGCCCCAGCCATTCACTACACAAGGAGGGGCTGTGTGGAGTTGAGGTTGTGGAGTTGAGGGTGTGTGTTTGTGTGTGCACATGTGACAGTGTGGGTGTACAAGTCCCAGTGTGTACACATATACTGGCATGTATGAATATGTGTCAATTTATATTTTCCTCCTCTCCCCACAACTGGAGCTACCTGATCCCTGACTGGTCAGATCAGGGCTTAGGACTTGGTAGAGCTGAGCAGGTTCTAGAGGTCACTACCACACAGACTTCAGTACTGTGTAATGTGATGGCCCTGTGGAGGGTCCTCAGTCCCAATGGGTCTAACTGCCCATAGGGATACCCAGGACATGCCTGGTGCTTACCCTCCCAGTAAGGCCTTCTGTTTGATAACCTGTTCCTCTGAGGTGGTCTCCCGAGCTTGAGTTCTGCCCTACTCCCAAGTCTACTCCCCTACTCTTCCTACTGAGCTCCCACTCAACAGCACCTATGCAGGGCTGTGTGCAGTCTTCCCTTCAGACTTCCTTTCCCGCATCCTAGTTCCCCAACAGATTCGCAAAACTTGGAGGAAGACAGGTGTGGGGAGGCCTCAGGTTAACCAATACCTGGTAGAGTACCTCTGTGTCCAAGATGTTCAATTATCATTGTTGGAGAAGGACTCATGCAAACACACCCCCCATCCCATGCCCTGTGGCTATACCAATGCCTCCCTTGCTGTGGGTTGCCACTGGAAGGCCCCCTTCAGGGAGAATTAAGGTCCTCCATGCCACCCCAAAAGGCTGTTATCCCTTCTTTCCCTCTAATTTCTCCCATTTGTAAAGGAAACATCTGCCTTATTTCTGTTCCAACATTAACTTTGGAAACAGATAACTTGTAGTCTAAATTTCACAGGTTCACAAATGAAAAAGAATTTTGTCCCAGGATGGAATATGCCTAAAGTCTCACCCATATTTGATTTAGATGATTCAAAAGATGAGATTTTGGAATTAGGCTTGATTTGAGATTTTTGGGAGTTTTGGGAGCCAGGGGGCCCTGGCTCAGGATAGAACCATCCAACCTTGGAGGAAGCTTGAGGTAGGCCAAAGGTTGGGGAGGGGACTATATCACCTATGCCTGGGGAATTTCAGATCAAGGGTTGAGCAGGGAACAGATTCTGGTTTCAGGGCTGGGTGGGAGCCAGGGTCCCCCATGCCTAAGGCATGGGGTAGAGGTTATAGAGGCAAGCTGCCAGGGGAGGGAGGTCTTGAAACCAGGGGCATCTTTGGGAAAGTAGCCTGGATGTAGAGCCATCCTTGGGGATGGGAGCCTCTACCCAGAGGGGTGATGTTACAGGTCAAGGATTGGGCCTTGAGGGTATCAGAAGGGAAGAACAGAGACCACTCCCCCAATTCAGCATGCTCCTCACTGGCCCAGAATCCCCTTGACATATCTTTGGAATCCAAAGATTCCAATCAAAGTTTGAGGTTGGCTCTCCCAAACTTTCCTCTGCAGAGCCATTCCTGCGAGATCTTCTCATGCTGGCAAGCACCCCCAACCCTCCTGGTCCGTGCACCCCCTCCCCTAGTCCTCCTCTCCTCTAAGGGGGAGGGGAAGGAAGGGGTCTGGAGGAGGCCCTGACATTTCTGCCAAGAGCCTGGAAACCCGATCTCCACACCCTGCACATCAGGCACCGAAGTTATTCTGGGGGAAGGGTGACCTCCCTGTCAAGAGAAAAGTGCAAGCAAGGCTTGCTCTCAGCAGGACTTGCAGAGTGAGGAAAGGGTTTGGGGTTTGCACTAGAGCCCTTAAAAGGTCCCTTTCCAGCTCTGATTCTGTGATGGTTGAGGGGAGCTTCTGGCCTGGTTTGTGGGGTTCTGTAACTTTCCAGCCAGCAAGAGCCCGGGCTCCTCTTTAATGCAAGGAGGCACTGTTTTCCCAGGAGGGGCCCTGGATTCTAGCTTCTTGGCAGAGCCCAGAAAACAGCTCACGTCAGCCTCTCTGGAGCCTAAAAGCTCAGAGAAAATGGAATGAAACCTGGCAATCAGTGGGCACCGAGAAAGCTCCTTCCATCCCAGACTCCTCAGAACGTGCAAGGTCCTGTGTGGACTGCCTTAGCACTTTTAATCCAGCCCACAACTTCACATGGTGGGCACCACATTTATCATCTCTAGTATACAGATGTGCAAAGTAGGACTCAGGAGTGAAATAACTTTCCCAAGGTCACATAGATACTACAGTATGGAGCAAGAACTGGAACCCAGGCCCTCTAATTTCAGAGACACTTCTTTCTCAGGGACCAGTTATCAGGATAGGGTCTAGGACAGTGGCTCTTACAGGGGGTGATTTGTCCCCAGGGGACACTTGGTATTATCTGGAGACATTTTTGGTTTTCATAGCTGGGGGGACTCTTGGCATCTAGTGGGTAGAGGCCAGGGATCCTGCTAAACATCCTATAATACACAGGACAGCCCTCATCCCTCAAAGCAAAGAATTATCCTGGCCAAAATGTCAATGGTGCTGAGGTTGAGAAACCCTGGGCTATCAGTGCCTGGGAGTAGGGATGGCTGGGCCTGACTCAGGCTGTCCTATGGGGAGGGCAAGGCTTGGGCACATGCTACCCTCTGACTTATCTGCTGGACTCAACCCATGTACTCACTTCCACAAGGACTTTTCTTAGGGACTCATCATCTGCCTACTAAAGGCCAATCTCACGGGGGAAACCAAGACAGCTACTCTTCTGGCGCTGCATACAACCTCCACCTTCAGTACTATAAACAGCCTCAACATTGGCCTTTCTACCCTGGTCTTGGTCTTGCCCTTCTTGTTTGTCATGCCCACCACAGGCAAAGTGGCTTCCAAAGGAGCAAATCGGCTTAACCTCAATTTAGGCTCCCATTTCCTATATCCATAGTTTTCAAACTTTTTTTTTTTTTTAAGTAAGCAAGCTCAAACTGCCCAACATACCAAAACGAATGAAGTTAATATTTATATAACACTTCCCATGAGCCAGGCTCAGTTTTAGCAGAAGCAGATGCTATGATCCTCTTTATTTTATAGCTAAGAAAACTGAGGCACACAGGGGATATGTGACCTGCCCAAGGTCACATGGCTAGTATGTAGTGAAGCGTGAACTGGAATCTAGGTTCTGACCCAGAACCCATGTTTCTAAGAAATACTGCCTCTCAGTTGAAGCAGGGCTGGGCTCATCTCCTACTCGATAGACCCCCATTCCACAGGCTCTAGAGGCCCCTATGGGAAACCCAGGACTCTGTAAGTCCAGCCTGTCAGGAGTGCCACCAGGGTGAAGCTCACACTAACCAGCTGGGCTCTTGGGTTCTTCATAAACACCTCCATCCTCAGCTCCTGACACCCCACTCTCAGGTCTGCCCAAACTGTGCTACCTGCTCCACCCCACCCCACCCCACTCCCACTGCCACTGTGCTCTCTTGCCTCCTAGCCTTGATATGTGTTGCTCCCTCGGCCTAGAACATCCTCCCTGATGCCCACGCCTTCTATTAGGGTCTTCTCTGAGTTAAGTGCCTACTATGAGTCGGGGCCGACTCGACGGCATATAACAACAACAACAACAACAGGGGTTCCATAGCCCCCTGTGCTTTCTCTTTTTGTTGCATTCATCACACCTAACTGCAATTACTCTTTGCAACTCTCCAGGGGCCATGTTTTATTCATCACAGTGTTCCTAGTGCACAGAGTAGGACCTAGCACTGCTCAAGTACCAAGGACTGGAGTGATGATGCAGTTAAAGAGCTCAGGTGTTAGTACAGTGCCAATCCCAGCTCCTTCACTCATCTGCTGGGTTCCTGGGGAGGGTGATTACAGTGGGGAGATAAGAGGCTAAATCCAAGGCCCAGCAAAAGTCAGAGTGAGAAGGACCCTCAGAGTGCCTCTAGTTCAATCTGCCCATTTCACACATGGGAAACTGAGGTCCAGGTCCATTTAGCCAAGAATGCACACAGTGTCAGCAGCAGAGCCAGGACTCATCCCCAAGGCTCCTGCAAATATCCCTCCTGGCAGACTGGGTGCCAGGCCCATGCCCCAAGGCTTGGCAGAGGCATCCCCCAGGAAGGCGGAAGGCTCGTCGGGGCCCCAAGGCAGACAGCAGGCGGCAGGCACATGCACCTTGTCTTTGGCCCATCCTGTCCCCCTCTCCAGCCCCTGAACTGGCTGGGGCGAGAAGGAGTGGGGACAGGAGGAGCAGGCGAGGGGGTACCTCAGTCTCCAGCTGGCGTGAATCCGAAAGAAACTCCGTTTATTACTAAACATCTGGCTGGAAAGTTGAGAACAAGATACGAACAGAGGTTAGTGGGAGTGGGGCAAGTGGGCAGAGCCTGGGCAGCTGCCAGGATGGGGCCGGCCTCCTGTGGCTGGTGGGAGAGAAGGACCCCCACCCATTCTTCAGCTGTCATCCCCAGGATGCAGAGGTTCTAGAACTTTGCATAAGGATCTCCTGGGAAGCATGTTACATCTGCAGAATCCTGTACCTCTTCTCCAGGGATGCTGATGCTGTGACTTGGAGAGAGGTCCAAGTACCTGCATTTTGAACAAATGCCCCATGTGATACTGATGCAGGAGTCAGTGGGCCATGCTTTGAGAAACACTGCCTTAGTGCGTCATCTCAAAATCCCAAAATGCAGTCCCCCAATAAGTCCTGCCCCATGTAGCTCTACTTCCTGGAATCCTGTTCAGCCTGGGTTGAGCCCCAAGCACCACCCAAGATATAGCCAACTAGGCATATGCACGTGGTGGGGGCAGGAAACCCACCCTAATGGGTGCAGACAGCCAAGATCAAGTATACTGTCATTTGACCTGAACCTGGTGGTTATTGGTTTCCTAGAAGTCATAGCTCAGTCCCCTGGAGACACTACAAGAAAGCGACACCTTCACCACCATGTCCATGAACCCTGGATATGAAGAAACTCCAGGGCAGATGGGCACAAGGCTGACAGTTAGTGACAGCCAAAACACCCGGCACTAATCCATTCTTGGTCCTTAAGAGGGCTCAGGGGACCCCGAGCAGCTGTGGGGTGGTGGTACATGTGCCTTCCTATTGATGCAAAGTGAGACCAGAGTGAACTAGAGGCTGCAGAGAGCCCTGCCAGAATGCCTTTTGAGTTTCTGACTATAAACATTGATGTGATAGAGATGGGAATAATAGTGAAAGGACTTCAGGTAGTGACAGAGATCAGAGTAGGGACACACCATGATCCATGGGAGCTCCCAGCTTGAGTTGGACAGTGATGCTTCCCCGCCCCCCAGCCCCCAACTTGGAGGGGCTCTCCTTTTCCATCTCCTTCCCATTCAGCACCCGGCCCAAGAGTGTTTCGCTGAACACAAGGAGTGGGTGCTGCTTCCAGAATCCTCTGTACCAGAACTCCCTCTTCCCCATCCTCCAGGCCTTTCAAGCTAGAAACTCAGAGAATCCAGAGACCCTGGTTAGCCCAAACATCAATGACTGTCTGTCCAAAACAGAAGTTCAGGGCACTTTGATGACGTTCTCAAGGATGCACAGCATCAGATGGCAGAGGCAAGATTTTACCACACATACTCCTTCTGATCACTTAATGACTCAACTCTTCTCCCATCCCTTGTTCTGGGCCTGGGGCTCAGAACAACACCTGCGGCTCAAGGCCCAGATGCTCACCTGGCTGGTTTAGGGATGATATGGGAAGATGAGACAAAATAAAGAGATGGGAAAGGGAGAGGGGAGGGGTGAGGCGGATTGAACCCTTGAGCTCAAAGCTAAACCTCTTCAAAAGCAGCCGTTTTCCCACACCATGAGTTAATGTGTTCCCCTTGTTCAAATATGCCTGGAATTCCACTGTTTATGAATGTTTGTGTGGGGTAAGCATTGTTCTTTTTTTGTTCTTCTTTCAAGATGCAAGAGTTCCACGAAAGATAGGTCAAGAGGAAAGAGACTGTTGGGAGGGGTAAAGTGTAGCTCAGTGAGGGAGAAAGGCATTGTGGGAGAATCCCAGGAGGGCCCTCTGGGATGAGCAAAGCTGTGGACAAGAGTTGCACAAGACAAGAGCATTAGTCATTGGTTAAGTTTATGTAGGTCCTACAGCAGTTCTTAGTCACAGAGCTCTCTTTTCAACTGGCATCTCGTTCCCAAGAGGCAAGTTCAGGGTGTTCAAGCTGCTTCTAAAGGAACATGCTGGGAGAGGGGGTTCCCTGCCCTCACACCCCAGGCTGGTGCCCACGATTACCTGAGCCGTAAGCACCTGTGGCCAGCGGCCTCCTCCTCTCTCCAGCTTCCCAGGAGGGATGGGGGTGCAAGGATGGAAGAATGAGGGGGATGTGGAAACAGAGAAAGAAAGAGGACAATGGCGTGAATGGAGGGGGTGATGGGCAAGGATGACATGGACATCTCTCCCACTCAGACCCTTGGAGCCCCACGTGACAAAAAGGTGAGGTCAGCCTGGTCCCTCCAGAGAGGCCCTCAGTCTGTACCTGTCTGGCCATCCAACGCCAACCACCCAGGCCTCATGATGAGGCCTGGCACTCCCCAGTACAGGCCCAGACACCCCCGTAGTGGCTGGAGACAGGTCTGAGAGAGGATGAAAAACAGAATGGAAGAGGTAGAGAAGAAGCAAGAGGAGGTGGCGGCCCTGGGGGCCCCTACCTTTCCCCAGGGCAGAAGGAGGCGCTGCCCGGCCGGTGGCAGGTAGCAACGGGCGGGTAGCGGGAGGGTGCTCCATCGGGTACTGGTGCCCGCCGCACCTCTAGGGGCCGTAGGCCCCCATTGCGGGCCCGTTGCACGTGCTCAAACAAGAGGGCCAGCTCTCTGCAGGAGAGGGCGCCGTCAGAGGCAGGCAGGGCCCTGGCACCACCCACCTCCCCCAGTGGGCACTGAGCTCCTGACCTCAGATTCTGCCAGGCCCTGCCTCTCTAGAGGTACTCAGAAAACAGGCCAGAACAGGTAAGAGTGGAGGGTCAGAAAGACTGGTCTTCCTCCCTCCCTCTGTATACTCAGTTCCTGGGAAAGCCTCAGGGCTGTGCAGTTTGGGCACAGCTCAAAAGTACCCACTCACATAAGTGGATCCCCAAACCCAGGTGACCCCTCTGCTCAGCAAGCCAAGTGAGTGCCTGGATGTGGCATTGTGCCTACCCAGAGGCCAATGGCAACTCTGAAATCCTTAACTTCTGACTCTTTTTAGAGGGAAACTGAGGCTGGGGAAGAAGGGTTGAGGGGCTAGCTAGTCCAGCTTTCTTTTCATATGGCATTCAACTCTGTCACTGGGTTCTTGGAGACTACATTTGGGATTGTAGATCTTTGCTAACTCTCTAGGCCAATTCTCATTCACACAATCCCAAGAGGGTCCCTCCCCTCTCTAGAACCTCTGCCTACCTTCCGACTATATGGATGAGGAAATTGAGGTCCAGGGAGCAGACGTCCAATGGACAAAGAATCTCTAGATAAAGTTCTGTCCTTCCTAGCAGGGGACCTAGACCACCCCCACTCCCAAACCTTCCCTCTCCCTCAAACAATGGTTCTAAAGAACCAGCCCCTGTCACACTCCCCAAGGCCTGGCCTTGAATCCTTAAGGCTACTCCCAGAACAGGAGGCTTCTCCTAGTCTAACTACCATCCTAGGCTCTAAGATGAGAGCTTGTCTCTGCCAAGTGGGGAGACTGTGGGGGGTGGGGAGCAGAACCAGTTTGATGCTGGGAGCCCCCCTTTCCAGTCCCTTCTCTCCTGTTCCTACCCTGGGCAGCACCTGAGGCCAGGAGGCAGGGACAACCAGGTGTAGGGGCAAGTGGGATCACACAACAGCTGCTCCTAGAGTACTAATGAGGCAAAAAGATGCCCGCAGAAGTGCTGAGCACAGCAGCCTGGCCCAGCAGTGTGCCTGATGCCTGGCTGCCTACGGTACTGAGCCAGGCTCCATGGTCTTCGTTCCTGCCGGAGGGCCTGGCCAGGCACCTGGCCACACGTACCTTGGTGATGCTATTAATAATCTCTTGCATGGAACCACCCCCTTGCAGTTTTGGCCTGGCATGGGCCAGTAGGGAAAACCCCCTTTTGGACCCTGAGGCTGCTGCCTGGCACAGTAAACCCACTGCCATTGAGTTGATTCTGACTCATTGTGACCTTATAGAACAGAGTAGAGCTGCCTCATAAGGCTGTAAATCTTTACAGAAACAGACTACCTCATCTTTCTCCCGAGGAGTGGCTAATGGATTTGAACCACCAACCTTTTGGTTAGCAGCCAAATGCTTTAACAGCTGCACCACCAGAGCTCCTGGCACAGTGAAAGTGCACACATATTCACTCATGGGCATGCTCGGTGGGCCCTGACACCCAACTCTAACACACATGTTCTCACGCACACCCATGTTCTACCCAGCTGCAATACACCAAGCTGGTAAAGGTTAACATTGCTGCCACCTAAGACTGAGGGGAGATGAGCTGGCTGTGCTACTATCCTGGGTGGCATCACTCGTGGGTGAACATGTGGACTGCCAGCACTCCAGGGCCTGAGACTCAGCCAGTGGGGCAGGGCCCATGCCCCATGTCTTGTGTCTACCCACTTCCCTGAGTATACTAGAGTGGGAGAGAGGACACTCAAGGCTCTTGAGTTACACTGGGTTGGCAGAGCCAGCCCCAGATGCTCCCATGGGAGCTGTCATCCCTCCCCATGCTCTAGGGCTGAGTCCCAGGCACTTGTCCTCAAGGGACATTACTGCCAGCCCCCCTCCTCACCTCCCCATCCCCAGCAGGCCCTACCTGAAGGATGGGAGGATACTGTCGTAGTAGTACCAGGTGGCTGTCAGGTAGGCCCGGCTTGTGTCAGTGGAGTACAGGCGCCACGCAGCCTGGTGGGATGGAGATGGGGAGGGGGAGATAGCATCAGCGAGGCCTCTCTGCCCCCTGCCCCTGAAAGAACCCAGTCCTTGAGTCAGCAGAGGGTACTGAGAACCAGAGATCAGTTGCAATTCTATAGCCATCAGCAGGGCCAGCCAAACAAACTGAGGCCTAAAGAAAAGTGACTTCCCAGCAAGCCCAACTGGCATAACAAACTACACAAAAACAGTGGTCCACATCCTACTTAGGTGAGTAGCAACTGAGGTCTTAAAAGCTTGAAAATGGCCATCTAAGATGCAACAATTTGCCCCTCATCCAAAGCAAAGAAGAATGAAGAATACCAAAGACACACAGAAACAATTAGACCAAGGGACTAGGGGGCCAAGTGAAACTCTGACCCTGAGACCAGAAGAACTAGATGGTGCCAAGCTACCACTCTCAACCACTCAGAAACGGATCAAAATAGAAGGTCTTGAATAGAGTGGGAGAAAAATGGGGAACAAAACTCAAAATCATAAAAAAAAGACCAGGTTTACTGGTCTGATAGAGCCTGGTAAGATCCCCGAGACTATGCTAGTTACCCTTCAGGTCTGGAACTGAACTCACTCCTGTGGCTTCCAGACAAACAAGAGATAGGCATATAGGGTAAATATTTACATCAGATAGATACATTCCTTAGAGCAATCAGTCATGGAAGAATAGAAGGGCAGTGGTGTTTGCAAAGGGAGATAGCTCAGGGGCATGAATGCAAAGGAAAGAAGGACACAGGGAGGAAAGGGAAGAGAGCTGTTACATTGTGGGGAATTGCAGTCAATGTCATGAAACAAAATATGTATGAACTTCTGTATGGAAAACAAATTTGCTCTGCAAACTTTCACCCAAATCACTATATATATATATATATATATATATATACACACACACACACACACACATATAGGAGCTCTAGTAGCATAGTGCCTAAGGCATTTATTTGACTGCTAGCCAGAAGGCTGGTGGTTCAAACCCACAGCCACTCCTCAGAAGGAAGGTTGGGCAGTCTACATCCATAGTGATACCACCTCGAAAACCCAAGGAGGGGTCGTTATAAGTTGGGGCCAACTCGACAGCATATATATACATATACATATATATATATACATATATATATATATACATACATATATATATATATATATATATATATATACACACACACACACACACACATACACATACATACATACATATATACCAGGCTTACTCTTACTAGTCTGATAGAGACTGGTAAAGCCCTTGTGACTATGGGCCCTAGTCACTTTTCAGGCCTGGAACTGAACTCACTCACATGGCTTCCAGCCAAACAACAGACAGACACATAAAGTGAACATTTATACTAGGTAGGTACATTCCTGAGAACAACCAACCATGGGTGACCAGAAGGGCAGTATTTGCAGAAGGAGATAGCTCAAAGCACAGGAATGCAAAGGACAGGAAAGGAAGGACACAGGGAAAAGGTAACCAGAGGGAAGAAGTGGGAAGAGAGCTGTTAATATGGAAACTGCAGTCAATGTCATGAAACAAAATGTATATTAACTGTTGTACGGAAAATGAGTTTGCTCTGTAAACTTTAACCCAAGTCACAATTTTTAAAAATAGTGACTTTCTCAAGGTGATGAAGCAGGTCAGCATCCCAGATGGAGCCCCCAGACCACTGGCATTAAGAGCTGGGGTTCTGCTCTCAAGCAGACATGAGTTTCTGATTTCAGCTTTGCCCCTTCCTAACTGAAAAACAAACCTGTTGCCATCAAGTCGATTTCAACTCACAGCAATCCTATATGACAGGGTAGAACTACTCCATTGTGTTTCCAAGGCTGCAATCTCTATGAGAGCATACTGCCACATCTTTCTACCATGGAGTGGCTGGTAGGTTCAAATCACTGATACTGTGGTTAGCAGCCAAGCACTGTAACCACTGTGCCAGCAAGACTCCTTCCATCCCTTACTAGTGCGAGCAAATTAAGTAAAGCTTCAGAGCCTTAGTCTTCTCACCTGAAAAACAGAGCTAAAGTAATGCTACTTACCTAACAGAGTGTTGTGAGGATTAAATGAGCTAATGAATGGCAACCTCAGGGCCTGGCACACAGTAGGTACTTAACACCAGACTCCTCTGTTAAACACTCTTGCTATCTGTCTTACTACAGTCAATTGGCATCTATTAATTGTGTATTTGATTAATATCTTCCTCTCCCCTAGACTGTAAGCTCCATCTTGGTCCACTAAAATCTCAGTGCCAAGTATAGTGTCTGGCACATGGTAGGGGTTAGTGAGTATTTGGCAAATGAATGCTGGCTGAATGAATTAATACTGATAACAATTCTATTCCATCTTTCCCAGTTTCCCTGCACTATCCAAGGAAGCACTGAGGGCTGAGGAAGGAAGGAAAGAGCATCACCTAGCAACCCTTCAGCATCCACGGCATGCAAGGTTTCCTATGCAGCAGAAGGGATGCAGCCCAGGCAGCAGGAAGACCCATCTCTCTCCCTCCAACCATAGTAAGACCTGTGAGTGGGGTGGCCAGCAAGGGTGGGGAGACATGGAAGCTGCCAGAACGAAGCAGAACTGGGCCCTGGGTAGCCCTCTTTTTTGGGTGCCTTTTGTTCTTAAGGGGCTGCCCACTGCTAGCGTCACTGACCAGGGGCCCTCCCAGGACAGGAATATTTTTACCTCCTGCTTGCCTAGGCCCCTGGCTTGGGCTGGAGAGCAGCTGCCAAAGCTGCCTCATTAATTATGGGTACCACAATACCAGCTGTCTCTCGGCAAGGACAGTGCCAGCCGCCTGCCCCCTACAATGTCCCTTGGAAGGCCAGCTCCCTGGGGGACAGTGGCCATTGTGCCCCACAGGATGCCAAGAAGGAAAAGCTCAGCTGGTGGCTGAAGATAGCAGAGACTGGGGGGAGGGCTCTACCCTGGGGAGGGGAGATAAAGAGGAATTGAATTAGACCTGGATTTGGGGATCAGAGGATGGCATGCTTGGGGCCTGGCAGAGGTGGGCTGTGACAGCATTCCCTAAAACATTTTCTACAGGGATTTCTCTTGCACACACCCCTAAGAATCAGCCAACATCAAATCAGAGTCACTGGAAATCAGCCTACCTATCAGAGCACCTCAATACGCTGAGGGAAACTGAGGCCCCAGGCTCCTAGTTTCTCACCTACCTCTCTGGCTGTTCCTTCTCTGTCTCCTTGACCAGTTCAACTTCACAAGTTCAGCCATTAAACAATGGGGTTCCTAAAAGCCCAATTTGGGCCTTCTGTTCTTCTTCCCCACCCTCCCAAAGCTCATTCATGCCCAGGGCTTTATTACCATCTACTTGCAGTGACTCCCAACTTTCTCTTCCCAGTCCGATCCTCCCCTCTTGGCTGCAGACCTGCACATCCAGCTGCCTCCTCAAGATAAGCACTCAAAGTTTCAAGGGTCCCTCAGATGCCACAAGGCAAACTCATATTCTTCACACCCAAATCTGATCCCTACCCAAAGAGTAGAACCAACAAGCACCTAGTTTGGCAAACCAGAAATCTCAAAATCACTCTGCCACCTTCCTCTCCCCTCCTAATGTCACTAATTTTGTTGTTGTTAGGAGCTCTGGTGGTGTAGTGCCTAAGGTACTTGACTGTTAAGCAGAAGGCTGGCGGTTCAAACCCACCAGCTACTCCTCGGAAGGAAGGCTGGGCAATCTACTTCCTTAGTGATACCGTTCAGAAACCCAAGGAGGGGTCAGGTACCATCAAGTCAGTTCCAACTCATAGCAATCCCATGTACAACAAAATGAAACACTGCCCAGTCCTGCGCCACACTCACAACTGTTGCTATGTTTGGGAGCACTGCTGTAGCCATTGTGTCAATCCATCTTGTTGAGGGTCCTCCTTTTTTGCCACCCTCTATTTTACGAAGCATTATGTCCATCTCAAGGGACTGTTCCTGTCACTCATCTGTCAGTTTGTCAAATTGCTGTGGTTCTGGAAGTTATATCACAGGTATTTCAAATACCAGCAAGGTCACTCATGGTAAACAGGTTTTAGTGGACCTTCCAGACTAAGACAGACTAAGAAGAAAGCAATCTACTTCTAAAAAACTTGGCCAGTGAAAACCTTATAAAGAGCAGTGGAAGACTGTCACTAATTTTACTACCTAAATATTCAGAATCTGCCCCTTCTTTCCATGTCCTCTGCCATTACCAGCCCTGCCTTACCAGATCCTCCTTTCCTGGTTTCCCAACCCATCTTGGTCACCCTCCAATCAATTCACCTCTTTTCAAAACACAAATCTGATCATGTCAACCACTCTCCTACTTCATACCTGTCAGTGGTTTCCCACTGCTCTTAAGAAAACTTAAAACTCCTCCCTATGGACTCCAGGTCTGGGTCCTGTCCACCTATCCAACCCCTTCTAATATACACCCCTAGAGCTTTTTGTTCCAGCCTCACTGGCTTCCTTAAAGTTCATCAAACATACCATGTACCACGGGGCCTTTGTATATGCTGTTGCCACTGCATTGAATAGCTCTGGTCCAGGTCTCTCCCCACCCCAGGCCATGTGGAGTTGGGGCTACAGAAGGGCAATAAGACAGCCCTAGCTGGCCCTAAACTAGGCATCTGATATGAGGAAATTTTTCTGACCTCTGTCACCATCCCAGCTCCACCTCCAACTTGGCACAGGACCTCAAAAAAATGACATCTCCTCTCTGTGCTTCAGAGTGGAGTCATTGTTGTGCAGCTGATTCACATAGACCACTGCACAGGGTCAGGCAAACAGGGTTGGCCTACCAGTTCAGTTATACCACCCTGCTCCACAGAGCCCCCTGGGCTTCCGATACCTGGATAAGGTTGGCTGCTGGCATCCTCCGTTTCTCGAAGTGCTTCTGCCGGTGCTGCTCCTGGACCTTCAGGGCAAATCCAGAGCCCAGGATGCCCTGGGGGGGGGGAAGGGCATGGTTGGGGGAACACAGGGCAGTAAGAGGTTTCCAGGGCATCCCATCCCTGCCCATGCCAGGCTCTGCCCTGGCAATGCAGGCCAGCAAGTCAGCAGGCCCTACCCCCAGGTCCCTCCCAGAGGCTGGGCCATCCTCAGAGGAGGGGAACAGAGAGGCAGGGGAACTCACGGCGGGCAGGGCGAAGAAGGAGATACCCAGTAAGGCAAAGCCGGCAGCCAGGACCCTGCCTAGCCATGTATGCGGCGTCTTGTCACCATAGCCAATGGTCGTCAGAGTAATCTAGGGGCACAAACGGATTATCCACAGGATTGGTCACAGGGACCATCTACAGGAGCTTGTTGAGGGCACAGGCAAAGGGGCACAAGGTTCACCCACAGGGGTTGGTCACAATGAGTTGTCACGGGGGCTGATTGCACAGGCAGATTCTCCTAGTGCTGGTTGGAGGAACGGGTACAGGTCACAGAGCTTGAAGTGAAGGGTTAGCTGGGGGCACAAGCAGGTTCACTGGAATAGGCTTGGGGGCTAGCCTGGGGTCATCCACAGGGGCCAGTCACAGGGTGCTCTAGGAAGAGGACGGGTCTATTTAACCTCCGGGCTGGGGTCACAATGGACAGGCTTTTCCGGAAGTTCCCAGGGAGGGTCCCGAAGGAAGGGAGGTCTTGTACAGACCCTCACGCACCGTGCCCCACCAGAGCGAGTCAGCATACGAAGAAAAGTCGGAATTGGCATCCTTCTCGGCCAGATAGACCAGGAAGGAGGCAAAGATGAGCACCAGGAACCCGATGTACCAGGCTGTGATCAGCTCCTGCGGGGACAACAGTGGGTGAGACCACAGGCCCGCAGAGGCAGGGGCGTGAGGAAGGCTGTGCCCACCTGAGGGAGGGAGGAAAGCCCCAGGCTGCAGGGGAGGTGGTAGGCTCCCAGAGCACCTCCAGGCATACTCTTGGTGGGGACAAAAGTACCAGTGGGGACTAGCCTTTCTTTTCAACTCCTCCCTTCAAGGAGATCCTTCCCCACCTTCTCAAAAAGGCCAATCCCCAAACCAAACAAACCCACTGCCATCTAGTTGATTCCAACTCATAGGGACCCTACAGGATAGAAACCCCCCCCCCCAGTAGGGTTTCCAAGGCTGTAAATCTTTACGGGAGCAGGCTGCCACATCTTTCCCCCAAGGAGTGGCTGATGGGTTCCAACTGCTGAATCTTCTGTTACCAGCGGAGAGCTTACCCACTTGCGCTACCAGGAATCCTCTCAAAAAGGCCAGGCCCCTACACAACCCTAGGGCACACCCCGGCCCTGTCCTTGGTTCTACCCTCAGCACCCCAAGATCACACCTAGCCGGGCCTCCTAAGTCCCATTTTCAGTTTTAGATCCCAGTCCCACATCTAGTCTAACCCCAGCCCCACTTTGCTATGAGCATACACCCCCACCCAAGACAGAAGCTTCCAAGTGAGACCGTCAAGCTTCACCCCTCAGGCCCCGCCTCCTGGCCTGGTCATGGCTCCCAGGCCCCACCCAGGCCCCACCCCAATCAGGTCCCGTCAATAACCTCTCTTCAGGCTCCACCTCTTGCCTAGGTCTCGACTCCCTAGGTTCCCTTTCAGGCACTGCCCCCTGCCCAGCTTCGGCCACCTCCTTGCCCCGCGTCTTAGCCCCCACCTCAACGCCGCCTCACACACAGGCCCCTCTGATACCGCCCTCTGCCCTGTCCCTAGGTTTCTCTCACCCCCTCGGGCCTCACCTTGCTGTGCGCGTAGACCACCGAGCCGAGCAGCTTCCAGGTGCCACCGCGGCGGTCCATGCGCACCATGCGAAGGATCTGCAGGAAGCGCATGCTGCGCAACGCAGACGTGGCAAAGATGTTGCCCTGGGTGCCCGCGGCGATGACCGCCACCGAGGCCACGAACACAATAAAGTCTGCAAGGGCAGGGATGACGAGGTCACGGCCAGCACCAGGGAGCCAACCCACCCGCGTCCAGACCCGGGGTCAGGGATTCCTGGAGCCTTGAGGGTAGGGAGAGGATCCGTTGAGTAGGTGTCAGCACCCAGGGTGGGGCTCAAGAATGGGGTCAATGTCGACCTTAGGGCTTGGGGTCAGGGGTCAGGCGCGGGTGAGCGGCCCTTATTACCGATAACACAGAAGGGTTTTCTGGCAAAGCGGAAGCGGCCCTGCCATCCTCGATAACGGCAGCAGCATCCAGCGGACCAGACGCGGATGATGTACTCAAGGCCAAACACCACGATCATCACAAACTCCTGTGGGACCAGGGGCCTGAGTTCTGGTCCCCACTCTCAGGGACCGGGCACAGGGCATAGCACTAACCCAACCCCGAGTCCTTGGGTTTAGGGGACTAGGACCCCCTCAGACCACCTCTCCTTATACCATCTGGATGGACCTGGGAAGGATTCCAGAAAGGCATGTGGCTCCTTCCATGTCCTCTAAGGATACTGAAAGCCCAAGTCTGCCCCCCCCTTCACAGCCCCCAGGAGCTGTCTGGTGTTTTCTGCCCTTTAACCCCCTCTCCCCGTTAGCCATCCCAGATTCTAACCTGATTGGGTGTGTATGGGGCATGGGATGGGAGGGAGTGGGGGGGTGGCTGTCAGCCATTCCCCTCCAAGGTTCTTCTGATTAGCCCCCCCGCCCCAAAAAAAAATCAGGGGTGGGGTTAGCAGTTTTTGTCCTGAGAAGGTATAGGGCTGACTCACTTGTTTTCCTCTGCGCCCATCATAAGCCCTCACCTAGAAGCAGGAAGTTCCCCACTATCCTCTCTAACCTGCTCTAAGGCTGGGGATGAAGCCCAGAGAGGGGCAGCCACCAGCCCAGGGCACAAAGCACAGCAAGGCACTGTCTGAGCCATGGTATAAGAAGCTTTCTACCTTCAGCCCTTAGCCCAGAGGTGTAACCTCACACAGTCTCCCTCAGACCTGGGCTCCTGACACTCACCAAGATGAGGAGACACTCATTGGCAAGTTCCTGGTGCTCCTGGATGGTGGACAGCACGGACAGCACCAGGCAGCTGAAGACCAGCAAAAATCTGTAATTGCAGCATGAAAGAGAGGGGGTTAGACTTCTGGATGGACAGGACAACTGAGGAACCTCTGGTAGAAGCCTGCAGAATGGGGGAAGGAGGGAAACTTGTTCAGGCTGTACCTGGGGGAAAATTGTTTGGAGAATCAGAGTTCCCTGGAATCTGGAAACCAAGGCAGAAGTTATAAGCCCCAGGCTCCCAGGCTTGCAAACATCTTCCAAAATCAGCTGCTTTCAAGTCAATTCCAACTCATAAGGACCCGATAGGACAGAGTAGAACTGCACTGTAGGGTTTCTAAGGCTTTAATCTTTACAGAAGCAGACTGCCACATCTTTTTCCCCCAAAGTGCCAGTGGGTTCAAATTGCTAACCTGTCAGTTAGCAGCTAAGCACTTTACCAGAGTGCCACCAAGGCTCTTTCACAAATACCTTGGGAGACTCTCAACTGCCCCTTGATATAGGCTGTAGTTCAGAAAGGTAAGCACTGAGCTGTGAGCATCAGGTCTGTCTGGGCCAACAACAGGAACAGACTCTCAGGGTCTCAAAGTCAGGAAACTTCTCAAGCCAGATTGTCCTGAGAGAAGTGCCCCAGAAGTCAGTAGGGGCCAGGGAAGGTCAATGATGGTGTGTGTGTGTGGGGGGGGGGGGAGGCGGAAATCCCCTTCCCCTATGAACTCCTCAGTGGACTTGAGTACTATGGGCTCATCTGCAGAATGGGGACAATTGTCCAAGCCTTTCTGGGCTCTTATGGAATTAACTAACAAGACAGCTATGAAAGGAAAGGAGATCAGAGAGGACTGGTAGGGAGGGAAGGAAGCAGATGGGGAAAGGGTGTGGGAAGGAAAATCAGGCATCACAGAGCTAAGCCATGGAGGCTGGAAATGGCCCCTGAGGGCTGTGAGAAGCCATGGAGTGGCCCAGAACTTGTTGTTGTTATGTGCCGTCGAGTCAGATCCGACTCATAGTGACCCCTCCTTGGGTTTCCGAGGCAGTATCACTACGGAAGTAGATAGCCCCATCTTCCTTCCGAAGAGTGGCCGGTGGGTTTGAACCACCAGCCTTCTGGTTAGCAGTCAGGTGCCTTAGGCACTACGCTACCAGAGCCCAGAACTAGAGATTTAGAAATAGAAGAAACTTTAAAACCTAACTAGTCTAATACTTTCCTCATCCCCAATTGCACACACGAAGAAATTCAGGCCCAGAGAGGAAAAGTGTTCCTAGCTTCCCAGTAGTTGGGAACAGGGGAAAGGGAATGAGGAGAGAAGCTGGTGGCCTGGGAGAGTATGTGAGTATGTCAATATGTGAGGGAGGGCAGGACCAGAGGGCACAGGCTTAGTGGCATCACTAGAGGTGGTGTCACCCATAGTGTTACCCCCCTCATAGGCCTCCTCTAATATCAGACCACACAGAACCCTTTGTTATTAAATGCTGTCAAGACAGCTCTGACTCATAGTGACCCTGTGTACAAAAGAACAAAACACTGCCTGGTCCTGTGCCATCCTCACAATCCTTGCTGTGCTTGAATCCATCATTGCAGCCACTGTCAACCCATCTTGTTGAGGGTCTTCTCCTTTTTCACTGACCCTCTACTTTACCAAGCATGATATCATTCTTCAGGGACTGGATCCTTAGTAATGTTTAATACCAGTTTTGATCATAGAATAGTATGTGATAAATATAGAATTGATGCCTTTGAATTAAGGTATCGGTGAAGAACATTGAATATATTATGGACCGCCAGAGGACAAATAAATCTGTCTAGGAAGAAGTACAGTCATGATGCTCCTTAGAAGTGATGATGACATCATCTCACGAACTGTGGACATGTTTTCAGAAGGGCTCTGGGGAAGTATATCATACTTGGTAAAATGCAGAATCAATGAAAAAAAGAAAGATCCTCAACAAGATGGATTGACACAGTAGCCACAAGGGCTCGAATGTAGCAATGATTGTGAGGCTCGTGCAGGACCCAGCAGTGTTTCGTTCTGTTGTACATAGGGTCACTATGAGTCAGAACCAATCTGACGGCATCTCAGAACAGTATTTCTTAGATTATACGAATACTAACAACAAAATTGTTTGTAAAATCTTTCTACATTGAATTATATTATTAGTTACAACATTATTAGCAACTGAGCAGAAGCCTTTTTTGATTTTTCTCCTTCTTTTCCTTTAATTACTACTTCATCCTAAAAAAGTTGTTGATATACATTCACAAATACTAATTATCATAATAGGAGCTCTGGTAGCATAGTGCCTAAGGCACTTGACTGCTAACCAGAAGGCTGGTAGTTCAAACCCACTAGCCACTCCTCGGAAGGAAGGTTGGGCAATCTACTTCTGTAGATTGTTCGGAAACCCAATGAGGGGTCGCTATGAGTCGTAGCCGACTAGCTGGCCCATGACAACAACAATAATAACAATTACCATAATATTAGCTAAAACACCAGAAAATTTGACAAAAGCAGCTACTATAAAAACACCAGCAGCAAGGAAGACAGCAGAGTGTGCAGATGAATCCATGTGATACAAAGTGTCACTTGTTGTTGTTGTTGTTGTTATGTGCCGTCAAGTCGGCCCCGACTCATAGCGACCCCTTCTTGGGTTTCCGAGGCAGTATCACTACGGAAGTAGGATTGCCCAACCTTCCTTCCGAGGAGTGGCTGGTGGATTTGAACCGCCAGCCGTCTGGTTAGCAGGCAAGTGTCACTGCAACTGGGTAATCATGGCAGTTCCAACCAGAGCACATTAGAAGGTTCAAAAAGTCAATTAGCATGGAATTGTAGCCTTGTATGTATATTGCTATATGTAAGCCGGGCTTAGGAAAAATGTTTTTGTTGTTAAAACTAACACCAGGGATTTTTTTTTTTAATAATAAATTTCTGTTGAAACACTGCACAAAAAATTTATAGACAGTCATTTTGGTGTCACCCCCTCTGATGTTGTCACTCAATGCAGTCTGCAACCCCCTCAACCCCACATGCCTTACTGAAGCCACTGCACAGGGCACAGATGCAGAAGAGGGACTGAGGCTGGACTCCAAGAAGCATCTCTTTGGGATGAGCATGTGTGTCTGCATATGTATGGGCTGGAAGGGATGCCTGAGGAAATGGACTTCTCTGGAAAGAAATTCCTGTGGACTGGCCCACCAGCCTTCCCTAAATATTTCCAAAGTCTCTTCACTTCTGCACCCTAGCTGATGCTGTGTGTTCTGTCTAAAACACCCTCCTTCACTGTCTGACCTGCTGAGACCCTACTCCCCCTTCACTTCAACCCAAACACTACCTGTCCATCCCACTTCCCCCTCTTCAGACATCCCCCCACACACACCCCATGCTTACCTTCCTTCTATGTGGCCCTAGTCACTTTGTATATGGCCTTATTTATGCCCATGGGTCATGGTGACAGGAGCATGGGCTCCTGTCATTGACACATGGTTCAAGGCCAAAAGGGCCTTCCCTGAGTTCATCTCATCCAACCCCTCTTCTGGGAATGGCTGCAGCCAAATCTTTAGGGGCCTTCTTCCTGGGCCCCTTGACAGAAATCCTTCAGTCCCATTTCTCAACTGGCTTCAGAGACTTCAGGTAGAAGTGGGTCACCCTGGGGCCTTCCCACTGGGTGTTTTAAGAATTTTCTAATCTAAACATTTTTCTTTCCATGTCAATAGTTACCCAGCTATGAAATTTCCACTTCACAATAGATTGAGTGAAGAAGCAGATTGTAACACCTTAAGGACAATGTGATCCCAATTTTTAAAATATAAATGTTTTTTTAGATATGTACCAAAAGAGTGAGCAAGTCTTATTTCTGGGAGATATTAAGAGTGACTTGGCTTTTGTTTTGCTTTTGGCTTATTTGTATTACCTAATACACTTTTTTTAAGGGCCCTGGTGGCACAATGGTTAAAGTCCTTGGCTGACAATCAAAGGGTTGGTAGTTTGAATCCACCAGCTACTCTTTTGGGGAAAAATGTAGCAGTGTGTTCTGTAAAGATTTACAGCCTTGGAAACCCTCTGTGGCAGTTCTACTTTGTCCTGTAAGATTGCTATGAGTCAGAATCCACTGACAGCACACAACAACAACAACAGTATTTTTAGAATAAATATGGTTTGCTTGGGTAATAACAAATGCCTAAAACCATGCTAGGAGCTCTGGTGGCATAAGGCCTAAGGCACTTGACTGCTAATCAGAAGGCTGGCGGTTCAAACCCACCAGCCACTCCTCAGAAGGGAGGTTGGACAATCCATCCACAGTGATATCGTCTTGGAAACCGAAGGAGGGGTCACTTTGAGTCAGGTCTGACTCTATGACACATAACAACAAAACAACAAAAATCTTGCTGAAAGTGAAGAGGACTCTAAGCACTTACTAATGAAGATCAAAGACAATAGACTTCAGTTGTATTACATCTCAACATAAAGAAAACAAAAACTTTCACAACTGGACCAATAAGCAACATTATCATAAATGGAAAAAATATTGAAGTCATCGAGAATTTCATTTTACTTGGATCCACGATAAATTCCCATGGAAGCAGAAGTCAAGAAATCAAACAGCACACTGCATTGGGCAAACCTGCTGCAAAAGACCTCTTAAAGTTAAAAAGCAATGTCACCTTGAGGATTAAGGTGCATCTGACCCAAACCATAATATCTTCAATTGCATCAAATGCGTGTGAAAGCTGGCCAATGAATAAGGAAGACTGAAGAAGAATTGATGCCTTTGAATTATGGTGTCTGCAAAGAATACTGAATATACTAGAAGAATGAACAAATCTGTTTTAGAAGAAGTCCAACCAGAATGTTCCTTAGAAGCAAAGATGACAAGACATCATCCCAGGTAGTTTGGATAGCTATCATATCCCTGGAGAAGGACATCATATTTGGTAAAGCAGAGGGTCAGGGGGAAAGAGGAAGACCCTCAATGAGATGGGCTGACACAGTGGCTATAACAATAAGGTCAAGGATAGCAATGATTGTGAGGATGGCACAAGACTAGGCAGTGTTTCATTCTGTTGTACATAGGGTTGCTAGGTTGGGATCAACTTGAGGGCACCTAACAACAACAACAGCTTAAAAGTACACTTCCTTAAAAATATAAATGGGGGAAAAAAACACATTTAATCCTGTCCCCCCTACTCCACTTTACCACAATAAAAAATAAAATTAAAAAAAAAAAACATTGCCATCAAGGTGATTACAACTCATGGTGACCCCACATGTGTCAGGGCAGAACTGTGCTCCAGAGGGTTTTCAGTGGCTGGTTTTTTAGAAGGAGATCAGCAGGCCTTTCTTCTGAGGCATCTCTGGGTGGACTTGAACCTGCAACCTTTCAGTTAGCAGCCAAGTATGTTAACCTTTGACATCATCCAAAGACTCTCCATTGACTTCCATCACCCTTAGAGAGCAGAAGTCACACTCCTTGGCATTTCCAGCAAGGCCCTGCATGATCTGGTCCCCACTCACCCCCTGGACTTCATCTCTACTTTCTGCAGTGCCCTACTCTGGCCTCCTTGCCATTCCTGGAACGTACCACATTCCAGCTTCAGGCTCTGCACTTGCTTTGCAGTTTTCTCTGCCTGTTGCTCCCTTATTCATACCAGTGTTCAAAAATCACTTCCTTGGATAGGCATTTCCCAATCTTTCACTCACTAATATAATGGTCTATCCTCATCTCTCTCCACACTTCCTTACCCTGCTTGACTTTTTTTCTTATGTTGTTGTTGTTGTTACATGCTGTCGAGTCAGACCCAACTCAAAGCGACCCCTCCTTGGATTACCGAGGCAGTATCACTATGGAAGTAGATTGCCCAACCTTCCTTCTGAGTGGCTGGTGGGTTTGAACCTCCAGCCTTCTGGTTAGCAGTGAAGTGCCTTAGGCACTATGCTACCTTTTTCTTATAACACTGTGGAAAGACTGAGTAAATGAATAGTGAGAAACTACATTAAACAAACAAACATCAAAACACCATGTCAGTAATAACAAACATTAATCTATGGGTGGATAAATAGGTAGACAGACTGAATGATCAGGTATGCCTAGGCAAAAGGGAATATACCCACGACCATATATAAGTTTGGCAGACGATACTTCTACATATGTATCTGTGTGTGCTATAAAAACGTTCATATAAATCGAACTAACAGGGGACAAAGTTGTGATAGCTTCTTAGCCATAGCCAAGCACCCTGAGGGAGCGAATTGTTGGGCCTGTGGGCTCGGGACCATAGTCGGGGGGACATCAAGCTGAGCCGACATAACATACTACACAAAAACATTGTTCTACATCCTACTTTGGTGAGTAGTGAGGTCTTAAAAGCTTCAAACAGCCATCTAGATGGAACAGTTGGTCTTACCTTGTTTGGAGCAAAGAAGAATGAAAAAAAACAAAGATGGATGGAAACAATTAATCCAAGGGACTAGTGGACAATATGAACTTCAGCCTACATGACCCTGAGACCAGGAGAACTAGATGGTGCCCAGCTACCACTGTCAACCACTCAGAAAGGGATCAAAATAGGAGATCCTGGATAGAATGGGAGAAAAATGTAGAACAAAACTCAAAATAATAAAGAAGACCAGGCTTACTGATCTGTTAGAGACTGGTGAAACCCCTGAGTCTATGTCTGCTAGTGACTCTTCGGGCCTGGAATTGAACTCACTCCTGTGGCTTCCAGGCAAACAATAGGCAGGCATATAAGGTCAACATTTACATCAGGTAGGTACACTCCTTAGAACAATCAATGACGGAGATCAGAAGATAGTATTTGCACAGAGAGATTGCTCAGAGGGCAGGAATGCATGGGAAAGAAGGATACAAGGAAAAGGTAACCACAGGGAGGAAGTGAGAAGAGAGCTGTTATGTTTTGGGGATGCAGTCAATGTCGTGAAACAAAATGTATATGAACTACTGTATGGAAAATGAATTTGCTCTGTAAACTTTAACCCAAAACACAATGAAAATAAATAAATAAATAAATAATAAAGTAGCTTTCTCAAAGGGACGAAGCAGATCAGTATCTGAGCTGGAGGCCCCAGAAGCCTGGGATCAGGAGCTTGCGGGGATGGGTTGCTGCCAAGCAAATGTGGGTTTCCAATCTCAGCTCTGTAAACTTGCACCCAAATCATAACTGAAAAAAAAAAAAAAGAAAAGAAAACCAGGTCACCCAAGCTCCCAATTAGTGCCCAGTGAGGAGGCACTCAGAGCTCTAAGGGCATCCATCCCTGACCCACTGGGCTCCCCAATATCCTTCTAGAGAAGGGAAGAGAAGGCAGACCTCCACACCTGACCAGCTCCATTTGGCTTCACTGCTCAAAATACCCCTGAGCTTTACCTCCCCCAGCCTTTTTCCATTGGCTGGGCCATTTCTTCACCTCACATGCTCAATACATTTGAACGGGTGTACTTGGTCTGATACAGAACATCCCGTGTTCCTCACACCTGGGTAATTATCCCTGCCTTCCAAATAAAGAAATGGAGCCCAGAGAAAGAGAGACTTGCTCAAGAGCACCCAGTGAATCAGTGCTGGGGCTGGAACCAGCTCAGGCTGACCCTCAAGCTGTTTTGGGCTTCCAAAGGGATCTTCACTCAGCGATCTTGGGACAGTAGAAGGGAGAGCAATATCTGGAGCATAGAAATGGAGGACATAGGGAGAAGGAGCCCCTGAGCTGGGTGGGGTCTGCCTGAGTCGGCCAGATCTAGGGTATGACTTCAGTCATCCAAAAACTAAGAAATGTCTAAGAAGTTGGGCAATGAAGAAAAAAGGAAGAAGAGCTGATGCTTTGAATTATGGTATCAGCAAAGAATTCTGGACTGCCAGGAGAATGAACAAATGTCTATTGGACGGAGTATAGCCAGAATGCTCCTTAGACACTCCTCAGAAGCAAAGGATGGTGAGACTTCATCTCCCGTACTTTGGACATATTATCAGGAGGGACCAGTCCCCGGCAATCACACTTGGCATGAATGAAAGGTTGTTGGCAAAGTAAAGGGTCAGCGAACAGAGGAAGACTCTCAATGAAATGGACCGACACAGTGACTGCAACAACGGAGTCAAACATAGCAATGATTGTGAGGATGGTGCAGGTTTTGTTTTGTTTTACATAGTAAAAGATAGTATTTCATTAGGTCTGGGCACTATTTCATTCTGTTGTACATAAGGTCACTATGAGTCAGACTCAACAACACCTAACAACAACAACAACAGGATGGTTTCTGACCCTCTCTGGGGCCTCAGTTTCTCCACCTATACGAATATAGTTGGTACAGATGGCCAGCATTTTGTTAGTTGCCATGAAGTAGTTCCAGCTCATGGCAACTTTATATATAATGACAGGAAATGCTACCCACTTCTGTGTCATGTTCATGGTCACTGGCATCTCTGAGCCCACTGTTGTGGCTGTTTTTCAGTCCATCTCACTGAGGGTTCTCCTGTCTTTGATAAGCCTTTACTTACCAAACATGATGTCCTCTTCTTTCCTGACAGCATGTCCAAAGTAAGAATGTCAAAGTCTCACCATCCTTGCTTCTAAGGAGCATTCTAGTAGCATTTCCTCTAAGACTGATTTGTTCATTCTTCTGGCAGTCAATAGCTGATTCGATATTATTCGCCAATACCACAATTTGAATGCATCAATTCTTCTCTGTCTTCATTTTTCTTTGTTCAGCTTTCACATGTATATAAGGCAATTGAAAAGTCTATGGCTTGGGTCAGGAGCATCTTAGGCCTGTTGTGTGCCACAGAGTCATTTTTGACTTACAGTGACCCCGTGTGACAGAGCAAACTGCCCCATAGGGTTTTCTGGGCTGTAACCTTGTGGAAGCCAATCAAGTCTTTTCTCCCACAGAGCCACTAGATGGATTCAAACTGCCAACCACTGGTTAACAGTTGAGCATTTAACTGTTTGTGCCACCAAGGCTCCTTCCCTTAGGCCTTGGCATCCTATAATTTCCCCATCAGAAAGACCAGGCAGGCTGGCAGCCACTTTCTGAAACATCTTTGCCCACTGTATTTGGCTGCAATTTGGAGCTGTATTTGCCTTTGCCCAGCCCAGGAGGCAGAGTACATGACCATCTGGGGCAGGTAGGTGCTAGCTGGCTGGCTCTTCCTGGCTGGGCTCATCATAAGGCTTATTTCAACCATTCTTCTCCACCCTCACCCCCAGTGACCAGAATCCCACTCATCCAGGAAGACAGCAAGAAGATTAGGGGTGGGAAAAGAAGGGAAGAAAAGATCTGCTTGAATCTGTGGTTCTCAAACATAGGGACATCAAATTCACCTGGAGGGCTTGTTACAATACTGATTTCTGGGCCCCACCTCCAAAGTGTCTGATTCAATGGGTATGAGATGGAGCCTGGGAATCTGCATTTCTACAAAGTTCCCAAGTGATGCGATGCTGCTGGTCCGGTGACCACACTTGGAGAATCACTGGCTTAGCTGATAGAAGTGGTTGTGACTGACTCACTTAATCACCTCAGGGCTTCTTAAACAACTGTAGTCATTCCCTTCTCCCACCTCCAGTTAAGTTCAACTTGTAATGAGCCTATGAGTGTCAAAGCAGAACTGTGCTCCATAAGGATGTCAGTGGCTGTGATCTTTCAGAAGTAGATCACCAGGTCTTTCTTCTGAGGTGCCTCTGAATGGACTTGAACCAACAACCTTTCATTCAGCAGTGTAGAGCATTAACCATTTGCATCACCCCGGGACTCCTCTCCCCTACCTATTGTTGTTATTGGTTGCTGCCAAGTTGATTCTGACTCATGGCAACCCCATGTGCAAGAGTAGAAGTGCTCCATAGACTTCTCAATAGCTGTGAGCTTTCAGAAGCAGATTGTCAGGTCTGTCTTCTGAGGCACTTCTGGGTGGGTTTGAACAGCCAACCTTTCTGCTAGTAGTTGAGTGCCATTTATGGCACCCAGGGACTCTTCTCCCTCACCTAAACCAAAAAACCAAACTCACTGCCATCAAGTCAATTCCAATTCATAGCGACCCCTCCTTGGGTTTCCAAGGCAGTATGTCTACGGAAGTAGATTGCCCAGTCTTCCTTCCAAGGAGTGGCTGGTGGGCTTGAACCACCAACCTTCTGGTTAGCAGTCAAATGCTTTAGGCACTACACCACCAGAGCTCCCTCTCCCTCACCTACACTTCTTCAAAGCCCTACCCGGAGCAGTCACAGGGCAAGGAGAGGTGGAAAGCCCTGCTATGGAGGCAGGTGTCTGCATGCATATTCTTTAGTCACTTCTTATAACAATCCCAGGAGGGCAGTGCCATAATCACCTCCAAGCTTACTGAGTCTCTGAAAAGTATACAATGATGGCTGTACAACACTACTAAAATACACTAAATACACTAAAAAACACTGAATTGTATATTTTAAAAGTGAGAATTTTATAGTATGTGATTTCTATCTCAATAAAGCTGTTATTTTAAACAATAACCCAAAAAGACAGGAAAAAAAAAAAAAAGCTATACTAATTTGTCTAAAGTCACACCGTTAGCAAATGGCAGAGCCAAGACCTGAATCCAAGTTCACCAGTACCACCAGGCCATACCACCTCTCTGGACCTCAGTTTCCCTGTCCATAACATGAAGGTAAGGGACAACTCAATGATGTTAAAGGCCTTTCAACTTTGTGACCTTCCAGTGAGAAGAAAGTCAGCGGTTTGGCCATCAGCCTACTTCCAGATTCTCTGAGGATGTACCTGAAAGGATAGGAGCTGGGAGGCTAGAGAGATGGAGATATGACTAGGGTGGATCACACAGCAGAAAAGAGGTTGTCATTTAACCTCTCTGAACCACATTCAGTTAAGAAACATTAATTGACATCTATTTTTCAGCCAGAATAGATCAGAAATGAATAATTCAGGTCCCCAAGAAATTAGACAAGTACAGTCTCCCACCATTCATCTTTCAGTTTGTTGTCATAGAAATGATTCCAGAGATCATGTGATAGAATTTTGTGAGACCAACAACTTATTCATTGCAGATACCTTTTTTTCAACAATATATATGGTGTCTGTACACATGGACCTTGCCAGATAGAATACATAGGAATCAGATCAACTACCTCTGTGGTAAGAGGTGAAGCTCAATATCATTAGTCATAAGGCCAGGGGCTGACTGTGGAAAAGACTATTAATTGTTCATATGCAAGTTCATGTTGAAGCTGAAGAAAATGAAAGCCAAAATACAACCTTAATTATATTCCACCTGAATTTAGAGACCATCTGAAGAAGAGATTTGATGCATGACACTAATGACCAAAGAGTAGACGAGTTGTGGGATGACATCAAGAACATTGTACATGAAGAAAGCAAGTGTTCTTTAAAAAGACAGGAAAGGGAGAAAAGACCAAAATGGATGTCAGCAGAGACCCTGAAACTTGCTCTTGAATGGACAGTAGCTAAAGTGAATGGAAGAAATAATGAAATAAAAGAGCTGAACAGAAGATTTCAAAGGGTGGCTAAAGAAGACAAAGCAAAGTATTATAATGAAATGTGCAAAGACTGGAGTTAGAAAGCCAAAAGAGAAGAACAGGCTTGGCATTTCCCAATCTGAAAAAACTGAAGAAGAAATTCAAGCCTCAAGCTGTAATACTGAGGATTCTATGGGCACAATATTGAATGATAAAGGAAGCATGGAAGGAAACCAAAGAGTTACTGTACTAAGAAGAATTGGTCGATGTTCAACTACTTCAGGAGGTAGTATATGATCAAGAACTAATGGTATTGAAAGAAGAAGTCCAAGCTGCACTGAAGCAATTGGTGAAAAGCAAGGCTCCAATAATTGGCATTGTGGTAGTTAAGTTGTGTGCCAACTTCGCTGGGCCTGGTTTTAAGTGGCTGGGCAGCTGGCTGTAGTTATTCCTCATGATGAGATTGGTAATCAACTCCATGGTGGAATCTATTGGAGCAGGTGAGTATCTGCCTTAGAGATATGGTCTGCTTCCAGTATATAAGAAGCAGCTTTGAGAAAAAGGTCTCTGCAGCTTTTTGGCATGCTTGGACCCTGCATGTAGTCGAGTCTTCATTCAGCAGTCTGCCATGTTGCCTGCTGATCTTGAGACTATTCCTGGACTTGAATTAGTGGCCTGTAGTGTTGTTTGGGACTTGAGACTGTGCCATTGTATTTGTCGACCTTGGGTTTGTCAGCCTCAGCAGCCAGCAGCTGCCTGAGTTAAAAGAAGCCTCCAGCCTCAGTGGGCTGGGAGCAAGAGGCAGAGCTGAAGCTCAAGATTGAGGGGCCTTCACCTAGCCCCTAGAGCTTGGCACTTTGAACTCAGACCTCTAGTCTCCTAAACTGTAAGAGAATAAATCCCTGCTTGTTCAAATCACCCACCTGTGGTATATTCCTGTTAGAGTGGCACTGAGGTAACCAAAGCCTCCAATGAGATGTTTCAACAAATGGATACAGCACTGCAGGCACTTACTCATTTATCCCAAGAAATTTGGAAGACAACTGCCTGGCCAACCAACTGGAAGAGATAGATATTTGTGCCCATTCCAAAGAAAGGTCATCCAAAAGAATATGAATATTATTGAACAATATCATTAATATCACATGCAAGTAAAATTTTGCTGTTGTTGTTATGTGAAGATAATTCAAAACAATTGTACCAGTATATTGACAGGAAACTTCCAGAAATTCAAGCTGGATTCAGAAGAGTATGTGGAACAAGGGATATCATTGCTGATATCAGATGGTCTTGGCTGAAAGCAATGAATACCAGAAAGCTGTTTACCTGTGTTTTATTGACTATGCAAAAAGGCCTTTCACTGTGTAGGTCATAACAAATCATTGATAACATGGGTAAGAATGGGAATTCCAGAACATTTAATTGTGCTCATGAGGAACTTGTACATAGACCAAGAGGCTGTCATTCAAACAGAACAAGGGGATACTGCATGGTTTAAAATCAGGGAGGATGTGCATCAGGGTTGTATCCTTTAACTATATTTATTCAATCTGTATGCTGAGCAAATAATCTGAGAACTGGACTATATAGAGAGAAGAACACAGCATCAGGATTGGAGAAAAACTCATTAACAACCTGTGATATGCAGATGACACAATCTTGCTTGCTGAAGTGAAGATGACTTGAAGCATGTACCGATGAAGACAAAAGACTCCAGTCTGCAGTATGGATTGCATCTCAACATAAAGAAAATGAAAATCCTCACAACTGGATGAATGGGCAGCATCACCATAAATGGAGAAAAGATTGAAGTTGTCAAAGATTTCATATTACTTGGTTCCACAGTCAACACCCATGGAAACAGCCGTCAAGAAATCAGTGTATTGCACTGCTGCAAATCTGCTGCAAAAGACCTCTTTAAAGTGTTAAGAAGCAAAGATGTGTCTTTGAAGACTAAGGTATGCCTAACCCACCCCACGGTTTTTTCAATCACTGCATATGTATGTGAAAGCTGGACAATGGATAAGGAAGACCGAAAAAGAGTTGATGCCTTTGATTTATAGTGTAGCCAAAGAATACTGAAAATACCATGGACTTTTAGAAGAATGAACAAATCCATCTTGGAAAAAACCCACAAAGAATTATACTTTTGTCCACTTTCTCCTTGGAAGTGAGAATGGCCAGACTTTGTCTCAACTACTTTGGCAATGTTGTCAGAAGGGACCATTCCCTGGATATCATTATTGGTAAAGTGGAGGGTCAGCAAAAAGAGGAAGACTCTTAACAAGATGGACTGAAACAGTGGTGGCAACAATAGACTCAAGCATACCAAGGATTGTGAGGATGGTGCAGGACTGGGCAGTGTTTCATTCTGTTGTACAGAGGGTCGCTATGAGTTGGAGCTGAGTCAATGGCACCTAACAACAACAGCACAGCACAGTGGTGACAAGATAGATGTTGTGATGTTAGTATGCTCCAGGGCATTTAGGGAGAGCCCCAAGTAAGCTTTAGCATAGCCAGGAGGGATCAGGGAAGACTTCTTGGAGGAAGTAACACCGGACTGGGACAGGAGAGGGTATGGGTGCCCCAGGCAGAGGAAGCAGGAAGTACAAGCAACATTGATGTGAGAGCCCAAGGGCAGGCCAGGATATCCAGTAGTTCTGAATGGGGATCTAGAGTGAAGGAGATAGTGGAGAAATCAGAGAGGGCTAAATCCAGAGGCCTTAACTGGCACCTCAGGCATTTTGAATTTTATCTTAAAGGCAATGGGAGGGATTGGAGAGCTTAAGAGAGAGAATGACATGGTTTCATCTGTGTTTGATGATCATCATTGGGGGCAGAGTGAATAGATTAAAGGAGGTAGGTGACTTATCGGGAAAGCTAGTTAGAAGGCTCCACAGTAATTCAGATGAGTGGTTTAGACTGGGATAGCAGCAGAATGGAAGGAAGCAGATAGATTGGAGAGAATCTTAGGAAGTAGGACTTGGTGATTAATTGACAATAGGGCCAATGAGGGAGAATGACTCCCATATTTCTGGTTTGGGGACTGAATGGATGAAGGTGTCATGAGTGAACTGAGATGGGAGACCCCTGCTGGAGGAGTAGGAATGGGAGTGACAAGTTCTGTTTTAGACATGCTGGGATGGGAAGGACTGTGGGACATCAGGCAAACACTCAGTTAGGTATAAAGAGAGACCTGGGCTAGATACGTGGACTTGGGGGGCATTAGGGTACAGGTGGTAAAGCAGGCCATAGCAGTGGCTGAGATGGTGCAAAGAACATGTGGAAAATTTAGAGGAGGAGAAAGGCGAGGCCTTCCACACAGGCTGAGAAAGAGGGAAGGGAAACAAGTAGATAGAGGTGTCAGAGAGGCCAAGTGAAGAAAGTGTTTCAAGAAAGAGGAGGTGGACAACAGTGTCAAATGCTGCCACAAGGTCAAGTGAGATAAGGCCTGAAAAATGTCCACTGGGTTTGGTGACAAGTTGGTCACCGGGTATTTTGGCAAGGGCAGTTCCGAGGTTGGGGAAGGTCAGAGCACGCCCGGGTGGAGTAAGAAAGGGGTGGCGAGAAAGTAAAGACAGTGATACAGATTAACTATTTAAAGAAGTTTGACTGCAGAGAGTAGAGGCAGAGACTGGGGGCTGAAGAAGGATGTGGATTTTTTTTTTTTTTTTTTTTTAAGATGAGAAAGACTTGAGTATCTTTGTAACCTGAGTAGAAGGAGCCTGAGGAGAGGGGGAAGTTAAAGATGGAGAGAAGTGAATCTGTGATCAGTGGAATGAAGTCCCCAGGGAGGCTGGGTTCTAGAGCAGAGGGAAGGCTAGCATGGAGCAGGAAGGACCCCTCCAGCTTCCATGGCGACAGGTGGAGAAAAGGAAAGATGTAGGAGGGAGGAGAGTAATTGGAGAGCTCCCAGGGCCTTCTACTTCCTCTGTGGCAAGAACCACCTCTTGGAGCTGGGCAACAGGGTGGGGTGGGGTGTGGGTTTCAAGAGATGGAGAAGGTCTGAATCAGCTGCTGGGGAGGATGAGAGAGGGAACTGACCAGGCCTTGAAGAAGGGTCTGAAGGGAGCATAGAGCATTATTCCCAACAGGGAGGACAGGTGAAAAGAGGAGCCTAGGACATCTCAAAGAAGCTCTGGTGGCATAGCATTTGGCTGCTAACCAGAAGGTCAGTGGTTCAAACCCACCAGCTGCTCCATGGAAGGAAGATGGGGTAATCTACTTTCGTAAAGATGTACAGCCTTGGAAAGGACATCTCCGGTGCTCAGCACATGCATGTATTTTATTTCTCAGGTTTTTGCATATGTGTATGTGGTGACAGCACGTAACAACAACAACAATGTGGTGAAAACATACACAAGAAAACCTTCACCAGTTCAATTAAACGATTTCCACATGTACAACTCAGTGATGTTGACTGCCTCATTCATGTTGTACAACCTTTGTTGCTATCATTTTCCAAATTACTCCACCGCCATTAACATAATTTCAGTGCCCCCTAAGAAAAATCTTCCTCTTTCCTCCTTCCTCTGCATGTGTATGTTTTTGTTTGGTTTGATTTTAGGGATGGATGAACCTGAGGAAAGCAGCAGCCTGTGTGGGACTTGGGGACACACCCTCTCAAATGCAGACCCTGGCCCTGCCCCTTCATTCCTCCTTACCCTCATTCCTTCTCTCTCTCCAGTGTCCTCCTCCCAGCCTGAGCCCTGCCAGTATCTGGCCCTGTCTGGCTACCACCTAGCTCCTTGTTTTCTGCATCTGGCCTGAGGAATGTGTGTCCTTTTCTCCATCCCCAGACCAGGGCCCCAAAGGCAGGGCTCTGTCTTCCCTCAGCAGGGGGACCCTAGGGACAGCCTGTTCTCCTTCAGCGAGGTTTCTGGAGGGGAGAGGTCATGACTTCTTGTGTGTGTGTGTGTGTGTGTGTGTGTGTGTGTTGTGTGTGTGTGGGAGGGTTTCAAACCCCAAACCAGAAGATACTGAAGAAGGGACTTTAGCTAACTGGAGAGGCCCTTCTTGACAGGAAGGTAGTGTGGCTGGAGGCCCCAGCTCTTCATGGGAGTGTAGGCACTTACTTTCTCCTGGGTGGGGGGGCAGTAAGCAAGGCCTCAGAACAAAGCTCTTTCCAAGAATCCTCAGGGGCTGGGAGAAGTTTCCCCTGATCCAGCGATTCTAAATATGGCAAAGGGAGCAAGAGCACGTGACCCAGGGCCCCACACCAGTGCTGCTGCTGCCACCCCCGCTGCTGCTGCTGCTGCTCTGGGCCAGAGGCCTGCATGGGGCCCGGGGCTGAGGTCTCAATGGAGCCTCAGTTTCCCTGTCTGCAACATGGAAGTGGAGAACAACTCATGGATGGGTCAAGTCTCTTCCTCTGTGACTCTTCAGCAGTGGGAGGAAAGGAGAAGGTCAGCTATCAGTTCAGGCCCAGATTCTCTGAGGATGTCCCTCAGAGACAAGGGCAGAAGCTGCTAGCATGCACCATGCAAACTATTAAAAAAAAAAAAAAGCCCCCCTGGGAGGACCAATTAGAAAAAGACACCCCCAGGCCAATAAATTACAAAAAGTTGATCCTTATCATTGGACCAATTAAAAATAGGTGGGACTTACTCTGGGCAGACTCATTCCTGATAGAGTTCCTAGCAGGCTGGTTTCAGCTCACTTGCACCCAAGCCCAGCTCCTTTGCAGGTGGCACAATGACTCATGGCAGCCCTGGGAATGGCTCTGCTAGGGCCCCTCAGCCCTGGAAGGGGTAACTGTATGTGGTACCACATGGCCCCATGCCCCTCTTCTGACAACTACTGATTCATCTATGGCTGGAAACTAACCCAAATAGGGTTCACCAACAGGTTGGACTGAGCTTCTCTCAGTAATGGAACCAAGAACCATGGAGGAAAGTTGGCAGAGGTGCAGAGAGACATGGAGAGGAGACTACACTACCCCAGAATCTTGTCCCCCATTCTCTAGTCCATGAAGCCCAGATGTGTGTCCTGCTGCAAAGCCTCTAGAAAATTCCTCTCTTTCCTTACAGTAAGTGTCCTCCACCTCCCCATGCCAATTTTTCTTGGTCTGGGTTGACTGGTCTCAGCCCCATTAAGAAATCTTCTGGTCATGGTGTTTGATGAGTCATAGCTTCATCCTCTCCCACCCAGTCTAGTCACAAACCCACTTGTTCCCTCTGCTATGCCAGCCAGACTACCTGGTACACCAGGTAAGTGAGCTGGGCAACATGTCATCCTGAACCAAGGGTGTGAACATGGAGGAAGCAGAGGCCATCCATCTGTCCAGAGCTAGTCAGTCAGTGCTGCCTTCCCTTGGCTCTCCCAAACAGGAGTACACCCAGGTGAAAGGGAACTGAGAAGTGGAGTATAGGAAGTCAGGACTTTAGGATCTTAACCAAGATGACCGATGGGAAACTTTTTCCCTGGTTCTACCTGAACAGCAGGAGCTCTGGTAGAGTAGTGCCTGAGGCACTTGACTACTAATCAGAAGGCTGGCAGTTCAAACCCACCAGCTACTCCTCAGAAGGAAGGTTGGGCAATATACTCCCGCAGTGTTACCACCTTGGAAACCCAAGGAGGGGTCACTATGAGTCGGGTTCAACTCGATGGCACATAACAACAACCACCTGAGCAGCAGCTCCAGGTGGATCTGGATTGGCTCCATTTTACATGCCAGATTTGGCATATGATTTCATTTGAACAAAGAGTTTTGCTGCTTTTTTTAAAAAAAAAATGTGAAGTCCATCAGCTTGCAAGCTTAGGCCCAAGCTCCTTAGTATGGTATGCAAGGAAGCTCTTTACCCACTCCACATTCTCACTCCTCACCACTGAGTGCCCAACACCTGGCACTTGATTCTCCATTATCATAGCTCTGTTCTCCACCAAGAGCAACCAAGGCTTTTTGTGTCCCCTCACACACCTTTGTTCACGTGTCTTTGTGCTTCCTCCAACCCTGGCTGGGTCAGGTGGGAGCCCCCCACGTCGTGCTCTCATACTCCCTAACTCCATCCAGTGATCATCTCCATCATGGTACTTATCTCAGCCTCTGAAGATCCTGTTTCTATCGGCCTCCCCCACAGACTGAGAGCTTTTTGAAGGTAGAGCTCCTGATTTTTTCACCCTGAATCCCCTGTGCCTGTCTCAGAACCGGGGCTTGGTAACAGTTTCCTGAGAGAGGACAACCTCAGCACTCTGACGTGTACCACCCTAGTCTGTAGATGCCCTAAGTTGCTCTTCTTGGGCCCATACCTCAACCCTCCCTGAAGCAGGGAGAGTATGAGGGAACCAGGTTAGGTAGCAACTCCTGGGAAGCACACAGCCCAAAGCCACAGAGTATTCACCCACTCACTCATTCATTCTGTCCAGTAAATATTTACTGAGTGCTTACCACAGGCCAGGGAGCTGTAGTGGTACAGTGGTTAGGGCATTCGGCTGTTAACCAAAAGGTCGGCAGTTTGAACCTACCAGCTGCTCTGCTGGAGAAAGATGAAGCAGTCTGCTTCTGTAAAGATTTACAGCCTTGAAAACCCTATGGGGCAGTTCTACTCTGCCTTATACGGTTGCTTTGAGTCAGAATTGACTCCATAGCAGTGGGTTGGGATGGGTTTGGTACCATGGGCCAGCCATAAAGCCACATAATGGCCCTGCCTTCATGAAACTTACATTTGTGTGTGTGTGTGTGTGTGTGTGTGTTGGTGGGAAGACAAATAAGAAATGATTAAAAGTGCCAGAGGATAATGGAGAAAAATCAAGTGGGGAAAGTAGTCGAGGAAAACTGATGTAGGATTGGGGGGCTATTTTGTAGTGGGTGGTCAGGGAAGGCCTCTTTGAGAAGGTGACATCTCAGCAGAGACCTGAAGGGAATGAGGTTGTAAGCTACACAGTTAGCAGGAGAAACAGGATTCTGGGCAGAGGCAAAACAAATGCAAAAGATCTGAGCCAGGAGAGTGACTGGCAGGTTCCAGAACCATCAAGAAAGGAGGACAGCCAGAGGGCAGTGAGCAGAGGGGAGAATATAGGAGAGGCAGTGGAGATGGGAGCAGATCATCAACATGCCATCACGAAGATTTGGGCTTTGACTCCAAGTGAGATGAGAGTTTTCAGCAGGAAGTAACATGATCTGACTTATGCTTTGAAAACATTACCCTGGCTTTTGAGTAGAGAACAGACTACGGTGGGGTGGGGTGGGGTAGGGAGCAATACCCCTATACAAGTTGGGAAGCTAATGGCATAATTCAAGCACGAAATGATGGTGCCTTGTACCAGGGGGAGTAGAGGCAGTGAGATGTGATCAGACACTGTCTATGTTTTGGCACTGTAAGATCTCTTTGACATCAAAAGATAGTCTCATTTACAGATGGGGAAACTGAGTTCCAGAAAGGGGCATAGCCTACCTGTGATCATACAGTAGATCAGGGCATAGCTGGGCCTGACACTCAGCTTTCCCAATCCCTAAGATAATATTCTTTTGCTTTCTCCTTCTGTAGAAGGACCCATGTACCTGCTCCCGACCTCCCACCTAAAAAAATTCCCTCATCCTCATACAGGCTGGGTCCTGCACCTGCTCTTTATGCTGTATGTGAAGGTGGCACTGGGTTTGAGCATTGCCCAGGTCCCCAGCTCCTTGAAGCAGGCAGGGGTCAGGGTCACCTCTAAGGAGCCTTGTGTCCTCTGAATCAGCAGAACCCGTGCAAAGGGGGAAGGGAAGTGAAGGAAGATTCCAAAACAGGGGGAAGAGATTAGTCCATGCCACTTGGTTCTCTGTATTCCCAGAGCACTAACAAGAGCTGACAGGGTGGAACAGGAGCTGGGCAGAGGGGCAGGACCCCCTAGGGAGCACAAGCCCCCCCCCCCAAGACTGAGCCCAGCTTGGGAGTTCTGCAGACTCAGCCATTGAGGACCCCACCCACTGAGAGGTTTGGGGAGCAAGATAGGAGAGGGGGATTACAATGCCTCCATTCGTAATAAGCAAAGCAGAATGCAAACTCACAGGTCACACCTGGGGCAGCTGGTTACAGCTGCCCTGAGAGCCTTGATCCCCATGGGAACCCCAAATCCAGGACCAGCCAGATTGAATCCAGGTCTAACAAGACTGATTCCAATGGACCTTAAGAAAGGTTTGCTGTGTGACCATGGGCCAGAGACTCAGCTTCTCTGTTCTACAACCAATGTGGAAGGTTGATTAGGAAAGTGTCAGGGTGAAAGCTGGAAGCACATCTGTGGATACTTTCCTCAATTTCCTCAGCTTTTAAATAAGAGGGTATCCAGCGTGGGGTTCAGACTGATCCAGAGTCTTCTGAAAGGCAAGAGTGTGCTTGGTGACTGGGAGCAGGGTTAGGGTTGGGGACACAAGAAGGGAGGCACGGGATGTGGACAGAGCTAGGTACCTAGGGACAAGGTCTCAATCCTGGCTCTGTCATTAGTCAGCTAAAGGGGAGCTGCCTCTGTGCCTCAGTTTACCCTTCAACAAGAGGAAAAGTGTTGAGTGATGGTCTCCAAAAGCCTATTTTTCATTCATCCATCTAGGACGAATGGGAAGTAAGGCTGTAGGCAGCTCTGGAAGTTGCCATTCACCAGGGACATCAATGTTTTGCCTGTAGAAGGAGGGTCACTACATCTCATTTACATGGAGCTCATTTGCAAGGATGGTCTAGAGGTACCTCCTTCAACCCCCAACCCATAACCGAATAAAGATAGCAGGGAGGAGTCAGGCTGACCAAACCAGAACTTCCAGTAGCTCAGTGAACAAAGAGTACTGGAAGTCCCAGAATGGGGACCAATTTCAGCTGTGATCCTAATGCTCCACCCCCCTTCTCCTCTTCCAACTGAGGAAGGCAGTTACGTGTGTCAGAGCCAAAGGAAATGCTCCAGAGTTCTACTCCATTTCTTCCTGGCTGAGTGACTCTGAGCAAATGAACTGGAGCTCTCTCGGGGACTCAGTTTCTTCGTCTGTCTAATGGGGCAATGGTCCCTGGTCTGGGAGTGTGGAGGCAAGGGGCTGGCCTGCATAATCCTCAAGCAGAGGGGTTTGCAGAGAGGCTTGGGTTCACCTGGGGACATTTAAGTGACGACAGCAGTCAGGTCTCCTGGAGAGAGGGGAGGGTTCCTGGGAAGGAAGGGCCCCTGGAGTACTTCTCCGCCGGCACGGCCCTCCTCCCCCTTGCCCTGCAGACACCCTCCCCCTTCCCTTTTGGCCGAGGCGCCGCAGTTTTGGAGTCCAGGAAGCGGCCTGCAGTCTCGAAGTGAAGGAACGCAAAACTGGACAAGGCGGGGCAGGACTAGGGGCGGGACCCGGTGGTGGGCGGGGCTCCTGGCCGTCCCCGGGAGGGGCGGAGCTTCGTCGACTCTGGACTTGGTGCGCGGAAGGGCGGACCTCTACCGGCTCCAGTTACCTCCCCGCGGGCTCCCCAGCCCTGCCGGCTTCTTTTTCCGTTTCCAAATTAACAATTGAAAACGCGGCGGCCTGAAAGGCGAGCAGCGGGCCAAGCGGAAAGTGTGAAGGTGCCGCCGCGTCCTGAAGGCCAAGGGCGGAGAGGGGGGACGCGACACCCCAACTGCCCGAGGCTCGCCCACCCATCAACTCGGGGTGTGAGGACTCAGCGCCCCTGGGCCAAGAGATGCGAAGGCCTCTGAGTTGGACTCTGCCCTGATTTGGCCCTGGTATCGCCCTGCCCAGAATCATGGGACCCAGTACCCAGCCTCTGAGCAGTGCCAACCACCGAAGGGGACTGGTTGGGGGTGTGCTAGGACTGGGTTACCACTCTTGAGGCCAGGTGCCCAGGAGGGCAGGCGCCAGGCAGCACCCTCATAGCACCATCCTCAAGAGCTCCGAATCACGTAGGTTCATGCATGACCTCAACCAATTCGTTTGAGACTCAATTTCCTCATCTGAACAAAGGCCAGGGAAGATACCCCCACCCCCAGAGCTGCTGGTGAGGAATAAATTTAAGTGAGAAGATGCATGAGGCTGGCCCACAGTGAACACAAGAGATAGCAGTTATTATTATCTTGTGAGTCCTTGGCACCCCTCTATCTCCCACCACAGGCAAAAGGAGCTGTCCACCAATGGGGACTACTGGAGCTGACAGGAGTCTTTGCACCCTCCCACACCCCTACCCCCACCAGCCTTCCCAAAGACCCACTTGACCAATAGAGAAACTGAGGCCAGGAAAGTTCCCTAAGAGTTTCAAAGACACAAGTGAGTAAGGAAAACTAGGGCCTGACCCCCAGCCCTGGGTTCTTCCTATGGAGAGGAGTGGGGTGGTCCCTGGGGTCAGGCCCTGGGTATTGAATCCCTCCTTCTATGTGTCTGCAGAGGTGGGTGTGGATATGAGGACAGATGGAACAAGTAAGTTGTTAATAAGGAGAGGCCCTGTTTCCAGGGATGGGCACAGGCATAGGGACCCCAAGAGCAAACATCAGGAATAGGTGTATTTTTTGATGTGCACCCCACTCTCTCATAATGTAAGCTTCAGAAATGCAGGAACTTTGTCTATCTTGTTCACTACTGTCTTCCTGACACTCAGAATGGGCTTCGTGTATTGTGATTCTCAAGAGATCTTTGAGTAGAATAAATGAATAAGCAGGTCTCCTGAGGTAGAGAGTGCCTCCTATATAACCATGACCTCCCACCTGGCTCCCTGGGTGAAGTGGTGTACTTTGTGCAGAGGAGTTTAGGGTGAGGTGTCTCTCCCTGCGGCCTGAGGCTTCAGGGCAGTGGAATGGCAGGAGGAGGAGATAGAAACAGAGACAGACAGGTGGAGGTGGACATGGGAGAAGTGGTTCCAGAAAACAGAATTAGGATCACTTCTTTCTTCCAAGTGCCACACTTCCCATACCTGTCCACCCCAGGACCCATTCAGCCCCACTCCCCTTCTCTCTCACCAGCTGCTTTACTGACCACCACATCTCCAGCCCCCTCCCACCTCTACCCTCCACCCTGGTCCATTCACCTTTCAGCCCGAGAATGGCCCTCCCCCACTTACAGCCCTAACTGTTTACAATCTAAAACCCAAGCTCCTTAGCCCAGCACTTGAGGCTGCACACATACTTTAAGCTTTGGCCACACTCCTTCCTCCCAGGCTCTCTCTGTTTCCACTTTGGTGACATTGCACTCTCTCCTCTGCTTCGCCCCAGCCCCTGGTTGGGATTCCAGGCTCCCTCTAGGCACTGCCCAGGGCCCTCTTGCCTCTCCTCTGCTCTGTGCTGTACCACTTCGTTTGTTGCTGTGTGCCATCGAGTCAATTCCAACCCAAATGACAGAGTAGAACTACCCCAAAGGGTTTCCTAGAATGTAGTCTTTATGGAAGCAGATCACCAGCTGCCACTCAAAATCCAAACTCACTGTCATCAAGTCAATTTTGACTCATAGAGACCCCCATTGGGTTTCCGAGGCTGTTAATCTTTATGGAAGTAGATTGCCCCATCTTCTTCCCACGGAGCAGCTGGTGGGTTTGAACTGCTGACCTTCTGGTTAGCAGCCAAATGCCTTACCCACTACACCACCAGAGCAGTGCTACTGGGTGGGTTCAAATATTCAACCTTTTGGTTAGCAGCCAAGTGTTTAACCACTGGGCTACCAGGGCTCCTTGCAACACCACCTTACTGGGATGCATCTCTCAAGGGTAAGGCCAGGGCTGCTTCCTCCACATCTCCCAGGCTGACACAGTTAGATGCCCAGACACTCTCTGGGGAGTGAAAAGGAAGACCCAAGTCTGCTAGGGCCTTGGGCATCAGTGAGTCTAGGGATCTTCACCCAGTCTTGTGGAGCCTAAGGGTTCTGCATAAGGGTATCTTGGGGATGGGGAGAAGGGTGGAGTACATAGTGGGAGGACTAAGTACAAGCTCTCTCCTAACACTGGCAGGGCTGAGGCAAGGGTACAAATGGACACCCACAACCCACAAGTCTAAATATTTAAAAGTTTAAATTAAACTAACAAGCTGTTAAATAAAATATGTTCAACCCTCCTACCTTGACACATACACACCCCTTTGTAAGGATCTGGAAGGACAGGTTTGAATTTAAAATCTGGACTCTTCAGAGTTCCACGCTGGAATCTGCAGGGTGGGCTCAGCCAGCCCTTGTTACCCTCTAGTCCCCAGCCCGTGGTATGCCCCCTTCTCTTCCCACGCTGGGCCCCACCCCTCATCTGGAGGACCCATGTGCACACTCCTGTGGGGTCCCTGCATAGGCCTCTTCCCCAGGTCATCCTCCCAAGGGCTGTGGGAGTTTTTGGCATGTGAGCACCCTGAGCTCGAGGTTGGCTGTTTGCTGCGAGGGGAGATGCCGCTTGGAAGAGCAGGCTGGGGCGCCCATAGGAGTGTGCACACGGCCCCACATGGTGAGGAGAACAAGGGGGTGGGTGCAGGCTCCAGGTTGGCATGCCAGACCAGATACACAGAGTGGGCAGGATCCTGAGCCCCCACTCTCAGACTCCACCCAGAGCAGCCCTGCCTTCATCTGTTTCATATACTGCACCTCTGTGTGGAGTTTCATTGAAAGAATCAGAGATACTGCTTAAAACAGTGTGAACAGCACTATTCTATACTCCCCAGAGCCCCTGGGTGGTATAAACAGTAACATACTTGGCTGCTAACTAAGGCTGGAGGTTCGAGTCCACCCAGAGATGCTTCAGGACAAAGGCCTGGCAATCTCCTTCTGAAAAATCAGCCATTGGAAACCCTGTGGAGCACATTTGTACTCCGACATGCATGGGGTCACCATGAGTCAGCACTGACTCTCATGCATCTGGTTACTGGTATATCCCTCTCTCCCACTGAACTCCTAGGGAAGCTGAGGTTATGGATGAGGGAGGTCCCAGTGGGCTGTCCACAATCATTAACAAATCCAGGGTTAGAGAAAATCCAGGGCTCAATCCCAGATCTCCCGTCTCCGCCTAGGCCTTGGCCTTGGCCTCCGTGAGCTGTCCAAGACCCAGTGCCTCCAATGGGACAGGCCGCTAGGAGGTGGTGAGTGCCCTGATGGGTTTTGTGGAGACCTGCTGCTGGGGCCTCCTGCCTTTACAGGGGGCTGGACCCTTGACTCGGGTAGCACAGCTCAGGAGAGGCCAGACCAAGCCAGAGAAGGCAAGGGAGTCCTGGTATAAATAACTGTAGGGGACCGGGATGTTTAGGCCCGTCTCCTTGGGCGACGGCTGTGTTTACCACCCAGTGAGGAGGGGCAGGGCCCACACGTTTGCCTCCCTGACTTGTAGCCAAATTTCTCCAGGAAGGGGTGGCCCAGGATTAGCCCCAAACACTTTCACTCTGCACCTCTATCATATCCTCACCCTAGTTCTGCACCAACATGGGCCCTAAGCCTCCCTGACACTGCCCTCATCCTTCAGCTCTGAATGCTACATAGCACTGTACCCCATCACCCCCAAATGGCCCAGTACTTGCCTTGAGTCCCCACTATGCTCAGATAGTGGGAGGATGGGGAGCCCAAGCAGGGCAGGGGAAGGCCCCAAGCAAAGGAGCTGGGTTGATGCCAGAGATCTGAGCTGTAGCCGCTGGGCACGGGGCAGGGACAAACCTCTCCCACGGCCCTGGCCAAGACAGAGGGAGGGCCGCAGCCCCGGATTAGGGGAGGCAAATCCCTCTCCCCAGCCCAGAGCCTACCCCATGCCTGACATGTGAAGGGTATTAGACGGCCAGGCCCCATCACAGGAGGGGCTGGCAGGTGTCTTCTTGGTCATGCCATGCCAGCTCCTCTCCCAAGCCAGCTAAGCCAAAGGAGAAAACTCCTTGATGCAGGTGGGAAAGTGGGAAGGTCCCCTTCACCACTGGGGCAGCAGCTGCAGCCAGGCCTGGGAGCACAGTGGTTGGTCTGAACCATGTTCCAGCTGCAGGCCAGCCCTGCCTACCACTTCACACACAGACACACACATGTAGACACACATGCAGACAGATAAACACAAACACACAGGCACACAGAGACAAAGACAGACATGACGCACATACACACACATAAACACATACACATGGCCCAGCAGACTGATGGGTCTTGCTTGGGACATCAGCTGATTTTCACTGAGAGTAGAGGCTCAAAATTGGGGTTGTGTCCATCAGGGGTCCTAAGCAGGTGCCTGGACACTTGGTCTCCAGCACTACCTCAGCCATTTCCTGGCTGAATGTCCTTGGGCAGGTCATTTCTCCTTTCTAAGCCCCATTGTAAAATGATGGCAATGATAGCACCTCCAGGGTTGTTATGAGAAGTCAGTGGGATTCACTGACAAAGCATTAATGAAGCCTTATAGTGCCTTGTCAGCCATAAAGTCGGAGAAAGGGGACCTCTTTCCCAGGACCAAGGAGAATTTTGGACTCAGAAGCCAAGGCTCAAAGATGTGAAAAGACTTCCCAAAGGCCACCGAGAGGCACTTGAGCCCAGGCCAGCCTCTGAGAAGGCTTGTAGAAAGGTTTCACTGTTATTTGTCATTGTTGGGAACAACTAAGTCTCTTGGACTGAGCTTGGGTTCTGGTCTGGGCTCCACTGATAACCTGGGTTTAGTCCCTGCCCTGTTCTGAGCCTCAGCCTCCCCACTAGTAGAATCATGGGGAGACTAGTGATTTTCACACACTGTTTAGCTGGGAAAAAGGGAAGGAGAGAGGAGATGGGGCTACCTGGGCTCTGCCTTCCTCCAAGGCACCCCACCATTAACTGGGACAAATCCCACGAATGCCTGGTGCTCCCATTGGCCATTCTAAGGCCACTATTCTAGGAACCCTTATCCCTCCCCAAGCCTGTATCCCTAGATCTTCTTTCCAAACAGCTTCAGAGCCTGTACCTACCCTCTCTGCTTCCAACACTTCCCCCAGCTCAGTCACTCACACCTTCCCCCAGGCCCAGGGTTTGCATAGGCAGCTGAGCTTTCCCTATAGGCAAAGTCCTAGGGCTGCAGGCTAGGTCTGGGGTTAGTAGGCAGGGGCTCAGAAAGTTTCCGTGAAGGGAAGACAAAAGGATTAGGGGCTAGGAGGGGACAGAGCCCTTTGTAGAGGAGGGTGGAGAAGGAGCCTCCAGACCCTCAGCAGTACCCTCAGGGACAAGTCTTCAGGATCAGTCACTGTAAGACACCTTGGGTCACTCCTCTTTGTCCCTTCCCCCCTGCACTCAGACCATTTATGTCATCCCCCTGCCTTTCACACTGGAAAGCTTGGGCCTCACCACACAGAAGCACCTCCTCAAGGCTCAGGAAGAGAGCCAAGTGTTTAAAAGGTTAGCACTGTGGCTAGGCAGCCAACCCAGGACTTCCATATGCCCTAGGTGGGTGCCCCCATCTCTCCTCCAGGGGCTCCCTGATCCCCAAGCCTCTTACTCTTAGCCCAGGGCTCTTGCTGGGCCACTTCAGGGTTTCCTATGCCTAAGGATAATGGCCTAACCCTGACCTCAAGGCCCCCACCAATACTGTCCCACCTACAGACCATTCTGTCCCCACAGACAGGCAACATCCAGCAGACTGCCCCATGTGAGGAGTGTCTCTCCAACCACAGCCTGCCACAGGCCAACCGTGCTGGGTGCAGCCTCCCTGTTCCTGCCTGTCAGGATTGGTATCTGTCACCTGGAGGTAGGAAGCCAGGAAGGCCTAGCTTCCTGACTCCTGGGTGAGGAATGTCCAGCCCAGAGCCTGGGGGTTGGACTTTACAGACCACCCTGCTCTCCCACTGTGACCTGGTAGAAGGTGGAGATGACAGTGGCTAGATTGGCCCTATAGAACTCTAAGGCAACAAGGGAAAACATCAAGGGTGGTTCTCCCCCAGTGAATTCCTAATTCTGGACTCTTACCTTCCACAGGACTCAGGCACGGGAGCCCCGGGGAGAGGGGTGGAAAAAGAGGGAGGCAGAGGAAAAAGGGCACCCAGTTGGGTTTAGGTGTCACTCAATCAGGAGGCACCCCTGGAACTCCATCCCCTTCCTCCACCCTCCAGGCCAGCCTCAGAGAGGTGTTTCTAAAATACGAATCTGCCATGCACTCTGAGCTACCACCTGCCTCCCGTTCCTTCCCAGATCTTAGTGGAGGAAGCCGAGCTCCTCAGCCTGGCATTCTCCTCATCCCAGCCCTGCCTCATCCCAGCCCCTCTCTGGACACCTCCTGCCTCCTCGAGGCTCCCACTCCTGACTTCTTGCAGTTTTCTGCAGATGCTGTGTTCAGCCTCACCTCTGGGCCTTTGCCCATGCTACTCCCTCTGACTCCAGCTCCCACTCACCTCTCAGGTCTCTTCCTCTGGAAAACCTTCCCAGCCAGCCCCAGCTTGCTGGGCTCTCCCAGGACCACACTGCTCAGAAAGTGGTACTTATCACTCTGCCTGGTAACTGCCAGCTCCCAAACCTACAGCCCCTAGGGAGCAGGGGAGGGTCTGATCCACTGCTCTGTCCCCAGCACCGGGCACAGGACTAGCCCTATGGGACCAGGCTTCCGAAATGAGAGCACAAGGAGAGAGTCTATGGTGCAGAGTTGGGGCGGGGGTGTGGGGGCAGGACCTTGAGTCTCCTGGCAGACCTACAAGCACGCAAGCACCATCAGGGCGAGTTAAGCATTAGGTGGTGGTAAGCGCTCAGCCTCTAGGGTGGGACTTCTGGAATTAGAATTCTTGCCTTTTCTGGTAGCATAGTGCCAGCGCTGAAGGCATTTGACTGCCAACCAGAAGGCTGGCGGTTCAAACTCACCAGCCATTCCACAGAAGGAAGACTGGGCAATCCACTTCAGTAGAGATACTGCCTCGAAAACCCAAGGAGGGGTCACTGTGACTCAGAATCGACTTGAAGGCAGTGAGATTGGGAGCTCTGGTAGCGTAGTGCCTAAGGCACTTGACGGCTAACCAGAAGGCTGGTGGTTCAAACCCACCAGCCAATCCTCAGAAGGAAGATGGGGAAATCTACTTCTGTAATGATACTGCCTGGGAAACCCAAGGAGGGGTCGCTATGAGTCGGGGCCGACTCGACGGCACATAACAACAACAACACAACTGGGCAAGTTATTTAACCTTGCTATGCCTCAGCCTCCTAGTCTGAAAACTGAACGTGACAATAGCACAGTGAAGCCTGCAAAAGCCAGAACCAGTGTAAGGCAGAAACCTGTCAGAGAATGAGAACTCAAATATTTTCACTAAAAGGAGCGATAGAAAAGCCACCTCCCCACCCTCAAAGGCGTAAAACTTGTGAGACCTGGGAAAACAAGGCAGTCCCATGGAGTTCCGGCTCTCACAGGTTTCTCTGTTCCTGCCTCAGGCTTGTGGAGAGGAAAAACTGAGACAAGGTGCTCGGTTAGTATTTACCATTATTATCTTAAGGAGTCCTGGTGGTGCACTGATTAAGTGCTCAGCTGCAAACTGAAAGGTTGGTGGTCGGAAGGCACTAGCCGCTCCCTGGGAGAAAAATGTGGTAATCTGCCTCTGTAAAGATGACAGCTTTGGAGACCTGACAGCAGTTCTACTATGTCCTACAGGGTCTGAGAGGGTATTATTATCTTGGCATCCCTGGGTGCTGCAAATGGTTAACGTACTCCACCGCTAACCGCAAGGTCGGGGGTTCTAGTCCACCCAGAGGCACCTCAAAAGAAAAGCCTGGTGATCTACTTCCAAAACAATCAGCCACTGCAAACCCTAAGGAACACAGATCCTGGTGCATGTGGAGTCAGGATCGACTCCATGGCAACCGATGTCATTATATCTTTATTATTATTGAGCCACAGCAGGAGGAGGAGGCTGAGACTCAGAGTGCGAGGTGATGGCTGGAAGCTAGCAGCAGGAACAGGCCTCTGGTCTCCCCCCTCGGCCCATTCCCACTGGCATCATAACACGCCCCACCCCCACCCCCACCCCGCAGCCCTGCAACCTGTTCCCCTCTCTCCTACCACAAGGTCCTTTGATTGTGAGGCTTTCAGGGCACTCCATTGTCTGGACTGATCCCAGAAGACTCTCATCCTGCTGGGTATTCACCACTTACTGCCTGTGCGGTCAGGGCAAGTGCTTCCCTTCACACTTCAGTGTCCACATCTGTACCATGGGAATAACGATACCTACCTCGCAGAGTCCTTGGAAGGATTAAATAAGGTAGTATGCAAAAAGTATTTACCACAAGACCTGGTATAGATTATACAACGACTCCTACTACTATATGGCAAACTCTGTACTTAGCACTCATGGGAAGGACTCACTGCTCATCACCTATTAGTTTCCTGGTCTTAGAGTTCCCCAGGCCTCCAGTCCTCTGTTGTATCTCTGAACTCCTGTCTAGGCGCTCCTGAGGAAAAGAATTGCCAGTCTGCCTGACTTGCTCTTACAGAGCCTGAGGACCACTCATACCCTCAACTCCCTTTCTTAGAGTTCAAACCACTGAGGGCAAGGGTGAGCTGAGAGCCCAGGGCCAGAGGGAACTTATGTTGAGAAGATAAGAATATTATACTTCAATAACTCCTCTATTCTTCATCACCTCACAGACAGTGCTGTGAGGTGGGCAGGTGGAGATAGTGCCTGTCATTCTACATAGATGAAAGCTGAGGCCTCAGAGAGGTTGAGTCACCTGCTTGGGGTCCCACAGGCTCAAAGTGGCAGAGGTGGGAGCTGAACCCTGGTCTGCTGACTCCAGGTCCAATGTTCCTTTCACTGAAGGTGAGCTCTGATTCAGGATGAACACCCTCCCCCATGTTAGGAAAGAGCCTTGGGCTGATCCTCTCTGTGCACACAGAAGGACAAGGATTGAGGTCCTGAGGGGTAAACGGTCCACACTGTCCATTCCTCCATCCCCCTACCTCCTAGCTGTTTCCATCCTTCCATCTCCGCCCAGACTCCTCCTGTTTTGGCCCCAAGAGCTCAGGAGGAAGAAGGCAGGATGGCGCCAGGGCTCAGGGATTTCACCAGTAAAATTTCCAAAAACACTTTTGGGGCTGCATAAGGTTGTCAACTTTTGATTTTGCCAAGTAAGGACATTTAAAAAAAAAATTTCCAGCCCCATCATTTCATAAAAGAAAGGACATAATCTCAGCATAAAAGACAGTTCTTTAAATGGAATAAAGTTAGCTTTATGAAAAAATCCCCATGTTGTCCTTATTTTCTTCATTTTTGCCTTAGGCCAGTGAAAACCACTACCAGTTCTGCTGACGAGTCTGAGAACCATTTAGACCTTGGGCTTGGGTGTCACACAGACATGGGTTCAAATCCTGGTTCTGCCATGGACAAACCATGTAACTTTGCACATGGTACTTTCCTTCTCTGAGCCTTAGTTCCCCTTCTGCAAAATGTGAGCAGAAACAGTGCCTGCCACATAGAGGTACTGAGAGAACTAAATGGCCTAGGGTTTGCAGAGCGCTTGCTTACAGGAAAAGCTCAGTCAAGCCCTGGTTCCCATCCAAAGTCCCTGCCTTGTCATGCTTAACAGCTGCCCAAGGCTCCTCACTGCCCACAGGGTAAAGCCCACCTCCATAGCCTGGTGGTCAAGGGCCCACCCTCAGGGCCTTGGACACTTCAGACTCTGAAGATCCTGGAGCAAAGGAGGTGGCGAGAAAAAGGTCCCACCTCAAAGCATTCATTCCTGCTGTTCCCTCCATCCATCAAGATCATGAACGCTTCCAACTTAGGACCCCTAGTCTTCAGTGGGAGCTCTGGTAGCATAGTGCCTAAGGCACTTGACTGCTCACCAGAAGGCTGGCGGTTCAAACCCACCAGCCACTTCTCAGAAGGAAGGTTGGGCAATCTACTTCCATAGTGATACTGCTTCGGAAACCCAAGGAGGGGTCGCTATGAGCCCGGTCCGACTCCATGGCACATAACAACAACAACGACAACAAGGTTTTTGGTGTACAGGCCTTTTCTCCACTACTCTCTAGCCAGCAAAACCCATCTCATCCTTACAACCCATCCTCCATGCCACCTTCATTCAGTCACTCAACAAACATTCTCTAATTATCTACCAGGTGCCAAGCATTGTGTTCAACTCATACCCACCCAGATCTCAAAGCCCAATGGGAAAAAGAAAGAACACACAGGGGGCACCGAAGGACACATGCCCCCAACTGGGCCTGGGGTGGGGGTGAGCAGATAGTGCTTCCAAGGGGAGGTGGTGCCCAAATGGGGATTTGAAAGATGAATGAATAGAAGTTAGTTAGATGATGGGGTGGCCGAGAGAAGGGCAACACCTGCAGCAGCATGGTGCACTGAGCAGCATGACACTCAGGGGACACTGAGAGTCATTTCCTAGGCAGAGAGCAAAGGATGCTTACAGAACAGGGTTGTGGATTTGGGCATGAGAGTCCACTTGGGCATGAGAGGGGCAGAGGAAGGGGTGCAGGTTTAGAAGGAGATGCTGAGTTCAAGGTGTCCAGGGGAGAGGAGAAGGCACAGCATCCAGCAAGCAGCGAGACAGGAAGCTCAGGGATGAAGCTGCAAGGGGGGCGCTGTCATCACAGAGGTAACCACTGTTGCAGAAGTGCACGAGATGCTTCCTCTCAAAACTGTCAACAGCGAGAACAGGACCCAGGACAGGGCCCTAGGGGCCTCCATATTCAACAGGAATGAAGAAGTGAAACGGCTGATAAAACTGAGAGGGTAGAGCCAGAGAGGCAAGTGTGGGGAAAGTCAAAGAATGAGGGCGTTCAGGAGGGGAAAGCCCATCGGGGTCAGACAGGCAGTATGACAGTGGTTAGACGCACACATTCACAGGAAGCCACACTGTAGGTTCACATCTTGCTTCTACCACTTATTAGCAATGCTGACCTTGGGCAAGTGACTTAACTTCTCAATGCCTTAATCCCAGCCTTAGTAAAATAGGGCTAATTTATTTTCAGAATGATAAAGGAGCCAAGGAAGGGGGCAGATACCTCACTCAGCCTCCACTGCAGCCCCAGGCTGTGCCTGCCTCCCTCCCTCTGCCGGGCAAGGGGTCATACTTCCCTCCCTATTCTATACTTACAGGCCTATCTCTCCCACCACAATGTCACTCATCCCCAGAGGTCTGAGAAAGAGATGAATGGATGAAGAAATTCCAGGGCTGCTTCCTCCCCTCCAGGACACAGGCAGAGCCAGGAGGCAGGATTCCTCTATTCTCAGCTGCTCCAGTACAACTTCCATCTATTGAGGAGAGGGAGGCAAAATAGGGCCCTGTGTGTGCTGTGTCCCTAAGCAGTCAGGTCTCTTTTCTTGGCCTCAGTTTTCCCATCTGTGAAATAAAGCCATGGATCTATTTGAGCTCTGGGGCCTTCTGGCTCTGATAGTCTGTGGCCAAGATGTATGGAGAAAGGAGAAGGGTAGAAAGGTCTATGGCTGACTCCAGACCTGCCTCCGGGGCGGGGCGGGGGGGGGGGAGGTCCCACAGGGATGCCACCCACACTGCACCCGGGGCCTGGCCCTCCAGAAGAGGGTGGTAGCTGGGCAGAGATGGGCAGGAGCAGAGAGGCCTGGGATTATGCTGACAAAGCTGTTTCTCCTTCTCTCCCTATCCTGTCCCCTCCCAGGGGACAGCCGAGCCCAGCAAAAAATAAACCAAAAGACAGTGACCTGGACAGGCCTGAGGCTCCCAGGGAGGAATGACAGGGAAGGGAGGGTGGGGGACATGTAGCCTGTGTGAACCCTCTGCCCAAAAGTCACTGAGTACTTGATCTGACCCTCACTCACTCCCCAAAGTTGGGCTCAAATGGACCAGGCATCGACCTTCCATCCTTCTGAGGGGAGAGGTACCACTCCTTTGCTTGATAGGGACAATCACTATAGTAAATCTTGTCCAGCCCAGCCAGACAGGGGCCCCCAACTTTTTGGAACAGTATTCCAGAAAATCTGTCACACTCCACCTCCTGGTTACTGGGCAGTCCTTCCTGCTGTCAGACCTCCATTCCTTCTGCAGCAGTAGGAACCATGCTCTGTTCATTTCCAGCTAGTCTCCCTGTCCCACTACACTGGCTTAAATGCCCAAAGAGTCTCAGGAGGCATCCCCAGATTTCCCTGCAAGAATGGGGGAGGACCTCTAGGCCAGTGACTCCACTCCACCCACTCTTCCCCAAATCTCCAGGAGCGAAGAAGGAAGGAATGGCTGAGCTCCCTGCTCCCTTAGCCTCCCTCCCTCAGGCGTTGCCCACGGATTCCCAGCCCAATTAGTCTGCTGCCTGGGGCTGCCCCTCCTGCTCCTCACCCCCCCAAGTGCCAACCTGCAGGGCATGCCCGATCCTGCCCTAGGGACAGAGTTGCCTGGAGTGGGTAGGTGGCGGCTCCATGGGGGTCCCAGAGGTCTGACTGGTACCCTCTCCTCAGACCCTCAGAGCCTTAGCTACGGACAGCAGAGTCTTGAGGATCCTTCTAAGGGTTGCCATGTCAACTGAGGGGACAAGGGAGAAGATGCTGGAAGAACAGCTCCCCCAACTCTGACCCTGCAAAACTCAAGATCCTGAAATAGCGATTCTCCCCATTCATCCAACACTACTCTGTACCAGGTACCTCTGAGCGGTGCACTTTCCTGTTGCGCCCCATTCTATAGAGGAGGACACTGAGGCCGGGGGTGGGAGTGGCGTGGGGATGGGCACCTTCCAGGAAGGGTCGGGACTGAGATCTCTACATCTCCTTTGAGATTCCTCAGGGATGATGTGCTCATCTGGAGATGAGAAAGGTAGACCCAGGAGAGAGGGGCCAATTGCCCTTCTCTCTCAGGGGTCCCCGGGTCATGCCCCTGACCTCCATGGCTTTTGTTCCATCTCCCTAGGGCCAGGCTAGCTGCCAGGGTTTGCCAACGAGGCCTATACTGCAGCCGTATACAATGACACTCTTGCATCCACTACCCACACATGCACACCCACATTCAGACTACCTCTCCAAGTCCCTTGTGAGAGGAAGCAGCAGGGGCCAGTGGTTCAGGGCAGGTCCTGAAGTCCCCGAACTGTACATTCCCCCAGGCGGAGCACAGGCATGATCTGTACCCCTTGGCGCCCCACACATAGCACGGAGTCAATGCCCTTTAACAATATTTGGCAACTGAAGGAATAAATCTATGTGTGTCCTAGGGATCCGAGTTGGAGTCCTGTTGTGACCACTCACTAGCTGTGTGACTACCCCGCCTAGCCTCAGTTTCCTCAACTGTGGAATGGGTATAATAATAGTGCCCCGCCTGATATAATGGCATGAGGGTGAAATGAGAAAATGTAAGTGCAGTGCTGAGGACTGGGTGTGCCAGGTGCTAGATACTCCCAAAAGCCACACAGACACATCCTCAGACTTCCTGTGGACAGCCGCTCACACCCATAACACACAAGAGTACAGTCCCACTCCCACACGCTTCCACATTCTTCTGGGCACACCCAGACACACTCACCACACCAAGCCAAGGATACCCCATGGAGGACAATGATAAGGATAACAACAGTATGGTGACAACGATGGTGGCGGTGGTGGTGGTGGTGGTAACAGGTAACACCTGTGTCCAGCACGGTGCCAGATGCTTTATCTCAATTACCCTGAACACTCCTAAGAGGCAGGTATCATCATTTCCAGTTTTCAGTTGAGAAAACTAAGACTTGAGAAGTTAAGCAATGTGCTTAAGGACACAGGACTGGTAAGGGAAGAACTGGGATTGAGTCCAAATCTGTCAAACCTGGAGCCCAAGTCTTTAATCCTTGGTGGCACAGCCACTGGAGAAATGTAAAGTCTCCCTGACTCTCCTGACCTAGCCCCAGAACTCCTACACTAGGGGGTTGGAGGACCTCTCCAACTGAGGTAAAAAAAAAAAAAAAAAAAAACACTCACTGCCATCAAATCAATTCGGACTCATAGCAACCCCCATTGGGTTTCCAAGGCAGTAAGTCTTTACAGAAGTAGATTGCCCAGTCTCCCTTCCACAGAGTGCCTGGCAGGTTTGAACCACCAACCTTCTGGTTAGCAGTCAAATGCCTTAGGCACCAGAGCTCCTTGAACCCAAGTCAAACACTCAGAATTCCCTGCTTTTCCCCTGAGTCCCCTAGCTCACAAGAGGATCCAACCTATCCAAAGACACGTATGACCTATCCAAAGACACGTATTATATCGATGTAGGAGAGGGAGGGGGTGAGAAAAGTTCAAGCTGGTGATAAGGGGAAGCTCCCTGCACGATCTCCTCCAGGCAGAGGCAGGGCCTTGGCCGGCCTGCAGAGTCTCCCTCTCTCCCTGCTCCCCAGGCAGTTTCAGCTCCCCTGACTGGCTCAGAGAACCTTAAATTAATCACCCACTCAAAGTGCTGCCATCAGCTCAAGAATAATCACCTCCTGTAACACTCATCTTGGCTCCAACGTTCTGAGGTGATAAGTTTCTGCAGCAGTAGGGATTGAAGTTAGACATCCAGCAGGGCTTCCTCAATGGAAGGTATGAATGTCCCATGTTGCTGAAGTGGGATAGGCAGGCAATGAGAGAGCTAGGCTGCCCCCAACGACCCCAAAGGAGAACATGGGAAGGAATGAGCAAAGGGGTATAAAAGAGAAGGGAGAGGAGTGAAGGAAGGTGGCCAGGATGACCCCTCCATTCTCCCTCTCCTGACAAAGATCAAACAAAAGGAAAGGGGGCTGAAAACAGCAGCACAAGAACTTGGGTCACAGGCAAAGTTCTTGGAGCTTCTGTCCTCCCTATCAGCTGGGGTTAGGAAAATCTAAAGTCCTGATCTGTGAGGCAGGGGCCTAGGTTCCCAGCACGTTCCACCAGTGACTTAGTGTGACCTAAGCTGAGTATGCCCTTTCTGTGCCCTGGTATACCCAGCAGTACACTGCAGGGTTGCACAGAATGATTTAAGAGGACCCTTCAGGAGCAGCAAAGAACAGCAAAGTTTAAAGAAGCCAGCCACTCCATTCCCACATGGTTCTGAGGTGCCCCATATGAGATGCTTCCAGACGTCCGCAGAGACGCATTGTCCAAGGCACAAGCACAAACACACAGACCCAGTAGCTCAGCCCTGTGGTTATGGACTTGTTGCTGTTATGTGCCGTTGAGTCGACCCGACTCATAGCGACCCCTCCTCGGGTTTCCAAGGCAGGAACGACCCCTTCTTGGGTTTCCGAGGCAGTATCACTACAGATGTAGATTGCCCCATCTTCCTTCCGAGGAGTGGCTGGTGGGTTTGAACTGCCAGCCTTCCGGTTAACAGTCAAGTGCCTTAGCCACTATGCTACCAGAGCTCCTGTGGTTATGGACTAGGGGACTAGGGACTGCAAACCCTCAAGGAGGGAGGCCAACTCTGTTCTGTCCTAGGGACCTGGGCAGGGGCCACAGGCTCAGATGTGTGTCTATGTTTGTGTGTCTATGAATGAAGTGGGGTGAAGAGGTGGGGCAGCTATGTATTAGACTTCTTTTCCATGGATGCAAGTGGTGCATGCCTTTGTGACACCCATGAACATGTGTGGAAATGTCACAGTGTGCGTGTGCGTGAGATAGACAGATAGTAGGGATATTATACAAAGCTGTGTACAAGGTGCTCCAGTGGCATAGTGGCTAAGGCGTTTGACTGCTAATGAGAAAGTTAGTGGTTCAAGCCCACCAGCCACTCTGCAGAAGAAAGACTTGGCAATCTATTTCCATAAAGATTTACCACCTTGGAAATCCAAAGGGGTTATGAGTCAGTATTGACTTGATGGCAGGGAGTTTGGTTTGGTTTAGGGTACAACAAAAGTGTAACTGCATTGGGTGGGGCTGAGCAGTTTCCATTCAGTCCCACAAACTCCTCCCTCTGTCCACCCTCTGCTGCCTGGAGGCTGGGGCAGAGATGCTGCTGCTCGGGGCAGTGAGGGCTCACTGAGGCTAGAGTGCAAGAGAAAGCTTGACCCAGCACCCTGGCTCTGGGCTGAGGCTCTTCCACATTGATTGGTGACCTCTCCTGAGGCTCAGTTCCCTAGTCTATCAAATGTGGAAGATATCAATGCCCACCTCTGGGGGTGGCTGAAGGCTACAGTGAGTGTGGCTGTGGTAGTTGTGTGTCAACTTAGCTGGATGGTGGTTTTGAGTGGCTGGGCAGCTGGATGTAGTTATTCCCCATAATGAGATGGTAATCACCTCCATGGTGGAATCTGCTGTGAGCAGCTAAGTAGCTGGCTTCGGGGTAAGACCTGTTTCCAGTATATAAGGAGAAGCTTTGAGGCAGGTCTCTAGCTTCTTGGCACATCTGGATCCTGCCATGTTTCCTGCCAATCTTGGGATTGTTTCTGGACTTGAACTAGAGGCCTACATATTGTCTGTTAATCTTGGGACTGTGCCATTTTACCTGTCTACCTTGGGTATGTCAGCCTCAGCAGCCAGCAGCTGTGTGAGTTAGAAAAAGCCTCCAGCTCTAGTGGGCCTGAAACAAGGGGCCTTCACCCAGTCCCTAGAGCTGGTGCTTTGAACTCAGACTTCTAGTCTCCTAGACTGTAAGAAAATAAATCCATGATGGTTAAAGTCATCCACTTGTGTCATGTCACGTCTGTTATTGCAGCACTAGAGAAGCAAGGCAGTGATTCACAGAGAGTCCTTAGCACACTGCCTGGCACTCAGCGGGGTGCTCCATGCGCCATCATAAATTTCAGTTCAAAATCCAAAAGCCAAGCCAGGAGGCTGCAGGGAGCAAAGGGCAAAGTCTTAGACAGGGAATCAGGGGTGGTAGGGTCTGGTCCTGCATCTGACACTAATTTACTGTATGACTTTGGTCTCCAGAGCCTCCGTTTTCTCATAAACAGAACGGGGCTATCAACATGTGAGGACAATTTAGCAGGGGTCCCCAAGGGTTGGGGTCACCTTCACTGGGACTATTACCAATCCAGGCAGGGGTCAGGGTGGGCAGCTTGGGGACACACGGGTTAGGAGCCTGAGGGCCCTAGGAGCTATGGCCACCTCTTCCCCTCCCCATTCCCACAGCTTCTGACCCCAGGGACAAGAGGCTGCTGGGAGGATGTTTACAAAGCCGTAAACCTTCACACACAGAAAGTTTGCTGGACAGCTGGGGGCTGGGAACAGCAAGCATCTCACAGCAGCTCGGGGAGAACAGATGGGCCCTCTGACTTGAGACAGGAGCCTGGTGTGGCCTTACTAGGGGGCAATAAGGGGACGGGCATTCCTCAACGGCTCTGAAGCAAGATGGGCAGTGATGAGGTGTCTCTGAAAAATCAGAGTGGGGCTTGTGAAGGGTTGAAGGCTTAAATAGGGTTGGGATACAGTATAGGTGACAGAGGCTTAGTGGCAGAACCAAGGGGCTAAAGAGGGGGACCTTAGAGCGGGGCCCAACAATCCCTCATTCTGGATCTCAATAAAGAGAAATCAGGGGTCAATGGTTCCCACTTCTCAGGGGCCCCAGCTGCTCACAGGAGGAGCTGAATCGGGGCTTGTTATCTAGGCTTACCCACCTCTGGATGCCAGAAAATGTGCAGGTACCGTGTGGGGCCCAGAGGGATCTGGCTGATAGGTGTGAAGGAAATGTCTCCTAGAGAAGGTGGACCCAGCTCACCCCTATTTCCTCCTTCCTGAGCCCCTCTCTGCCAGGCTCTTCTGATGGGGCCTAAGTATCTGGGAAGGGGATCCTAGCTAACCATACACACTAAACTCCCCTCACCGGGGCTGAATCTGAGGGAGACTCAGGAAGGGGAGAAAAGATTTGACCCAAAGTGCAGCAATACGGATTGAAGCCTAACAGCAGGCATTACTTCCTGGCAAGAACACACAAAACACCCTGCAGTGAGTGACTGGGAAACCCCACATCGGGAGCTCCTCAAGAACAGGTGAGGGCTCTGCACAGGCCCCCTCCCAACCCCAGTAATAACCACCATCCCTCATGCTCAGACAGGCCCTTGCAGCTTACCATGGTCTTTCCTAACCATCAGCTCATCCAAGCGGGAGGCCCACAAGGTTGGGGTTTTCAACCTGTGTGACAGTCTAGCAATCTAAAGCTCGGAGAGGCCCGGCAATCAGTCCAAGGTTATATAGCATGCAAGAAGTGAGGCTCCTGACCTCTTGGTGCCCTTTGATTTTTAAGGTAGATGACCAATTGCCTGAGATGTGTAAAGCTCTGGCCACTGTCACACCTCATTTCCGCCACCAGAACTTCTGAGAGAGGCCTCAGCCCTGGGCTCCTGGGGACAAGTGGTCAAGAGAAGCTGCCCCTGGCCAGGGCATTCCTGGCATCCGGAAAGGGCAGGATGTGGGGCAAAGGTGCCAGTGGATTTAGCTCCTGGAGAGGAAGGGGAGGCCCTTCTAGAGGAGGTGACGACAGTGGCTGACCGTGGGACAGGCAGTGGATTCCTCACCTCCAGTGACCCTCATGATGCTTAGAGAATAGGCCTGGGGGCTAAGGATTCCTGCCTTCTATGGGCTTCCCCAGGCCCAACCACACCTTGGAAAAGTGACCTCCCAAGAGCAGCCCGTGAAGGGTGCAGCAGATGTCTGTGGAGTGTCTCTCCCTCCTTGGGCAGCCGAGGGTACCACAATGCACCCGCTCTTAATAGCCCCCTGCTTCTCATTCCTACTCCACAGTCCCTTGTACCCCAGCACTGAACCTGCATCGCTCCAAGTGGTCCTCTCTGCAGTGATAAACATTCATCCTAGGCTCTCCCAACAGGCATGGGGGTGGGTGGGCTACCCTTAACCTCGAACCCTGACTCAAAGCTGAACTTCATGTTCTGAGCAATCTCAACTCTCTGCCCTGAGCCTAACCCAGTAGGGTCTCTGCACAAAGTCAAGGCTGCTACTCCCAGGTGCTTAATGACCAAGAGCGTTCTCTTCTTTGACCTCTCCCTGTGGCCAGGGGGGCTCCTTGTGCCAGCATCTTCTTCCCTTTCACCTGGGAAACTCCCTGGGACCAGTTCAGACAGGGCAGAGGCAGGCAGACCAAAAGGCAGGTGGAAATGGACAGGGACAGGCAGACAAGTGGATAGACAGATGGACAGACAGGCACACAGATAACTAGAGAGGGCACCAGAGGGATGGAAATCAATGAACAGAAGCAGGTAGGTGAGAGATGGACAGACAGGCCAACCCACACATAGATGAAAACTCAGCCTGGAAGAGGGATAGCCAGAAGGACTGTCAGACATCCAGGTGGACAGGCACATGGACCACCCAGAAGACCCCAAGACCAGAAGCCCCTCTCTGGGGGCAACAGGGAGGGATCAATAGCAGCCTATTTTCCAGGAATCGGAGGGCTCTCTCTTGTGAACCTCCCAGCGTCCCAGTCACAGGCCCAGCCCTTCAACTGATATCCGCGGAGCTCTCATGTTCCCAGCTGGGTCAGGCCGTCCCCCAAGACTGAGCTCTGAGCTGCCAAAATTCATTCTTTACATCCAAGAGGGGTCAGTGGTGTTGAAAGTTGTAGGAGCCCAGTGACGGAGAGGAGGGACCAGCAGCGTCATTGTTTCCTAATCTACCCCTCCCCTCTTACTTTCCCCTCTGCCCAGAGCCAGGCCTGGTGCTGCCCGCCAGCAAACTGGGCAAGTGAGCAGGCCGAGCAGGCAGGACAGGCAGGGAGGCCCACTGCTGTGCCTGAGGAAGTTGAGAGTGGCAGGGAAGACAGAGTGAAGACACAGCTAAAGTCAGATAGAGCACACAGTGTCAGGGCCCAAGTGGGCCTCAAGGATCCCAAAAACCTACAATCAGGGCTGGGTGGGGGCCATCTCCAAGGGATTGGCAGGTGGGATCCCAACAGAGGCAGCTACAGAGCCCAGCAGGAGGTAACAGAAAGTGTGTGAGGACTTCTTTGTATTTGGGACACAGGGAGGCAGAGGTGGGAAGAAAGAAAAGGGAGCCCCACTTCAGTGGCTCCGGACTTTAGGGAGAAGATGGGGGAAGAAGAAGGTGGATGTGGGGGATACCTGGACAAAGAAGCTGGGGTTGGAGACCAGGATGAAAATGAGGAGTTGAGGGGGCAGGGATAAGAAGCCAGGTCAAACAGGGGTCAGAGGTTAGGGTCAGGCCCAGGGAGTCAGAAATAGGGCTCACGACTTGGGGAAAGAAAAATAGGGGTTCATCGTGAGGGTGGGAGCAGGAGGCGGAGCCAGGGCTGGGCGCGGTCCCCAGGAAGACGAGGTTCAGGCTGGGGCTCCGCAGGGCGGGAGCGCGGAGACTCAGAAGGGGCGCGGGGTCGCAAACTCACATGAAGACATGGTAGATGAAGGCCCAGCCACGGGGCCGCTCCAGCACGTTGTAGACCCAGTTCTGCAGGCGGCGGTAGCGCTTGTGCGCGGCCGAAGAGCGCTGGCCGCAGGCGGAGCCGGAGCCGGAGCCCGGCCCAGGGAGG
>NW_006921942.1:1565972-1627407 GCF_000298275.1 Orycteropus afer afer | reverse complement strand
AAGATCCGGGGCGGGGGCGCACCGGGCGCTCAGAGGAGCATGGCTCGGACCCGGAGTCGGTGAGGCGACCCGGGGCAGGCGCGAAAGGCGGGGGCTAGGGTCCGAACCAGGGCCGGGCCGGGGCCGGGGGTGGGCGCTCGGAGCCTGGGGGCCGCCGGAGCCCGCACTGACCGCCCGCTTCCCCGGTGACTGGGGCGGCTCTTTCCGACTCCAACTCTCTTATTACGCGCTCCATGCCGCTCGCCTTTCCACCTGCCGCCTGCGCGCCGCTCACATGTCAACCTCCCCCGCCCCGTTCCTCCCCCGCCCGCCCCCGCCCGCCCCGCGGCCGCCTTCCCAAATCGGGAGGGAGCCTGCAAGCGAGGCCAGGAGGAGGGAGGGGACGGGCGTGGAGAAAGCGGCCCGGCAGGGTGCACGGGCTGCCGAGTCGTTTGCTTGGCTAGTACCGCGTGGCGGGGGCAGCGCGCCGGGCCGGGAGGCTGGGCGTGTGCAAGTGGGGTGCGCAGCTGCGTGGAGGCAGTGTGTGTGCATGTGTGGAAGAGGTGTACCTGAAGGCCAGGTTGCGGTGTGTTTGTGAAAAGTGGGGCGTTGAATGTGGTGGAGTCGTGGCCGTGGCGGTGGATGGACGCAGTGTCCTGTGGAGTTTAGGTGTGAATGGTTGGAGTGGTTTCTAGTTATGTGTGCAGTGAGTGGCTGCGCTCTGCAAAGCGGTAGGGATTGAGTCAACGAAGGTGGGGGGCGTGGGCGCATTGTAGATGCACTGTGAAGTTAGAATTGCAGAGTCTGTGCCATGGTGCGTGTGGTGCAAGGGATGAGGTGTACCCCAGTGGGGTCATGCCCTTTGGTTGTTTGGGGTGTGGCAAGTGTATATAGCTGGAGGTATACACAGGTATACTGCAGTTCTCTCTCTCACTGCCGTCCAGTCAATCCCGACTCATAGGGACCTCTCCCTGGGTTTCCAAGGCTGCCTCTCTATGGAAGTGATTTGCCCAACCTTCCTTCCAAGGGAGCTCTGTTGGTGTAATGCCTAAGGCATTTGACTGCTAACCAGAAGACTGGCGGTTCAAACCCACCAGCCACTCCTTGAAAGGAAGGTTGGGCAATGTTTTTTTTAGTTTCCTTCCAAGAAGCAGCTGGTGGGTTTGAACCACCAGCCTTCTGGTTAGCAGTCAAATGCCTTAGGCACTACGCCACCAGAGCTCCTCTGTGCTTACCTGAAGGCCTGGTGCCCAAGAGCTATGAAATGGTGTCAGGGTGTGTGCAGCCCAGTGGGCCTCAGGTGTGTCTGTTTTTCCTTCCACCACCCACCACCACTCTCTTCATCATGGTAGAGGAAGAGCCCACCAGTTAGGCCACTTGGCCCAGATGGAATGGACCTACTCTCTATCCAAGCTGCAGCAGCCCCCTTGCCTCACTCCCAGCCGAGACAACCAGTTCAGGGAAGATGGGGTGTTGGGAGGTGAACTCTGAACGAGTGTTGGTGGTAGGACACCTCCTCCTCAAATGCCCACAGACTCCCACCCAGAAAAAAAAAAAAAGAGGGCGCTCCTCTAGGAAGTTCTTAGTGCCTGACTTTCATCTCCCTTTCTCCCTCTCTCCCTCCCTCTCTCTAGCTGTGGGGGGTGGCTTTCCCTTTAGCCCTCCCAGAACTGCACAGATTTGGGTTTCCCGATCCTCTTTTCCTCCTCCCCAGCTGAAAGCAGCGGCCAGGAGCCACTCCCTTTGCAGGCCCTGCCCCAGGGTGAAGCGCTTCCGCAGCAAACTCTTCCTAGGGGAGGATCTCGGGGGACAGAGCCTAACGGGAGGGGAGGGGGAGGGGGCGGGAAGGCAAGCTCAATTCTCAGCTGTCAGCAAAGGCAGCATTGATCTGCTGAGCGCCAGTGGGGGAGGGAGGGAGGCAGGAGTGTTGGTGGGCAGGGAGGGGGCTGTAGGGCCGGGGCACCAGGGCCAGAGTCTGGTGCCCCTGGGCAAGTGATACCATGGCCCTAGACTAGCAGCTAGAAGCCCAGAGTTTGGCTGTGTGTGCAATGCCCAGGCTAGATTAACCCAGACTCTCCCTGTGAGTGAAGCTGGCACCCCCAAAATGTGTGGCACTGTCCTCCTGACTCTGTGGGACTGCCTGTCTGGGCCTTATCAACCAGGGGTTCTGGGGATGGTGAATGGTGCAAATCCTTTGCCCAAAGTCCCACCTGCAGGGAAAGTGGTTGCGATGTTACCTGGGGTTTTTCTGAGGCTCCCTTGTGTGGAAGAGAACTGGAGCTTGAACCCAGGCTGCCTTTATCAATACCCAGAATATCTGACATTGAGTCTGTTCTAGGCAATCTGATTCTTAAGCATAGCATCATTCCTGGACCCCGAGCCTCTCTTCTCCAGGGAGCCCTAGGGGGAGACTCCAAAGGTCCCTTCCACTCCCTGTGATAGGCCCTTAATCTCATTCCCAAATCCACCTCCAGATTACCCCCCTCAAAAGCAAGAGAAGGAGGAAAGGGGCTAAGGTTGCAGCTAGAGGGAGGGGAGTTAGATCTCAAGAAGAACTTTCACAGGGCACACAGGTCATTTCTCCTGCAGGTGTATGTGTAATGGAGGGGCAGGCCTACTGCTTTTCAAAGTGGAGAAACACAGAACTCTTCCCCAGGGCCAGGGAGATGAGGAGATGGTTCCAGGAAGCTTTGCTTAAAAGTTGGCGTGTGTAGGGGAGTGGAGGAAGCAGAGGAGAAAGGCCAGTTCAGAGAGGACAGGTGGCCAATCTAAGGGTCAGCCTGTGTCCTTCCTGCCCCCATCCGGATTCCCAGGACATGACGGGGAGGATGGACTTTCCCCACCACAGCCTTTAGTGACTAAGACACTTTTCTGAGCAAACAGCTGTCTTAGGCTCCTTCAGTTCAGCCCCTCTGTTAGAGGTGGGGTGCTGTGGTCCCCCACCCTCCTCCCTCCCTGTCTCCCACCTGTTCCTTCACTCCACCCTCAGCAACTTCCTTCTCACCCACTCTCCCCACCACCCTCCCTGGTAGTACCACAACCATTTGCCCCTTGGCCCAGACTCGCCCAAGGCACTACCTGGCAAGTCCCTTCCCCACTCTGTCCAATGAGAAGGGGGCAGTGCTCCAAGACCTCTTGTAATTCATCACTGTCAGCAGCATCCATCAATGGAGTGAGTATTGATTGAGAAGAAGGGGACAGTGAGAGAGTTCCCATTTACCAAGCACCCATTGCGTGCCAGCCCTATCCCCTCTGGGACAGACAGCAACCCTTTGTGAGAAAACTGAGCTCAGAGAGATGCAGGGGCTCACCAAACAATGCACAATCAGTTGGTGACCCCAGAACTGTCTATAACCTTTCTTCTCCCCCATCTGACACCCACCAACCATGTGCTAAGTCCTGGAATGGTGCTGTGGGCTTAGGGGACCCCTAGATGGCCCAGGCTTGTTCTCTAGGGCTCCTGCCAGGGACAGAGACCACCAGGTCCGAAAGGAGTGAGGTCTGGAAGGGGAAGAGGCTGGGACCTGGGTCCCTGGAAACCAACCAGGTTCAGACCTATCATTGACTCCCATTTGTGACCACCAAGGGCTCAGAGTCCTTTCCTGGAGTGGGAGGGGGTGGCTTAAGTCCACAAACTTCAGACTTTATTAGCAATAGAGTCCTTTTTACAGATAGGATCATAAAGTGGCACCCTGATGAGTAAAAACCATTCAAGTAGAGGTGCTCTGATGGAATTGGGGTGGAGGTCAGTGTCCCTGGCCTCTTCCATCCCCACATCCAGAAGCACCCCCTCACCCCCTAGGGTTCTCTTCAGCTCTAAGGGCTGCTAGAGGCCAGAGGAGGGAGAACTCTCCACAGGCAGTGAGAGAGGGCACCTTCTTGGGGACAGGGGTGGTACGTGAGCTGAGCTTTAAAGGGTGGGGAGGACTTGGAAAAGTTGAGAAGTACGACTAATAATGACTGCTGCTATTATTAATGAAGGAGTGTACTCCTTGGTAGCTCAACACTGAGACTCTTGACTGCTAGCCAGAGGTTGGTGGTTTAAACCCACCCAACACTGGGCCTTGTGTAGGAAGCTTTCCTCTCATTGTCTACTTCAGCATCAAAACTATCCCGTGAGGTAGTGCTGTTCACACCCCCATTTTATAGACAAGAAGCTGAGGCTCAGTGAAGAAACTTGTCCAGGATAGTCCCTCACCCCTGTGCTCTGTGTGTGTGTGTGTGTGTGTGTGTAGGTGGAGTGTGGGATGGGGACGATGTACTCATGGGGGAGGAACACATAGATCCTTGAATGTCAGGCTGAAGGGTCCAGTCTGACATGCTAAGAAATAGAAAGTCTGAAATAAGGAGTCTGGCCAGGGCTTGAGCCTGGCCATGATGCAGAGGTGTGGCTCCTAGGACAGACTCGGGGTGGCACAAGAGGCCTGGTGTCTGGGAACGTTGGCAATGCCAAGAGCAGAAAGAGCAGTGGACTCCAAGTCACAGCTGGATTTCCCACCCTATTTCTACCTCTAGACTAGCTAGTGACTTTGAGCAAGTTACTCCACCTCTCCCCTGTTCCCTGGCTGCCATCAGTAGAGTGGACTTAATGCAAAATGCATGAAAAAGTCAGGCTTCATGCAAGGAGTTGTACAAATGAGAACCTTTCATCTCACTGTTCTTCAGGTGCATATCGGGAGTGGTGGGGCTGAATGGAGAGATGCTATGGCAGTTCCCTGGTCCTAGCAGCTCTTCTCTATCTGGGCAGTCTTTCTAGGAGGGGACTGGAGGGGAGGGTGCTCATGGCACCCCATCATCCATTATTGCCCTCTGAGGATCCACCTCCACTGAGAGCAAGAGGAGGAGGTATCTGAGAGAGAAAGCCTGCTTCCTTTTCCCAATGTGGCTCAGAAAGGACAAAGCGTGAGCCACTCAGCAGGTGAGAGGCAGTGGAGAGGCCCAGGGAGTTTCTCTCCCCCTAGATCTGGGTGTGCCACTGGGCTGTCCTCATCCTAGGCCAAACAGCCAGCCCAGACCCACAGGAAGGGGGAGGGAGTAGTATTGCCAAGCTCAGCAAAAGTGGACCCCCATTGATTCTAAGGGTTGGAGAAGGAGACACAAGGAGAAGGGGGTGTGAAAAGGAAGGTTAAAGCCATACCTTCCTATGCTGCTCCTCCTCCACCTTCAGGATTCTTCCTCCTTAACCCAATTCCTAGAAGATCAAGCAGAAGGCAACACTACTGCATCCTGCAGGTAGACTCCATGATCTCAGTGAGAGCCACCGGGAAGTTGGGCTTGGTTGGGAAATGAGGAGGTATGGCATTTCTGATTTGCTGAGTGTGCAATGGAAAAGAGCTCCCATGTTCCCACTCTTCTGTGGCAGAAACATGGACAAGGGTTCAGGGGGAGGATGTGAATAGGAGGGACTAAAGATTGAGTGGGAGCTCTGGTAGCATAGTGGCTAAGGCACTTGACTGCTAACCAGAAGGCTGGTGGTTCAAACCCACCAGCCACTCCTCGGAAGGAAGATGGGGCAATCTACTTCCGTAGTGATAGTGCCTCGGCAACCCAAGGAGGGGTCGCTATGAGTCAGGTCTGACTCGACGGCACATAACAACAACAACAACAACAAAGATTGAGTGGCAAGGAGAGGAGCTCAGAAAAGAAATGAAACTTGGTAAGGGAGATGGGCCTTAAGGAGGAGAATGGAGGCTCAGAAGAGAAGCTAGGTGCTCAGAGAGCCAATGCAACTTCCAGGTCAAGCTTCATCAAACACTTAGTGAAATTCCTTCTCCTCGAAATACACCAGATAAATTCTGGGTAATTTTTTAAATTAAAATCATATGTTGTTGTGTGCTATTGAGTCAATATGACTTATAATGACTCTATATGACAGAGAAGAACTGCCCCATAGGGTTCCCAAGGCTGTGCTCTTTATGGGAGCAGATCACCAGGTCTCCTCTCCTATGGAGCCTCTGGAGGGTTTGAACTGCCAACCTTCCAGTTATTACCCAAGTGCTTAACCACTGCCACCGGAGCTCCTTAAAAATATATACCTAAGCTCAAAAGCAAGGCAAAGTAATCAATCCACAGTGGCCAGAAACAAGAGGAAATCCCTGGTGGTAAGCAGGAACTAAAGCTGCCCCTCTGAGGGGGTTCAGTGTTCCAGTAGGAATGTCCACAAAGCTGTAAACCCCAGAGTGGCAGGGGCTACAGTAGTCTCCCTGCTTAAAGCCAGGGCCTGGGAAAGCACTGTCTGCCAGGAAAAAGATGAAATATCTCAGCCTGCTAGCCACCTGTCTCTGGCTTAGGGGGAAGAGCACCCTTGTGAGTATGGCACCTCAAGCCTGCCCACATGGGGTGTGGGGCCAGGATTTGATATCCATGCCATGTAAAAACCCCAAATCAAGACACTAATATAAAAGCTGGTTTGGAGCTTGTGCACTTCCACATGGCTTGGAAGACTGGGAACTAAGAAATCATCCCTTAGGGTGGCCTCCATATCCCAGGGCCCAATCAAGAAAATCTGCAGAAAATATCTCAAGGATAAACTTCAAAACATAGAAGAAGAAGTACAATGCCTTGAAAGACATCACTTTCCTAGGCGTTTTGCACTTAGATATGAAGAGATAATGAAGTAATCTGAAAGGAAGTTTAATATAGTTAAAACCTTCAAAAGGTGAAAGAAGGAATAGCATTTACGAAACAAGAATAGAAAGATATCAAATGGGAGCATGCAGATATAAACAGAAGTAACTATAAATTTTAGAAATGAAAACTAAAGTCACTAACAAAAAAAAATCAGTAGATGGGTTGGTAGACTAGATACAGCTGAAGAGAAAATAAGTGACTTAGAAGCTAAAACTGAGGAAATCTCACAGAATGAGCCACAAAACAATAAAGAGATTAAACTATAACAAAAAAAGACATGGAAGTTTGATGAGAAATTCTATTATTAGTTTCAGAAGAAGATACTGGAAAGAGTGACTGTTTTCCAGAAATGACATGAGTTTCATGTCTAAAATCCCATAGACTGCCTAGTAAGGTATCTTAAAATAATAATAATAATCTACATCTAGACACCTTGTAGTCAAAGTATTGTTGTTGTTATGTGCCATCCAGTCAGACCCAACTCATAGCAACCCCTCCTTGGGTTTCTGAGGCAGTATCTCTATGGAAGTAATTGCCCCATCTTCCTTCCCAGTCAAAGTGTAGCATATAAAAAATAAAGAGGAAATTCTAAAAGCCACCTGAGAGAAAAGACTTGGGCTTATCTTATCTACACTTATCTACAAAGGTCCAATAATTGAATTGACAGTAAACTTCTTATCAGCAACAATAGATGCCAAAAGACAATGGAATAGTATCTTTCGAGTGCTGAGGGCAAATAATTGTGAACTTAGAATTCCATACCTTGTCAAAACATTGTTCAAATGAGATGGCAAAATAAAGACATTTTTCACACATATAAAATCTTAGAAAGCTTCTGTCCCACAGCCCTTTGCTGAGAGGGAGAGGCACAGAGGCTTGGGGGAGGGGCTCAATGGAAGGACAGGACTCTAAGGAGGGGCTGGAGGCTCAGGGATGGGGAGGGAACCTGGGCTCTGCTTCACATCTCTTCTCAGCACCAGCCAGAGAGAGGAGAGCGGCCCAGATTGGCACAGCTGGCCCCCAGCTCAGGTTCTTCCCTCCTGAGTGACAGCCAGACTTGCTGTCCTCCTATCCCCTCTTTCTGGCCTGTGGAGTAGCTCAGCACCCAGCTGGGGGTGACATGGCCAGCCAAGATCTGGGGACCTTGAGGAGGTAGGCCATGCCCAAGTTACTAGTGTGATTGATCAGTTGACCCCCATGTGGTCAGATGCCACTTTACAGAGGCCTGCAGAATGCTAATGACTGCTAACCAGAAGGCTGTCGGTTCAAACCCACCAGCCACTCTTCGGAAAGAAGATGGGGCAATCTACTTCCATAGTGATACTACCTGAGAAACCCAAGGAGGGGTTGCTATGAGTTGAGTCTGACTCGATGGCACATAACAACAACAACAACAGAATGCTGGAAGGCGCTCTGGTGGCATATTGGGTAAGGCATTTGGCTACTAACCAGAAGGTTGACAGTTCAAACCCACCAACTGCTCTGTGGAAAGATGAAGCAATCTGCATCCATAAGGATTTACAGTCTTAGAAACCCAGTGGGGGTTGCTATGAGTTAGAATTGATTCCATGGCAGTGGGTTTATTCTTTTTTTTATAGAAGGCTGGAGTGGTGGGACAAAGGCTAGGACCCTACCTAGGAGTTGTTGGAGACAAGGAGGCTTTTATTTTCTGTAGGACAGAAGTCATAAAAGGGACAAGACCAACAGGGGCTGAGCTGGTGGGGCCACTTGTGAAAGGCAGCTTCTTGGGATGTCTGACTTCACGCAACCAACTAGTGCCCATGGGTAATTTCTTAACCTCTTTGAGACTTAGCTTCTCTTTTGCAAAACAGGGAGAATGACTACATAATGAGGATGTGAGGATGAAATAAGATACTCCATTGAGGTACCTAGCTTTAGATATATTTTCCTACATAGAATTTTCTTAAAAGAGTAATTTGTCTAATACCCCTGCCTAGCATTTTGTTGATGCTCAATAAGAGATCATTAGCAGGAGAAACGTAATGGAGAGAGCAAAGCAGCAGAGGCGGGAATGTGTGCAGCGTGTTGAAAGCTCTGTTTGCCGGAAAGGGTTCATGGTCATCGATTCACTCATCAATGACTACTGCCTTCTTGGTGCCATGCCCTGTGCAGGACTCTGGAGGTGCAGAGAGGCCTCTAAACTGGAGGAGACAGTCTCTAAAGAACAGTCAGAAACAGAAAATTCTAACAGTGATAAGGGTGTCTTATGTTTACTTTCTTACCTCTCCCGTTCCTACTCCCAGCCCACTTCATCCCCCAATATAAGATACCTGATAGCAGGGACCTCGTCTGGCTTGCTTTCAGCTGTATTTGCAACACTCACAGAGGGTGCCAGAGAAATATTTGCTGAATGACTGTGTATATACTCACTAACAATAAAGGTGGTAGAAGGTGCTATGGGAGTATCCAAGAGACCTTTGCTGGCTCCTCCCCAGGAATTAGAAGTTTCTCAGACAGGGCCATTACATCGGGCCTTGATGGATAGATAGGAGATCAATGTTGGAGAGGAGTGCAAGGGCATTCCAGGCAGAGGGGCTAGCACATTCTGAAAACATGGAAGTGAGTTAAGGGACCAATAGTTATGTGTGACAGGAAAACAGTGTGCAGGGGGTTGGGGAGGAGAGAAGAGTGGAAAGAAATGAAGCTGAGGAGATAGAAGGCCCTTAAATGAACTTGGGCTGTCAGAAAGTCCTTATTAAAATCTATCCACCTACCTTGATGCAAAACTCAAGAGAGGGCAATGTTTCCAGCAGCCCTCATTTTTGGGTTATGGAAATCCCCTCCCTTCAAAGAGCAATGGTCTTATCAGGAAGGAGGCTTAAAATCTAGTTACCTATTGAGAAAGGGGACTGCTGTACTGGTTGAGAAAAGAGACAGCCACACCCTGTCATTGTTGTCGGTTGCCACTGAGTCAATTCCAACTCAAAGTGACCCTATAGGGCAGAGTAATCTTTACGAAAGCATACTGACATCTTTCTCTCTGAGATGGCTGGTGAGTTTGAACTACTGATGTTACAGTTGGCAGCTGAGCCGCCTAACTGTGTCATCAGGGCTCCCTCATATCCCATTAAACCAAAAAAATCCCAAACTCACTGCTATCAAGTCGATTCCAACTCATAGTGGCCCCCTTTGGGTTTCTGAGGCAGTAAATCTTTACAGAAGTAGATTGCCCAGTCTTTGTTCCATGGAGCGGCTGGCAGGTTTGAACCTGCCAACCTTCTGGTTAGGAGTCAAATGCCTCAGGCACTGAGCCATCACAGCTCCTTTCATACCCCCACTGTTGTTGTTGTTGTTGTTGTTGTTATGACTCATAGCGACCCTCCTTGGGTTTCTGAGGTGGTATCACTACGGAAGTAGATTGCTCAACCTTCCTTCCGAGGAGTGGCTGGTAGGTTTGAACTGCCAGCTTTCTGGTTAGCAGTCAAGTGCCTCAGGAACTATGCTACCAGAGCTCATACCCCATTGTTGTTGTTGTTGTTGTTATGTGCCGTCGAGTCAAACCCGACTCATAGCGACCCCTCCTTGGGTTCCCGAGGCAGTATCACTACGGAAGTAGGATTGCCCAACCTTCCTTCCGAGGAGTGGCTGGTGGGTTTGAACCGCCAGCCGTCTGGTTAGCAGGCAAGTGTCTTAGCCACTATGCTACCAGAGCTCCCCATACCCCATTAGGTCACCCACCCAAGTCAGGGAGGTGCCGATTCAGTCCCACCCTCATCTCGGATTGAGACAATTCATACCCCATTAGGTCCTAGAATTGTCTCAAGCCGAGATGAGGGTGGGACTGAATCGGCACCTCCCTGACTTGGGTGGGTGCTGCATGCTGCCCCCTTGTGGCCAGTTGGCAGAACTGAGTGCCGAGAAGGGCCAGCCAGGTGGTCAGTTCCTAATCCCCAGGGCCTCTAGTCTCCAGCATCCTACACACAGGGCCTCGGGCAAAGTTATCCGAACCACCAGAGGTCCCCAGACCGGACCCAATTGCCCTATGTATTTCACACATATTCAGGGCTAGGCCAGCAGCTTTGGGGAGTGCAGGACAAAAGGCACACACAATAAAAGTTCATCTATAGCAAGGCTTGCTTTCTTTCACTCCTCCGCCCCTTTCCTCCCTTGCTCCCCAAAGCCTTTGCCCTAAGAGGAGCTGTGTTTGCCCAGGGGCTCAGGAGACCAGCGTTTTGGTTTTGAGTCCACCCCTAATTCATGCAGTGACCTTGGGCAAGTCACTGTGTTTCACTGGGCCTCCCATGACTCCATCTGTAATGCAGGGATCAGGATCAGCGCTTCCTGTCTGCCTGCAGGGTCACCGTGAAGATCACCAGGGCAATGCTGTAAGTGCTAGGAAAAGTGTCTGAAGATTGCTCCGGATGTAAGGGGATCAGTGCTGGGTATTAGATAGGGACACTCTTGGGCTAGACCAAAGTGTTTGTTTACACCCTGATGGGCCCCGCTGGCCGGGCAATTTAAAGGGAACGTGCTCAGCAGGACAGATGCTTGCCAATCAAAACTGATCAAAAATCTCCAAGAAATGTTAGTCTATGGGACCAGTCCATTGACTAGTCTGAAATTCCAAACACACTTGGCTTTTTAGGTATGGGTAGAAGAGCAGCAAGAGGGCAATGACCTCCTCACGGGGGTTAGCCAGCAGCAAGCCTTCTCTCTGCTCAAGGCCAGTGCCCCTGGGCTCTCTCCCCTGCGTTCTCTTCACATGGGGCTAGGCATAGGCACTCAGCCTTCAGTGGATAATTGCTGACCGTGTGATGTCTCATTAAGACATATCTGGATACAGGACAGTGGGAAAAGGCAGATGACCCCCTTCTGAGAAAAGTCCAGAGTTGGAATGAAGATAACTGGATGCCAGAAGAGCAGCACTGAGCTTTCGAGTCAGAAGCAGGGGCTTGTGGGGGTTGTTATTGTCCCTGATTCGCTGTTCATAGGGCAGACCTGCTGACATCTCACCACTCACTCACTGCCTGCTTCCCCTACCCTGATGAGCCTAGGTTACCATGTATCCAAAACCTTCAAACTAGGAACATGATAGCCTTTGCATAAGAATGTTTTTTTTTTTTTTTTTCCTTTTGTAGTATGAATTCCTGCTCTCTTTTTGCTTTGGCAGCCAGGAAGCTCAGGGTCAAATGTGAAATTGAATTCTAACAGCTCTGTAAGTCTTTACCACCAACATATCTGTGTCCTTGTTTTCTGTAATCCTGATTTCCTATTCCATTATATTTTTCCAAATTCTAATTGGTCATATTTTATTACTTCATTGTATATATCTTCATTGCAAAGTACCTCAACCATTCTTGTGCAATGAGGTTTTGTATACTTAGTAAATGAATTAAAATGAAACAGATGATATAGACAAAGCACTCCATAAACTACTTTATAAACGTCTAGCAGATATGGTCAGCAGAAGCCTGCTTCTATTCCCGAATCTGGAAGGAGCGGAACTGACCAGAACTGAAGCTAGGCAAGATAGTCAAGCAAATCCATGAGTTTTGGGGAGCTCCGGGGGGGGGGGGCTGCCAAGAGCACTAGTGTTCTCTGAATCTTCACTAATTCTTGAAAACCAGTTCATGTCCTACCACCGTAGTTTATTTGTTGTTGTTGTTATGTGCCGTCAAGTCAGCCCTGACTCATAGCGACCCCTCCTTGGGTTTCCGAGGCAGTATCACTACGGAAGTAGGATTGCCCAACCTTCCTTCCGAGGAGTGGCTGGTGGGTTTGAACCATCAGCCTTCTGGTTAGCAGTCAAGTGCCTTAGCCACTATGCTACCAGAGCTCCCGTAGTTTATAGTGGGAGATAATTGGTGAGGGAATCTTAAGAACATGGGGGTCAGACAAGAAATCATGTCACGTAAGCCTCTTCCCTACTCTGCCGCACCCTTGAGAAGTCCCAAAGAGAAGCGAGTTGTCCCAGGTTCTGTAGTCTATTACCATCAGAGAAGGAATTGATACCTACTTTACCTGGGCCCAGTTCACTGCTCTTTCCTTGGTAACAGGCCTTCTTCTGTCAAGAGCCCTGGTGGAGCAATGGTTAAGCTCTGGACTAGTAACCAAATGACAGTTTCTGCTCCACAGGGGAAAGATGTGGCAGTCTGCTTCTCTTCAGATCTACAGCCATGCAAACCCTATGGGGCAGTTCTACCCCGTTATGTAGTGTCACTATGAGTCAGAATTGACTCATCGGGAATGGGTTTTTGGGAGGTTTATTCTAACTGTAAGGATGACACAGTGGAGGTAAGAAAGACGGTTCATCACTGGTCCCTACAGCCAAGGGACCGGTAGAATGTCCTTCCTACCCTCCCTGCTTCAGTATGCCATCAGCAGACCCTGGCTGTAGAACCTTCTGACCTGCTGGCTGACAAGTGGTCTGCACTACCCTCCAGAGCACACACGGCCAGTGGGAATGGCCACAAGCAGCAGCAAGTGCCAGCCTACAGCAGGCAGGGGAAAGTAGTTACCCGGGTCCTTATTTGTAGACAGGAGCCAGCATTCTCCATGAGCGATGCACTCTTGACCATCACCCAAGCCAGAGCACAGCTGAGTCTGACATGTGTGCAGCCGTCCAGTAAAAAGGCAGGAAGGCACCTCTGAGTAGCAAGTGGATTCTGATGTGGCTCATTTTGACCATCAAATGAAAACATCAGTTTGAATCAGATATGAATGCAACTTAAGTTCCCTCAGTGTTGGACACCCCCTTCATCAGGGGCCCCTCTCCTTTCCAGCCAAACTGAAGGCAAGAAAATCATTCTAAGCCTTTCCCAAGCAAAGTGGCCCCATGAATGCTCCCAGACACAGAAATCCAGACTCCAAATTATCTAAAATGAGATTTATTGCATTTCATGCAGTTTGAAGTCCATGCAGCAAAGGAGACTAGCACAATTTTTAATGCATTTAAAAAATTAAAAATGGGAGTTGGGGAGAACTGGGCAAATGCACAAAGTTCTAGTCTCCTTGGGTCCCTGGGAGAGAAGGGGTTGGGACTGAAACCATTCATTCCTCATGGGGAATGGGTTTATCTTGTAAGGAATGTTTCTATGGCTCTGGATGCAAATATACAGAGCAGGGGGGTAGAGAGAGGACCATTAGTGAAAAAGCAGGTACATACATTCACCTAATATAATCTGAGGGTAGAAAAAGGTGGCAAATCCTGGGAGCAGCAGCTGTTCCAAGAGTTAGGAGATGGTAACGTACACCCCTGGGGAGGTCTGCTCCTGAAGGGCAGTGGCGGTGAGAACCAAAAAATAAAACGCAAAAGAAAAACTATTTCTTCAACCACACTCTTCGAGAAGATGCCATAAATATGTTATTTAATATTTTCATTTCATAGCATTGGACACACAGCTTGACATACTGAAATAGTGATTCCTTGGGGGGAGGGGGAGAATGGAAAAAAAGGAAATAAAAAATATTGCATCTTTCTGTTGGAGAATCTCAGCCCCCAGGCGTGGGCCATAGTGCACCAGTGTCCTAGCCTGCAGGAGGCGCTGAGGTCAGCCGGGTCCTCTGGGGAGGGAGTCTGTGCCCATTGCCCAGGGCTGTATGGCAAAAATTGTGTTGGGTGTCCTTGGCCTTGCCAGCTTAGGCCCTCAGTCGCCGGTCACCTGGGGGGCCTGCCCGTCGGAGGGCTGGTTGGCTGACTGGATGAACATGGGCTGGGCGAGGTCCTGGCCTGCAGGCATGGTGACTTGCTGGATCTGGTAGAGCTGCTGCGAGGGGTGGAGAGGAGAGAGTGAGGTCACCCCTGGGAGAGGGGCATGCAGCTCCCTATGGGCCTCCAATTGGTTGGGGGCCCCAGAAACCTCAACCACCACCCACTGCAAGGCATCCGAGGGAGGAGAGGGTGTGGAGCTCTGCTGGGGATGGGAGCAGCAGACACAGGAGGCACCAGCCCAGTGTGAGGGTGTGTGTGTGGTGGGCAGGGATGAGGTGCAGGGAGTTGAATTTCCTGTGGCTTTCACTTCTCTGGGCTCTGCCTCTCCCGTTAGCTCAGAGCCTGGAGCTTGCTGCACGCTGTTCCTCTGTGACAAACACAAGCAATTCGAACCACTGTACCAGCAGCTTGGAAGTCAGCATTTCCCCAACTCTTGGTAATCCTCACTGGCTGGGGCAGTGTGATTACCCCCTCTCCTCCTTTCCTCGGAATAGCTGGCTCAGGCTGAGACTAAGCTGAACCTGCGTTTCCTACATGGGCCCTGCTGAGGAGGCGGCCTGGGACTACACACTTACAACAGCCAAGACCCATGAGGGACAGAGAAGATGCTCACACAGCCACTTAGGAAGACTAGGGGCCAAATGGCCACTTGGTTTCTCAAGTGCCTCCAAAAGAAACCAAAAGTCAAGAGTCCGACAGGAGGCAGTCCCTGAGCCTGGCACCTGGTGCTGGCAGAAGGCAGAGTGTGTGTGTGTGTGTGTGTGCACATGTGGAGGGGGTAGGGGGTGGAATGGGGTCCTGATACCGGCTCCTCTTCCTTCTAGGCAGCAGAGAGCATAAGCTTGGGCATGTCATCCTGTCATATGTCCCCTGGGTCTCCAGGACCTTATGGTGAAGAGAAAGGGGGAGGGAAAAGGGAAGATTCCTTCCTTGTGTGGGTTTAAAATTACTGAATTCCGGGCACTGAGGGAGTTCCAGAGGTCACATGTTCCCTGCATTTCAACTAATCTATGCTATTAAGCAGCAGCATGGCTTAGAGGGAAAAATAACCTAGAGAAGGAAAAAAGAGACCAGCATTCTAGTCCTGGCTCTGCAATGAACTCTGAAGTGAACTTAGGCATGGAATATCCATCTCTGGGGCTCAGCATACTCATCTGTAAAATGGGGATATGGGCTATAAAATGTCTTAGATTATTTTCAGTTCCCACAAGTCTATAAATCTAAAGGATACATAACTTAAAGACAACTTTTTTTTTTTTTTAACAATTTCTGTCCATTCATAGTTACTAAAGGATAGGACAGTTGTCTTAACCATCCAAGTCCAGACACTACCCCTCATGTAACACCTCCCCCTCTACCTTGCCCAGGCTGGGTGCCCTACCTGTCCATCTGTGAACTGGCTGAACTGCTGCTGTCCTTGCTGGACCTCTGTCTGTGTGATCTGTAGGAATCAAGATGACAGAGGAGGCATGTCAGCTGCATAGCCTGATCCACAGCCCATCAGCCTACCACCCAGAGTATCATAAAATGTGAAATAAGACGGTGCACATCAAGTGCCCAGGATGAAGCCTGGCACAGCAGAGGTGCTCAGTAAGCAGTAGGAAAGCAAGAGACCCTCCCCCTCCCCAACACTGAGGGCTACCCAAAGAGTTGACACCACAAAGGCACACAGAGGACCCCACAGGACACAATATACACTTCCACCCACCAAAAAACCAAATCCACCGCCATCAAGTTGATTCTGACTGATAGCAACCCTACGGAGTAGAAGAGAAGCATCCTGAAGGATTTCTAAGGCTATAAATTCTTTACAGACGTAGACTGCCGTATCTTCCTCCTGGAGAGGTTGATGGCTTCGAACCACCGACCTCTCATTTGGCAGCCCAGAGCTTTAACCATCCCACCACTAGGGCTCCCTACAGTTCCCACACCCACCCATCCACTCATCCTGAGGTCTTCCTGAGGTTTGAGGCTCAAGTCAAACAGAAAACCTAGCTTCTAGGTGCTGACCTGACATGGTTTGGGCAGGAGCCCTAAAGCCCTGTCTTTGGTCAATGAAGGCAGGCAGTAAAACACTGGGCAACGTGGCAAGTGGTCCCTTTTAGTCTTGGAAGGTGGGCTCTAAACCAAACACCTATCATCCAGATTATCGGACTGGAATATGAAACACCCTGGCAAGCAGGAGGCTTTGGCCCTGGAGGCAAACCTATGAAGAACTTTTTCCGAGAAACCACAAGCTGCCCTCTGGGCCAAGGGAGGGGAAGAAGACAGCTCCCCCGCTCCCCCCACTCCCCCGCCCCGAGCCAGGGGTGGCGCAGAGGGTCAAGTAAGGAAGATGTTTATCACACATACTTAAAATCTTGGCTGGGGTTTTATTTAAATAGATTTTAAAATGAACTTACTGACAGGTAGAACTAGTACATAACCACAACTGTTGAGGACAGCCCAGCAGGAAAGAAGACTGCAGTTAGCGAGTGTGCATGTGTCTGTCTGGGCAACGTCTGACTACCAGTGTCCTCTGTGTGCCATGTCCTAGCATCAACACAGCCAACTGCAAGGTAAGGACTGTCCTCTCCTGTGTCCTCACAATGGCCCAAAACCACCCCTGTCAGGCCCATCCAGGAGGCTACAAGGAGCAAGAAAGGGGGAGACTGTGAAAGGGTTTCAGAAAGGTCTCAGCACTATGGTCTTGTTTAGTCTCTCTCTTCCCACCAGTGTATAAGATGCCAAGGCAGGTGCTAGATGTAGTCTTTATACCACTAGTGAAAAGTAAGCATTCAAGAAATGCCTGCAAAGTAAATGAATGAGTTTGGGACACAGAAAATACCCCTCCTGGATAAGGAGTTTAACTGCCCCGTGGCCATCAGGACTGCCATTCTCCTCAGCTGAGAAGAAAGTTTCATTTACCTTTAAATTCTATTTACAGATGATTTTTTTTTTAGCATTCACGCAACAAATATTTGCTGAGAACCTAGTAGCTGCCAGACTGTCACAATGACAACCTGTTCTTAGGGAGGCTTTAGCTTCCCACAGGTGCCTCCGTGCTCCTCCTCTCTGCACACCCAACTAACTCTCCAATTTTTGGTTTTCTTTTCTTTCCCCAAAATTGACCTCCAGAGAACCAAGAACCTTTCTCTTCTCATTTCCTCCCACAACCATGCCATAAACAGTTTTTAGATCCCAGAGAAGAATCTTATAAAAAAAAAAAGGGGGGGGGGGGGGTTACACAAGGGTGTGCCCAGTCTTGTGACCTGAATCAGTGTAGGTGAGCGCCAAGAAATCATGGAAAAGCCCAAGACTTTAGATTACCCAGGGAGGGGTTTACAAAGGGCCTTTTAATGATCCCAGAGACTATATGAAAGTCAGAAGCCTGGTTTTTGGCTCATTCCTCTTATTTTCCCAAATGAGATCTGCTCTACAAACTGAGCTCTGTCACCACCGTCAATAGATACATCACCAGAAACACAACTGGGCCAGACAGGTCCAGCTCTCAAACGATCGCTGTTTTTTTTTGGGCTGAGGCAAAAGAATCCATTATCATGTCTCCCCCCTTGACCAGCATTCCCCCACCCACTGCAAACGATGCCCACACCCCCTGCCCCATCAAGCCCAGGGAGGCAGCTCTCTACAACTCACGGCTTTGAGTATCTTAGGACATGAGAGAAGAGAAGGCCAATTACTCTGACTAGGAATGCATGACAAGGAAGGGCGTAAAATCTAAGCTTTCCAAAGGGCACAAAAGGTGCCTGGACACAACAGCTATTCAGGTTTAAAGATAGAAACGTGGCCTGATAATGAGGCAGCCTGTCAAAATGCTTCCTATAGTCAAACAGGCATATACACACATTGGACTTTCTTCAAGTATCCTCAAGGTTTCCCCCTGCATTTCTTTGCTCCTTGACAACACGACAGAGACACATTTTGAAACCAGTCCTCCAATTACCCACACCTGCCCCTTGGGGTAAAGAACAGTGGTGAAGGGTGTGGACAGGTCCTCACTGAAGGATGAGGTGGTGAGAGAGTTGTGGGCTAAGTACCCCTTTCCAGATAGAAGCCAGATCCTGCTGGTCCTCAACTCAAGCCGGGCATCTCTGGGGCACATACCTGTTGGGCATTGGTGGCAAGTGTCTGGATCTGTCCTTGCACAACTTGGGTGCCTGATACAGGCTGGGCTAAGCGAATATACTGCAGCTGGCCGGCATTCAGCTGCACCTAAAAGCATGGGGCAAAGACAAACAGACCACAGGAGACTGAATGTAACTTCCAACAGGCAAAGTTTCTATGCCCAGTGATGTTATTACCCCTGGCCACCCAAGCCCTCCAAAGAAGCCCACCCTGAAGGAATGTCCTTTTTAACAGAGGTCAAAACATGCAAAATCAAAACATCCCACTCCACAAGTCACGCAACCCAGAAGAAACTATCTGTTCCCTGTCTGGACCTTAGAACAAATTCCCAGAGGCTCTTGCTGCCTAAGCAAGAACAGCATGCATGCAGCCTCACCATATGCTGGCTCTTGGCTATTTGATCACAACTCATCTTAGGCATTTACCCCAGGGTCTGTCTGACAGTCAAGATGCCTGCACCAGGGCTGACTGATCCAGTTCTGCGAAGAGCCCAAAGCATCTTGCGTAGCCTGCAGGAAAGATCTGGCCTGCTTTACCACCACTATCCTCAGGGGCTAGGACTAACCGGGGTCTGTGGGACTTGTAGGATCCTTAGTGTTCAGCAGCAGTTTCTGGCCAAACACCTCCCAAGGGGAGGCTGAATCAATAAGCCTTTCACAGAAAACCCCATCATGGGAAACCAAAGCAACAAAGATGCCCTTAGAGTCCCTCGCACTTAGTATTAAGCCTCAGATAATACAATAATACCACATGCTGCATTTAATTGTGTGCTAAAAGCCTTAACTCAGGCTCTTAACGCTTCAGTGTACCATGAAAGTATCGGTGCTCCCAGCCTGGGGATGAAGAGAGGCCCAGGCAGTTACAGTGTGAGAGGAACTATGGCCAGAAGAGGGTTGCGGACACCCACCCCCAGGACTGGGGGGCAAAGAGGCTCTGGGAGCAGAGGCACATCGGGTCATCTGCCTGTCCAGCCTGCCTTTGTTGTAGCGGGAGCTTCCTGAGGCTGACAGGCAGGGGTCCTGCCTCTTTGCCCTGGAGCAAATATCCCCCCTTGCCTTCAAGAACAGACTTCACTGCAATGAATTTTACTTCCCAGAGGAAAATGATGAAGGGGTGAAGGCAGACTCCTGTATGTTAAGGCCAACTGCTTCCCTGAAACGTCCAGTCTCAAAGAGGATCGGAACCCTAAGAAAAGACTAGCTCTAAAGTTCTTGGCAGACCTTCTAGGAATTACCAGTTTGAGGCAAGATGGAGGGAGGGGAGCATCTCAAAATCTAAACCAGTTAAGAATCTGATTCAAAGAAGACAGGGCAAGGGGACTGTGACCTGCAGTCATTTCTTTTCTGAGAATGTGCCAAGAGAAGCTGCTGAGAGGTTGTGGGCCAAGTCTAAATTCCCCACCTAAATCCCGTAATGTGGTTTCCAGGCAACAGCATTAAGTCTCTTATGCGGATGAAGGCAGTTGGGCAGAGGCTTGGGAAATCTCATCTGCCTTAAGTGACAGTAGCTGGTCCCAGGAGAAACCAGAACACCAGCCAAGGATCACAGGATGAAAGACTGAAGGCTTGTTCCAGGAGTGGAGTTAGGTGTACTGAGAGCCACAGAGATTTTTTAATTTTCTAGCTAGGAAGAGGAGCTCTGTGCAGAAACTCATATGTGACTGAAAAACTGAGCTGAAGGGATCCCAAGCTGTTCTTAGAAGAATCTCTTATTTTAGGCTTAGGTTAAGATGCTTTGCCCTCAGTCCTCTCCCGTAGGGATAGGTCTGGGCATCCTCACAGCACCTTTATGTTCATTACAGAGTAAGTAAGCCTACCCCACAGGCTTTCAGAAATGAAGCAAAATTTCCTTCCAGGTCATCACCATTACAAGCACTCTGGTGAGTTGCCGAAAGAGCCTAGAAATGTAGACTCTTACAGAAGGTGTCTGAGACCAGTGAAGACAAAGTTGTGAATTCTGTAACACACTTTCTAGATCAAAGCTCTGTATACCAAGGGGTTAAAACACTTTGAGTTAAATTCACTGGAACAGGGGAACTCTTCTCTGGCATAAATGAACTTGTCTTGGTGCTTTCATATGCAAAAGTAAGAACCATTCAAGAGAGAGATCTTGGGTTTGGTGGCTGAAACAAAGAGGCAAGGCAGAGCTCAATCACTTAAAATTGATGGTGGCATGTGAGAGACAGCATGTGAACAAGTGCCTTCTCTAGGCCTGTAACGTCTAACTTAATAAGCAGAACAGCTCCTAAAATAGGGCTCAGGATGGTTTGGAGAGGTTTTTTTTTTCCTTCAAACAAGAAGTGGTAAACCAAGTCCAAGTGAGTTTCTATACCTGTCTGCAATTCATTTGTAATAGAACAGGGGCAGGAAACAGAAGGACTGCTCATACCACAGTTTATGGTGGCAAAATGGCCAACGTACAGACCACAAGTGTTAAGGACATTTTTATAAAAGAACAAGTACAAGTAAAATAGCCAACAAATCTAAGAAACGAAATCCCTCCAGGCACACAGGAAGCAGCAGTCCACAGTGAAGGAATGGATAAGTTAAATGAAAGCCAAAAATACACTTTACTGCAGGCTCCACTGGGAACTGACTCATGAATATGCAACAAGTGTATTTATGGCTCTCCCTTGTACACCTCCCTCTTACTCTCTGCTAATCAAGACAGGCCTGCCTCACAGGACCTTTGGGCTTTGGCATGAGATAGTAGTTACAATGATTGCTTGGCATAGGTGAAGTGAGGGGAAATCAAGAGGTGCTGCCCCACAGTGGTGGACCTGGACTAAAGGAAAGCAGGGAGTAAACACAGTGAAGCAAGGTGCAGTCTGGGGGTAATGGGAATACAGACTAAAGAGAGGGAGTCCAAGAGGGAGGAGGAAAAGAAACCCTATGTATGCATAATCTCCAAGCACTTCCTGTTACAAAGTTGAGAACAGCGCCATGCAGCTCTGGGACAGCTTACCGGGATCTGCTGGATCTCTCCCGTGTTAGTGATGATCTGCTGCATCACCTGCATGGTCTGCCCGGTGCCACTCTGTGCCTGCTGGGTTTGGCCCTGTGGCTGTGCCTGCACAATCTGCACCTGCTGACCTTCTCCAACCTGCATCGTCACGGGTGTGGTCTGAAAAGAGGAGTCACGAGAAGCCTGACTGAGCTTAGAGCCAGTAGGATTACCAAGGCGTTAATAATGAGCATTTAAACGAGAGCAAATCCCCTCCATTAAAGCCTCAGCTCATCTCACCCCTAATAACAACACTTAACCCCTACAGTCCTTCAGGCTTAAGAGTATTGTTAGAGTTATTCTTCAAAATAAAAGATGGGAAAGTCAAACGGAGTTTCAGACTCATAGCACAGGGTATTTGCCTAAGCTCCAAACATCAAATCTCTACGCCTTAAATGCTGCAGCTTTCACAATCCCTTCAACGATGGCAACGCTTATATGGTGTGCAAAGAACTGAAAGAAGCCATGTTAGATGGGTTGAGTCTAGTGCGGAGAAGGTTAAATGGAAGGCAAAACTAAACAGAAACTGGGGTCAGTATGAATTTACTACTAAGCTGAGGGTCCTGGGCTTTCTCCTTTGACATGCAAGACACTGGAAGGAAAAGAAACCACTTGGTGCATTCCTGAGGCTGGCCCGGTGCACCCACAGCGGCTTTCACCCTGAGTAGAGTGGCAGAGTAAGTCCTGGCTACAGCAGTCAGACAGCTACTCTGCACCACAGCAGCTTCCCACGGGAGAGGTAAACACTGTTAGGACGGTAAAGGATCCAGATTCTAAAGGGAAGCTATTTAATAGAATTTAATAAGGCAAGCCCTTTAATGTTCTAGAAACAGGAACCTCAGCTTTAAGGAATTTCAGTCTAATATATATGACTTGGCAGATCTTATGCCTCTCGTACAGTTCAGTGATGAGAGTTCTAGGAAACTTGCTCTTCTGACAGGTGGCCAAGACTTGAACTGTCAAAAAGGTTAGTCATTCCTAGACTACCTAGAGCAGTGAGCTCAGCCTACCTAACACTCTGGTGATGGCTGGGGAGGAGGGGGTGCTTTAAAACTACACCTATATTCTCAACCCTCTGATCTGGACATCATCTCTCTGTGCCCTGAATCACGAATCACCTCAATACAATTTTGGGAGTCTCAATGGACCATGGACTTCAATCGATGTTGCTATTCTGATGTTCTTATATTCTGGCTGCACAGATGTACTGGACATAAAAACTATGCATCTAAAATTCTAAGAGAAGGGAATGTGTTCTGGAAACTACTGATGAACATTCAAGGGATCACTAAAGAGAAATTACTACAAATTGGAGGAGGGCGAGGAAAAAGGATGACAGAAAGGTCTATGTAAAACTATCTGCAATGGGCTAGGACAACAAGGAACATCTCATTCCCATACTTGATTTTCAATTCAGCTTATTCTCCAAACCTCTAGGAATAAGTTTCCAATTTTATGACAGAAAACACAGAACTCATTTTTTTTAAATAAGCTTTCTTACCACCTTTGCTTTGGGAGCTCTGGTAGCATAGTGCCTAAGGCATTTGACTGCTAACCAGAAGGCTGGCAGTTCAAATCCACCAGCCACTTCTTGGAAGGAAGATGGGGCAATCTACTTCCGTAGTGATACTGCCTCGGAAACTCAAGGAGGGGTCGCTATGAGTCGGGTCCGACTCCAAGGCATATAACAACAATAAACCACCTTTGCTCTAATATGTATTCTGTCCTACAAAGGATATCTGCACTTAACTTGAAGTACTCATCACTACGGGCCCAGGGAGGGTGTAACACAGCACACGGCCACCGTGAAGCAGCAGGACAGCAGAACAGCTGGGAGATGCTGAGGGGTCAACTTCATCATCCTCACAAACCTCAGCAGCTCTAAAGTGAGCAGGACTGGGTGGCAAAGAACAGCATAGACAGAATTCTTGCTGACTTAAAAAAAAAAAAACACATTGCCAGCTCATCACTGTACTATAAAACAACCCAGTTTTCCCAAGAGGATTTCTGAGGTATTTCTAAACCATTTCAGGAAAATGAGGGCTTGTGTTAGCATGGCAGCTGTCAAATCACGTTATGGTGTGTCCTGCTGTCAGGGCACAGCAGCCATGAGCTTCTTAGGATGATCAGCCAATCAGAGTCAGTCCCTGGCAGGCTCCCTTGAAGTTAGCTCTGTAAAGGGATAAAGCCTTCGGCAGGTAAAGCTCCCACCACTGCAAAGGTAAACGCACTAGCCAAAAAGGTCCCTTAGGCATCACAGTACTGTGAACTGCCCTGAGGCAAGGACTGGGCTGGGGTCGTCTTTGAAGCCCTGCTGCCCAGCACGGTATATGGCATAGAGCAAGCATTCAATGCATTTTTGTTATATGGATAAATAAGCAGAGAATAAATCCTAAAATCATAATTCACTCTCTTCCCCCATTTTTTTTTTCCTTCTAGGTGATCCCAGCTCCTTCCCAACATACTTATGGCTGTGTCCAGGATGGTCCCCGCCTCCCTTTTCAGTCTTGCCTAAGTGTTCCCCTGTGCCAACCACACTTTCCCACCACCTCCAAGCCTTTGACTGCACTGTGTCTTCTACTGGGGATACCCTCCTCCCTCTCTTTATGGGATTAACTTCTGCTTCCTCTAAGACTACTCATACTATTCCCTTCAGGAGCTTTCCCTGATACCCTTTTTGATCACTTCCATCATGTCTTTGTTAAGTGCCCCTTTTGATGTGCTCCCATATGCCCTGTGCACAATTGTAGCCTACATTTTTTTCACATGGTGGTGTAATATTTAAGTATGTCTCCCCCAACTAGACTGAGAGTTCCCTGAAAATAAGGACTGTTTTACTCATGCCTAGAACTTTACCCCAGAGAAGATGTTCAATATCTGTTTGATGAATCAATAAATGAATGATTGGCAGGAGTTTAGCTTCAGAGCTCACAGACGGAGTTCTCTAAAGCCTCTCACAACCCCTAGCAAACAAAGATGATACTGCTACCACAACCGTATTACCGGGGAGAGAAAGATCCCTCTGATCACCTCTGTAGAAGAGCAGGTCACCTGACATAAGCACGGGGGACAGAGAAATGGGGGCAGGGGGGAGAGGAGAATGAAGCAAGCTGGCACTGATGCCTGATCTCCCTCTTCAATGGCACACACTTTAATTCTGGGGAGACAGACAGCAGGCACAGAATCCATTTCAAATACCTTCTACAGGGATCTCAGTACTCTTCATGGGGCCATTCTATTTTCTCCCTTAGAAAATTTTTGAGCTTATATGGATCCTAGAGAACATCTTGTCCACAGTGCTTTCCTCACTTGACCCACAAGGAAACTGAGGCCCAGAGAGATGAGGGTTAATGATTCATCTTTGTGACTGAACCTAAGGAGAAGTCCCGATTTCCAGACTTCAAATCCAGGGCTTGATAATGACTGGGCTGCTGTCTGCCCTAGTCCAGCTTTCCACATCCCAGCCCTAAGCACTCCTGCTGGCCGGGCATCCTCGGCAGCTCACAGACCTGGCCCTGCTGAGGCTGTGCGATGATGATCTGCCCAGGCTGGATGGTGGTCGTGGAACTGGTTGTCTGCTGGCCTTGCTGCTGCCCCTGGACTTGAACGGCAGTGGGCTGCTGAGCCAGCGTGAAGTAGTACTGGACGGGCTCGGCAGGAGTCACAGACTGGCGTACCTCCTCCTGTGGGGTGGAAGGAGAGACAGGTAAGAGGAAAAGAGCCGACTCAGCAGCAGCCACAGTGAATTTCCACTCTTCACCAAACAGGCTTTGTGTAGTAGCCTGCTGAATGCTGAGCTCTCCACATTTGAAGGCAAGGGAAAATAGAATTTGAAGATACCAGTTGTGCTAAATCAAACTAAAAATAACAGATTCCATAGGCTTCACAAAACATACAGGCAATTTTCTGAGTACAGCGTAATCACCCATTGTCTGATGAGTTGCAAATGGGCAAACAATTACCGTAACTAAAAACCACGCACCAGCAGCACTTGTCAGTAAGTGCCGTCAAGGCCCGTGATCTGAGAACAGTGCTAACCGCAAGTACTGGGAAGATGCTACCCAAGTACAGTGTGTCTCAAGGCCTGCTCCACATGGGCAGTGCTCTCCTTATGTTGCGCTCCACCTCAGGAAGGACAGAGCAGCAGAAGGGGAAACGGGTTTTCCTGGGTTGGAATTTCAGAATCAAGTGTTAGGATCAAGAGCACTAGTAGTCAAGTGGCCAGCTTTTCATAGCATATTGAAAGCTGTGTGGTCACTGAGGGACCTGTCTACTCATCGTCACATCTGGTTCTGGTTGTACTTAGCTAAAGAAGTGCAACCCAGGGGCTTCATGGGTAGCTCTCTGCTGGCGTGCTGCCTTCACTGACTAGGGAGGTCACATTCTGTCCGATCTGCGGGGTGAAGACAATGTTCCTTCTTCAGCTGATGTTGTCCATGGCAGAAGGAGTAAACAACCCTCTCCCAGCCACCTTGAGCTCACAGCTGAGAGTGTAGGATGTTTACACACACTACAGCATGGTTACAGCCTGGCGGGTCTGGGGTTGGCCAGCTCCTGTCCAGTAACACAGAGATCGGCATCTGCTCCAGAGTGACCTGTGACACATAGTGCCTCTGCCTGGGGCAATAAAAACAATACAAACATACAACTACTTGGCTGGCTGAGTAAGAATACTAGCTGTATTTATTCACTTCCTTGTTCTGGGCTAAGTTTGCTGGGGAGAACAATGCTTCCAGAAAAAAGAGACACATCTTCAAGGTACAAAGACGATGTGGGCTTCCTCAAAGCTCCCCAAAGCGACATTTACCAAGTTGGTACTATCCCAAGCCCCCCAAAGGTTAGGCACCCTGACCTGGGCTTCCACAGTACCTATGCGCTCCCTTACTTTTTTTGTACTTGCCTGTCAAATTAACTACCTTCCCTGCCAGAATATAAGCCCTGTGAGGGAAAAACCACTGTCCCTACCATTCCCCAGCAGGTACTCAGTAAGTGCTCACTGCATGATGAATGGATTTATATAGGCAGGGAGACTACAGGAGGCAGAAGAATATTTTTTTGAACCCAAGTTACTAGTATGACAAATTCTCTTAAATCTAATAGCTGTTACCAATAGCAATGGGTCCCTAAACTCTTTTGCTACTTCTAGGATTCTACAGCCACAGTGTAGGGAGAAGCTGGATACTCTTTTGCTTGCCCTATGACTGGGGGGCCCAGGGTACTAGCACTGAGACTGTTGACAGCCACCCTCTGAGAAGTTTGGGTCCCTGCATGATAGGTTCCCTAAAGTCACCCACTCTGCCTTGGCAGACACTTATAACATTGTGGGTTTCTAAGCAAATTCTCAAACATGAACCAACTTTCTAGGTTAATGTATTCTGGTGCTTCAGACCCAAAGAGTCTTAACCTTGAACATGATTATGCTGAGGCAAAGAAAAAAAGACAGTCCCCTAATTTTCATCTAGGTCTCAATTTCCAGAGCAATGTAACAGTGACAATATCAACTCTTCTCACCATTATAAAGTCAGCCAATCAACTAGGTCTTGGATAAGACAGGGATCAAATACTGGTATCTTCCTTAGCCAAGACAGAGTCCAACTGCTCTTTTCAAAGCTGTTGAAATAAGTTCAATGTATTTAAGTTCAATGTATTTATTTTCCTGCTGAGATTTCCCCATTAAAAAAAAAAAATCAATCACTAAGGCCTAGACCTAACTCAGCTCTTGGGTGATAAGCAGGTTGAGAAGACTGAGAGCCCCAGGGTCAACCTGTAGAAGTCAAGGAGCAGGGTGATACTGGCATTTCCTAGTCTTAATCTGTTATTGTTCTGTCCCCAGTCCAGCTGATCTGGAAAAGAACATGGTCATTTTGCCAGACAAAAAATAAGCCCTTTAAATACCCCTTCTAGAAGCTATTGCCAAAAGCTATCAGAGCCAGTAGAGAGCTGCTCCTGTGTTTCTGACTACACCCTCCCAGACTGTCTATGAACTGGGCAGTGTCTGAGGGTGAAGTACAGGATGCTGCATGAGTATCAAGTAGAAGTCTGAAGAGTTAGAACAAGGCACGACTGTTCTCAAATCACTGGAATGGAATGTGTATCTGAGGTTTTTCTGTATCATGAAGATCATTTGGCCAATGGAGATCAAGCTAGCAAGGGAATGATTATGCTTGGTTTAAAGAAATGGGTGAAGAGATAATGACATTTCAATGGGCAGGAACTTTCAACTCATAGCGTTAGTGGGGCAGAAGTCAGGCCTCAGCTACCTTCCACTTTCAAACCGTCTTTATTTGCTTCCCTGAAGAGCAACAGAAATTCCCAAACACATTCTGAGAAATTAAGGGCATCAGACCCACATCTCAATATTTCTTTTCCCCAGCATTCCTCATGGGACATCTCCTCAAGTGCTAGACCAATCCCAGAATGACTGGATCAATCCAGAACAGGACACCTGCCCGGCTCTAGCAGTGGCCTCCCCACCTAGAGGGCTTTCTCTTTGTCTTTTCGGCAGCCGAGGTTGACAAACAACACCAGAGAATGATGAGCATCACAGCCAAGGGTCAACACTACAGTACTGGGAAGCCAGCCCCAGACTGGGGAAAAAAGTGCATTTGCTGCGGTAGCAAGAGTAAACTGCTGCCTCCTCCAGAAAGGGTGCATTTTGGACAGTAGGCGCTTTTAAAGGGCTTTAGGAGGTGCCAGCCAATTTGGAACAGGGGAAAACTTCATGTCTACAGAGGATTAAAAGTGCTATCTTGGAATTTCAGGCCAGCTTTCAGCAATCTCAACCTTTCAAAGGCCAGGCAGCAGCTGTCCCAAATAGGATGCCAATCAATGGCTTGAACACCTACAAAGACCTGAACTCAGGCAGCAAGAAGCTGTTTCAGCTGGACACACTTTAAAAGGAGATGGATCATAGCACTTCAAATCCTACTAGGAAGGGGCATGGGACTGCTCAACATCCTGAGAGAGCCAGAAGCATTGAGGACTTTGGAGGACGGGACAGGATGGGACCCTTCTCTCCAAGCCATCTATGCAGCAGGCAGCCTACAGAGAGCAAGCAAGAGTTTGCACACTGAGTGTAAGCAAGACTTAACTGTCACAGACCTCACCACCTTGTGTCTAAAGGGGGCTTCTGATAGACATATGGAGGAAACAAATTCAAACAAAGAGAGTAGGTGTGTGGCATCATTTGTTTTGAAGGAAGAGAAATAGTCTGAGCTCTTGTTGTAGGGACTTCTCATGGAGAAGGGACGCCTCCAAGAGGAGGAATTAAGCCGTTGGGCACAAACCTGAAAGTTTCAAAGCCGATGCGCAGCTGGGGACGACCGTGGCAGCCTGCCGCTGTAAACATCCGACTGAAAGCTCCTCTGAACACCTTACAGCTTCCAGTCAAGGATGTTTACAGTAGCAAAGACTGCCCAGAAAGAATGGAGACGCAGTGAGGCACATTCTGCTCTAGTAAGGTGACAGAGGGCTTGCTAACCAAGAGTCCCCATGCAGGTTCAGGGCTACAAATATCCTTTAGGATGCCCGCTTCTCTGACACTTTCTCTGACAGGACATTATTAGTACAGGACAGATAGGGAGAAAGCTGTCACTGAAAGTGCTCCTAAGGATAATGAAATATGAAATAATTCATTAAAAAGCACTTAAATTTTACTAACAAAGCAAACGGTACAAAGCACAGCTTTACTCCTGTCACACATTCTCATCATTCCCCTAGCGATTCAACTATACTTGGTCATGCAATCACACGCCTAAAACTGCACTAAACAGGACAGAGATCTACTTCAATTGCAATTAAGAGCTATGTGCACCCAAAGTGCTGAAAAAAACAATCAGTTGTGACCTTTGGAGAAGGGCAGGCAGAAGAGAGGGAAAAACAGATGCACATCATTCTTTCTTGTTATTGCTGGGAAACCTGTTTTAAGTGGCAGTTCTCATTTTTGACTGCACATTAAAAAACATCTAGGGAGTTCAGAAAAAATTACTGATGCCTGGGTTCCACCCTCATAGATTCAGATGCAGCTGGTGTGGGGTGGCACCTGGGTAGTTTTTAAACCTCAACAGGTTATTTCTAATGTGCAGTAAGGTCACTATACAGAGAACCACTGTACAGAGAAAGAGAAAGCAAGAGACCATTCACCCCAAACACTAATGTGCACATAGAGAAGCTGTTTCTTGAAATTCTAAAATGTGTAACTTGCTGGGAATTTTGTCCCATTCTAGTTTAATGTCTCTGACGGATTTCCTAGGATACCTTCAAGTGAGCTTTACTTACTATTTGTAAACAGTCTTTCATGTAATTTTTTCCCTTTAACTTACTTCCACTGAAATATCACCTCAAAGGCACTGAGTTAAAAGTGTCCATAAATGAGTTAACAGAAGGAGATGTTATGGATGAATCTGGTCTAGGGCAGGAGGAGCAAGCAGAATTGCAAATGGCTGGTGCTGAGAGAGGGAAAGAGCACATCCGACACCAGAATGCACGTGCTCTTCAGTCAGCAGGGCGGCAGCAGTGCCCTCCCAGCTCACCTGACGCTTTGGAGGTTTCAGTTCATCTCTTGGAACAATATCGATGAGAAAGTCAAACTGATCAAATTTTGTAATTGCCATGGCGATATCATTCCTCTGTAACAAAGAAAAGCAGAGTGAAAAATTAACCAAGGGAGAAACTAGTTCACCTGGCTTTATCCCCTCCAAGTTATAGGGTGTAAGATGGAGACTTCTGAGCCAAACTAAATACCCATGGTCAAGTCTATAGCTCAAACACAGCCACACTCCTAAAGATTTCAAATAATCTGACCTGGGGGGACAGACATTGACAAAAAAGAAGAGATTCAAGTGGCTCACACTCTATAAAAGAAACATTCAAGCCGAAAGCCACTGCCTGTCCCCTCGATCCTAACCCAAAGTCCTCTACACAATTGTTAAATTAGCCTCCAGATGAATTAGTACGAATCTAGGATTCTCAGCTAGCAAGTTTCTGGTCATTCTGTGGTTGAGCAAAGTTAGACAATCATTCAACCTTATAACCTCTTAAAAAAATAAAAATAAAAAAAAACCCTCAGTGCTGCCGAGGTCCTAAGTAATATTTGCTTTCTTTGGTTCACAAATAGTTGGAATCTATTTTGAATTTCTTAGCTGAAACCTTAATTCACTAACTCTTTGTAACATTTTCTAGTCACTAGAGCTGTATGTTAGTTCCCACAAGGCTATGGTTTTAAATAGTTCTACTGGAATAGAGATACAGGTAGGTGGAGAGCATAGGAGTCAGCCGACTAATGGTACTGAAACCAATGCCTACTCCCAATGGGGTTATTTCTCTCCAAGTGTAACATGTCCATTAAACAGTAAAATCAAAAGATTTTTATTAAAAACCAACACACTATGTATATAAGATTTATGTTCTTCACTATATGAAAATTTTAAATCAAAATAGGAAGCAATATTGAAATCTACTGGATGTTGACATTTTTAGAGAAAAGTGTACAATTTAAATTTGAAAGGCATAAAAAAATAAGATGAATTAACAAATGACTAGGGGGATAGATGTGGGGATAAAGCAAGTACAGTCAAATGTTAATGGTAGACTCTAGGGGGTGATAGATAGGTGTTCACTGTAAAATTCAACTTTGCTTATGTTAGAAATTTTCATACTACAATGTTTGGGGAAAAAGTCAACGCACTAACAGAAATTCTTAGCAACTTTTACGTACTACACCTTAGTAAGTGACTCATGAGACAAAACAGAAGGGGATGGAAATTTTCTGTTTTTTTCCTTCCCTTGTCTCTGTAATGGCCCGATGCCACTGAAATGCAAAACTCCAGGCCACCCTTCTTGCCAACTACCAACTTGATAAAAACCCTCCAAAGAGAAGCAGGGCACATCTTACGGCTGCCAGGGCTCATTTTAGATGAGAACGATATAGTGTCACATTCTTGATGATGTCACCTACTCAAATATAAGCTATCTGAATGGCTCCTCTATGGATGGAATGAAGGACGGGGGAATAAATAAATACATAAACTTCTAATTCTAAACACGCACCAGAAAGTTTTATAATATTTTGAAAACACAGATATGCTTGGTCTTTTTAAAATTTTGTCTTTTTAAAATACTAACATTTTTTTGAGTTATTGCTTATACACATACAATAAAATAGAGAAATCTTAAGTATGCAGCTTTGGTAAATTTTGATAAATGTATGCAGCTAGGCAGCCATTACCCAGGTAAGAATACTGAAAGCTTCTTTCTAATCCTTTCCAGTCAATACATGCCCCCAAACTGAGGCAACCAGGACTCTGATTTCTATCACCATAGACAGTGACAGTCGATGCAGCAGTCATACACTATGTAATTTTTCTCTTCTTGTTTATTTTGCTTAACATAGTATTTCTGAGATTCATTTTTGTTCTCATGTGCATCAATCGTTTGTTTCTTTTTATTTCTGAATGGTAATCCATTTCATGAATATACAAGAATTTATTTATATATTTCCCCTAATGATGTACAGCTGGATTGTTTCCAGATTTTGGCTATTATAAATAAGGTTGTTATGAACATTCTTATATAGAATGTATACATTTCTTTTGGGTACAGGCAGTCCCTGGGTTATGAACAAGATCCATTCCTGTGTGCATCTTTAAGAATTTGTAGGTAAGTCAGTACATGTACATACAGTTCTTATTTAGCCTTACTTTAGTGCAAGAAAGGAGCCATGGTGGTTCACTGTTAAAGTGCTCAGCTGCTAACCAAATGGTCGGTCGTTTGAACTCACCAGCTACTCTGTAGAAGAAAGATGTAGCAGTCCTCTTCCACAAAGAATACAGCTTTGAACAATTAGCTATGTCTATGCAGGGGAGAGTGTGCCCATAACCATGTATAGGGTTGGCAGACAATGTTTCTACAAGTAAATTTGTATGTTCTGTAAGAATGTCCAGGTATATAGTAGAGCTGATAAGGGACAAGGTTGTAGTCACTTCTTGGCCACAGCCAGCTACCCAGAGGAAACAAGTAGTTGGACCTGTGGGCTCAGGATCCACAGGGGACATCAAGCTCAACTGGCATAACATACCACACAAAACATTGTTCCAGATCCTACTCGGGCGAGCAGTGACTGGGGATCTTAAAAGCTTGCAAGTGGCCATTTAGATGCAATGATGGGTCTATCCTTGACCAGAGAAAAGAAGAATGAAGAAAACCAAAGACGCATGGAAACAATTAGTCAAAGGGACTGGTATACCATGTGAGCCTCAGCCTGGATGACTATAAGACCACAACTAGATGGTGACCAGTTACCACTGTCAACCACTCAGAGGCAGATCTATGTAGCAAACCCTGGATAGAGTGGGAGAACAATGTGGAACAAAACTCAGAAAGAAGCCTAAAGGAGAACAATCTTTGGTCTAAAACCATGCAAGAGAAGTAGTCAAAGGAAATTTCCTGTCCCAGCTCCCCAACGAGGGGCTGCAGTGTTACCTGTAGAGTCCGGCGCTTGTTATCTTCTGTGTGAATCCAGGCTCGAAGAGTCAACTCCGTGATAAAAATCTGGGCCGCCTTGGCAAAGAGCACAGGGGCTTCTGCACTGATCATCTGTAAGAGACATAGACCCTCCCCATCAATCACCAGCAAGTCATCAAGCAGTTGGTTTGCCTCTTGCCTCATGTCTTGCCATGGGGACTATGGGGCAAATATTGGAAAATGAGAAGGTGGTAGTCTCAAGAGATACCAAGGTGAACTGATTCATCATGAGAAGGAAGAGAAGATCCCTGCCTACGTGGCACCTACCATGTGCCAGGCCCTGTGCAGGGCACCTTCTTCCCTCAAAACAGCCTTTCAAAGAACCTAGGGTTTAGGAGAGGTGAAGTGACTTATGCATGGCCACTGGGCCAGTAAGTGGAAAGGTTATGGTTCTCATACAAGGGAGACAATGTGGGGAAAGATAATGAGCTTGGGAGCCAAAGAGTTGGAGTAAAATCTGAAGCTTCTCATCCTTTCTGAGCTTTATTTTCACATTTTGAAAAAAAGTGGATAATCTTCCAGCTTCAACATGAGAATCAAACAAGAAAATATGTGTAAAAGCGCTCAGCAGGGGACCTGGCATGTAGTAACTGCTCAGGCAATATAAGCTGCCTTGCTGTGTCAGACTGTAAAGGGCAAGCTCTTGATCAAACAAGGCTGTGAACTCATGGTGAGGTGATCTATGCAGGACAAAGTCATGGAAAGGAGGGAAAGATAAGGAGAATTGGGATCTTGGTTCTCCCACTTTGGGTGAGTCACTTAACCTCTTTGTGTCTTTTTCCATATGTGTAAAATGGAACTAATAATTCTTAAAAAAAAAAAAGTCTCCCAGGGTTACTGTGAGCAGGAAATGACCCAATAAAAGGGAAAATTACTGTGAACTATTAACCTCCTATACAAACACAAGGGACTACTACTTTGAGAGGTAAAGAGCGAGAGTCCTGATATGAGACTGACTCCTAGGAATACAGGCATGGACAACCTGAAGTTAACCCTCTCCCAAGTATTAGTCATGCAAAACAATCTCACAGAGCAAAAGGTTAGTACGGATGTATATTATTATCAAAGATTTCTTAGAGCCTGGATCAACAAACTATGGATTCCAGTAAGATGCTAAAATCATAGCACTGTCCTGTTGTTTGATGATGGCTGTTTATACTACACTGTGAAAGGAACTGGGTGGGATCACCTGATTTAAAAAAAAAAAAAAAAAAAAACTCAGCATCATTTCAACATCTGGAGGAAAAGAAACAGGATACGCCTAATTTTCAGAGACACCTATATAATAATTAAAACTGTCCAATCTCAGCTCACTTAACATTTTCACATAGGAACCAAATAAAGAAGCAATGACAAATACATTTTCATTTTTTAAAATTAAACCTTGAGCTCAAGGGAACTTAACAATGACCTACCCATCATTTTAGCTTCAACATGAATAATAAAAATGAATGTGAATTCACCTTCACGTCTTCATCCAGTTTCATAATCTTCTTAATACGAGCCAGTGGGAGCTCCTGTACTCGGAAATCTTTCTGAAATGAGCAACAAGAGGTGCGTAAATGGGAAAGACATCAACAGGGTGGCAGAGCACGACAGGCATCAGAAAACATCATGACTGGTTCAGCTCCTCCTGTCAGGAGATACGGCAGGAGAGGAGGTAGAGAGGAAATGGAGAAAACACAGCTGCAGAGCAAAAGTCTTCTTTGCTTAATCCATGCAGAGCTTCAAGCAATTAAAGGATTTTAGTATCAACTTATGATGACTTTCACTAGTGCCCTCATGAAAGGCTGTTAGTTATCACCAAGTTGATTCTGATTCATGATGACCCCACAAGTGCAGAGTAAAACTGCTCCGTAAGATTTTGAAGGCTGTCACCTTTTGGAAGCAGATCCTGGGCCTGGCCTGTCTTCTGAGAAGCCCCTGGGTGGGTTCGAATGGCTAACCTTTTTGGCTAGTAATCGAGCACTTAACCATTAGTGCCAACTCACCAAAACAAACAAACAAAGAAACAAACAAACTCACTACCATTGCGTGGAATCTGACTCATAATGACCCCCTTTGGTTTCCGAGGTAGTGCATCTTTATGGAAGTAGACTGCCCCATCTTCCTTCCATGGAGCAGCTGGTGGGTTTGGTTAGCAGGCAAATGCCTTACGCACTGTGCCACCAGAGCTCCTTTAGTGCCATCTAGGCAACCCCAGATAATATCAGGTTTGCCTCAGCATGATATACAAAAAGAAAAGCCAAACCCACTGCCACTGAGTCGATTCTGATTCATAGTGACCTCCCACAGGGTTTCCAAGGCTATAAATCTCTATGGAAGCAGACTGCCTCACCTTTCTCCCACGAAGCAGCTGGTGGGTTCGAACCACTGACCTTTTGGTTAGCAGCCAAATGCTTTAACCACTACACCACCAGAGCTCCTTTTCAGCACAATATAGAAGTGCATTATGAATGCCTTTTTTTCCTTCAAAAAAGTTTACCAGTCTGCACAGTAGGCAGATTAAAATTAAATACCTGCCTCAGGGGTACTCCTCTGAAGTGACAGTTTTTTCTTCTATTCAGAAGCTACAAGGGCACAGGGCAGCAGTCTTCTTCAGCTAGTACAGCATTTCTGACCTTTGCACTAACCTGACAACAGAATCAGGAAGGGTACCTTTCCCATCACAGAAGCAGAGGTCTTATCTCCGAATTTTCATTTTGTGGGGAAGGAGCATGGAACAGGGTTAGGGCAAATTTATCATCTGCCTTTTAGGAGTAGCCCTCCTATTCTTTTTTCCTAACAAACATGACTGGGGTTGAGGGAACCACATAACTTTACTGTAGATGGAACTTGTTGTTGTTGTTGTTGTTATTTGCCATCGAGTTGGCCCCGACTCATAGCGACCCCTCCTTGGGTTTCCGAGGCAGTATCACTACGGAAGTAGGAATGCCCAACCTTCCTTCTGAGGAGTGGCTGGTGGGTTTGAACCGCCAGCCTTCTGGTTAGCAGTCAAGTGCCTTAGGTACTATGCTAACTTAGGAAAGAGTTTTTTTGACCAGCACTACTCAGTTATTTGCAATTTAAGCCTTTTTGTGTTTTGAAACTACTGGTATTTTAAACACATGCCCAATGATGGATGCAATTCTAGAAACAAGAAAAATCAATTGTGAGTTTCAGAGCTGCAATGAAGAGAAAGGTGCAAAGGCAGAGATTAGCTAAAACCAGCAAATTCTCTACTGAGACTAGGTGTCAAACGATTGATTCTATAAGTGGTCTGAAATGTGACTCAACAAACCCAATATGCTCATCTGGGAATATGCATCATCACATTATGGAAGGAGCAGCTATTATTTGAGATTTGATGTAATTAACATGCATAAGTGAACTTTCTTTTCTAAGACCCACAGAAAAACTCAACTACACGTCAAAGAAGGGAGGAGGCATTTCACAGAAGCATCACCAGTCCTTCCTAGAATTCATTTTTTTATTACAAAAGATCAACTATTAGGATAAAATGTATACCCAAGACATTTGATTTCTCCATGCAAACTCAACAAGTTGCTTGGCTACTACTCAGCTCTACAAACTTTAAACATCAATTTTTCATCTTTTCCATTTCCAAATTAGGTTATCAACATTTTCCATGAAGCCTCTACTAACTAACCCCAGAGTGACAGAGGCTTAAAAGTCCAGTTTTAAAAAATTTCACTAAGAGGACACATTCTTTCTAATCTTCTCTCCTCTTCTTTCATTTACTCATTCATGCAACTCAACTATATAAAATATATAGTACTCACTAGATAAAAGATACAAAGACAAATGGATCACTACCTTTGAACAGCTTATAATTATGAAATCAGTTACATAAAATGATTACAATCTTCTGTCTTATACTAGACCAAAACCCAAACCTACTGCCATAAAGTAGATTTCAACTCATAGTGACCCTATAGGACAGAGCAGAACTGCCCCATAGGGTTTCCAAAGCTGTAAATCTTTATGGAAGCAGACTGCCTCACCTTTCTCCTGCAGAGTGGCTGGTGGGTTCAAACCACTAACCTTTTGGCTAGCAGCCAAATGCTTTAACCACCGAACCACCAGAACTCCTTCCTATAGTGGAGGAGGGTACAAAATCGTCTATGGACACAAAGAAAAGAATGACCAGCTGGGGCCAGGGGTGTTTGGAGAGGAGGCTGGGAAATGTTCCACAGATAGGCCAACACCTGAATTGTGTCTAAGGGCTGATGAGAATTTGAATTTGCATCTTAGAAAAGCATGAGAGCATTATTCAGACAGAGGGAACAGCATGTGCAGAAGCATAGAGGCACAAAAAAAAATCGCCTATTTAAATTTTAGACATATGTCCTAGATACAAGAGTACATATAAAGGAGCAGCAGGAAAGAAGATATACCAGATTAGGGCCAGATCCTGACAGGATAAAAATTTAACCACAAAACAGTAACTAGTCTTCCTACTTATGCGGCATATCAAAGAGATCCTACACAGAAATGCCAAAGAAAATGTTCGGGATGACAATTTCTTTGGAAGGACTTCCGGGATGATACAGCACATGATAATGACCACAAGATCTACGTCTCTTACATGTATCCCCCCATTTGGCTTGGTTGTTTAATCTAATTTCCACAAGACTGTTCTAAGTTGTAAAGCCCAAAACTGATTTTTTAAGAAGAAAAAAGGACCTCCTTCCCCAATTTGAAAGAGTAAACTGTAATTTTAGAAGTCTTAAGACTATTCTTTAATCGAAAGCAACAAGAAAAGGTCAAGGATAAAGAGATTATATCCTTCCCACCTTCTCATTAACTGCCATCAAGTTGATTCCAACTTCCAGCAACCCCATTTGGGTTTCCAACTTCCACAGAGTGGCTGGTGGGTTTGAACCACTGACCTTTTGGTTAGCAGCCAAATTCCTTAACCACTATACCACCAGAACTCCTTCTTCCCACCTTGGAGAAGTATAAAATGAGGCAGAGGGAGGGAGGGAGGGAGGGAGGGAGGTATGAATGAATGAATGAATGAATAAATGAATAAATGAATAAATAGTTCTGTTCTAAATACCCCAGCCTCAATCTTTTATAAGAAATGACTTTTCATGAGCCCCAAACCTTGAGATCTCAAGGGACAGTGTATGAACAGTGGATGTTCAGACATTATGTATTGGGGGAGGTGTCCTTGCCCCTGACAATAGCCTGATTCTCTATAATCTCATCCTAGTTTTCCAGTCACATATAGGTCTTACAATAATCTTGTCATCTTGTTGGGGAGGGGGCTCCCTCCACTATCAGCAGATTGAGGTCCACTCAAATGCTCCCCATACCAATGATAACCATGCAACTTATATCTAACTATGTGAATGACACTTAACCTCTCCTGCTGAAGTTGATCCAAACAGAAGAACAACTGACCCATACTGTCTCTATCTTCATGAGTGGTATTAGCAAGGTGGAAGAGTAGATTTTTAGTACATTTTCATGCTCCTGACCACAACTAGAGAACTACATTAAAACTGCTGACATAAAATTGCCAAGAAAGCCTGGATTTACTTAATGAGAATTTGGAGCCAAAGAAAAGTCAATGGGTCTTGGTTGTGCTAAAGAACATCCAGAGTTTCAAATAATGATGAGAAATCTTTTCTAGGCCTACCCAGTCAGGTACTCCTGCAAAATCAAGATTTTCACCTTCTCAAAAGTAGTGATTCTCAACCTTTCTGCAAGTTAAAACCACCTAGTGCCTTAGAAAAACAAGATGCCTGGGCTCTATGCAGACTGACTGAATCAGGAACTCTAGGGGGTAGAGTCCCCATATCATGTTTTTAAAAACTCTCTAGGTGTTTATGATCTTGTGAAGATTAGAACCATTGCTTTACTTAGACCAGCACTGGTATCCCTTGGGAACTAAAAACAAATGCAGATTCTCAGGTTCCACCTCAAACTGCCTAAATCAGAATCTACATTTTAACAAGATTCTTACGTAGGTCATATAGACAATAAAATTGGAGAAGCATTAGTCTAAATTCATATAGACAATAAAATTGGAGAAGCATTAGTCTAAATTAAGGGCTAACGGCATATATTTTCAACAGTCCACTAGTCTCCACTGGGTTCTTGTTTAAATTGTTATTTGATTTGACTGTAAAGTTAGAAATGTCAATGTCCAATCTAGAGGCACTAAGGAATGAAAAGATGAAACTGGCATTTAAAAGAAAGTGACCCAGGCTTTAAATTACAACTAATTCAAGGCTGAGTGGGATGCAGGGAATTGTTAGGGGAGAAACAGATACTTCTTTTCAAGATTCAGCTCCCCTCTCTTTCCCTCCCAAAAAGACAACGTTAGCTTTCTCTTCTCCACTTTCAAAGAGGTCCAGAGGGGTAAAATTCAATGCCAAAAAAGTCTGTTAATTATTGTTCCCAGAGCTCTGCTGAGAAGGAATATGTTATTTTACAAAGTCACTCAGGTGTACAATCATTTTGGTATTGTTTTTAACCATCTTCAATCCCAGCTAAACACCATCTAAGTTTAGGGACAATTACAGAGCTTATAAGAGTGAGAGAATATGATGGCCAAAATGAGATGAAAAGTAAATTGCTACCACAGGATTCAGACCCAAATGACTGGGCCAGTGTTTCTAACACATCATGAAATATATCACCCGGCAATGCCTATTATTTGTTTTGTAACAACTGTGTCTCAGTCTTAGAGATACCACACCACCTTATAAATATTCTCATCAGTTTTATTTATTGCTTACACAGTTTAAACATAATGGATTTTCTGAAAATCTGTTAACACATTTTGAGGTGTCAATCTAAGAGGCTCTGACATAGCTAAAGAAGTCTGGCTGTAAGTGCCAGAGTTTAAAACGACACAGACTGATGTGTCTGTCTGCCCTGTTACACAGGCAGAGGTGCAGTCAGAGAAGAAGACGTCTTCGTTTGCTGTGTCACAAGGTTCTGCACAAAGGAGAAAGGAGTGTCTTACAGAGAGAAAAGCCACACAGACTTTACTGGACTGCAGTGTCACTCAAAGCTGACAATGATGTTGCTTTGCAATGAATCTGGAGTCTGACTTGTTCAAATAATTATTAAGCACCTACTGTATGCCAGACACTGTTCTGAACATCCAATATAAAAGCGGTATCATGCTAGGTATCTAGGGGTCCTTTTTTAACAGCACACAGGAAGAAAATTTCACTTAGTCACTGGGGTAGTTAAGGTTTTATGTCAACTTAGCTGGGCCTGGTTTTGAGTAGCTGGGCAGCTGGATGTAGTTATTCTCCATGAGGAGACTGGTAATCAACTCCCTGGTGGAATCTACTGTGAGCAGCTGAGTAGCTGCCTTAGGGATGTGGTCTGCTTCCAGTATGTAAGAAGGCACTTTGAGAAAGGTCTTGAGCTTCTTGGCACATTTGGATCTTGCACTTGGCTGAGTCATCAGTGAATGGCCTGCCATGTTGTCTGTCGATCTTGAGACTGTTTCTGGACTTGAACTAGTGGCCTGCCATGCTGCTTGATAATCTTTGGACTATGCCATTTTACTTGTCAACCCTGGGTTTGTCAGCCTCAGCAGCCTCCAACTCCAGTGGACCAGGAGCAATAGGCAGAGCTGAAGCCCAAGGTCGAGAGGCCTTCACACAGCCCTTAGAGCTGGCACTTTGAACTCGGACTTCTAGTTATCTAAACTGTAAGATAACAAATCTCTGTTTGTAAAGCTGTCCACTTGTGCTATTTTCTGTTAGAGTGGCACCAGAGAACCAAACAGTCATCAACAGAGTGGTGGTGAAAGACAGCTTTTCTCCTGACTCTTTCTTCTCTTTACTCACAAAATCCTGAACCAAAAACTGAATTCCTCGGAATAATTCTTTTTTAACCTTTGACAGAAGAGGTATCTAGATGGTAAAATTCAGTTCCCACCACACCTGTTCTGTTAGCAATCAAACTTGAAAAGTAAACCAGGTCTGTTAAAAATTAAAGTGCAACAAAACAAAGAGAAGTTAAGTGCTGAGCTTGAACCTCCGCAGCTTATCTGGCCACTTGCCCGGTCCTGGGTTTCTGTTTCTGGGCTTCAGCTGGAGTGCAGACGCACTACCCTGGCCTACTTCCAGCCCACCCCAGGAGGAACCGAGGGCACTAGTTTCACACCTGGCTGACCTCAGCACTCAAACAAAAACCCAGTACACTTAACTATAAAATTACCCCCACAAAATGTGAACAAAACACTGCATTTCTGACTTTGCAATTTCATTTTTCCCCTACCTTCTCTCTTATATCTCAGCCAGTATAGATAAATGTCACCTTAGACTGCAGAAGAGAAACAATGACTTTTTAGTGGAAATCTTCTTCTGAACAGAGGATAGATACTCTGAGAAAGGCCAAGTCAAGTTCAAGTGCTGAAAATCCCCACATGAACAAAAATGGGCAATCTACTTCGAGACAGATACACCTCAGAAACCCAAGAAGGGGTCGCTATGAGTTGGATTCAACTCAATGGCAATTAGTTGTTTTTTTTTTAAGTCAAAGCATCTGCCACCCACCCATATGCCTAAGGAAAGTCACCAGTTACTTCATTTAAAGTAAGTTATATTTTTTTCATTTTCCCACCCAGAGGTCAGGAATAAACTATGGTTTTGTAAATGTGCTTGAGATGGAAAATGTTTTAGTCTAAGTTTTCATTAATCAGCCTATAGTTCTTTTCACTCTTATTAAAAGTTTCACACAAAACTTTTTGTTTTGACAAAGTGTATGTGAACTGCTATATGGAAAATGAATTTGCTCTGTAAATTTTCACCCAACTTTTAAATAAAATTTAAAAAAGAAAAAAAACCACTTCTTTTTCTTCAGCCATGAGATACAACTTCACCCCACCACTAATAGCAAAGTTTAACAAGACAGAAAATAACAAACACTGGTGAGGATATGGAACAACTGAGACTCTCATGCACTGTTGATGGGACTGTAAAATCATACAACCACTGTGGAAACTGGTATGGCGATTCCTTAAAAAGCTAGAAATAGAAATATCACCTGACCCACCAATCCCATTAGTAGGTATATATCCTAAAGAAGTGAAAGCCAGGACACGAATACATATATGCATACCCATGTTCATTGCAGCACTATTCACAACAGCAAAGAGATGGAAATAACCTAAGTGTCCATCAACTGAGGAATGGATTAAGCAAACTGTGGTACACATACACAATGGAATACTACGTAGCCCTAAAGAATAACATAAAATCTGCAAAACACAGCACAATATGGATGAATTTGGAGGACATTATGTTGAGTGGAACAAGTCAAACACAGAACAATAATTACTGTTATTAGCCCACTACTGTAAAAAGTCAAGGAAAGGTTTATATATAGAAGGAAATTTTCTTTCTTGGTTACCAGGGATGAGAGGGAAAAATTCTAGATAGGTTGGGGGGGGAAAAAAAATATGTAATACACATACACACGATTATTAGTGGTTACCAGGGGGAGGAGGTAGAGGAAAGGGGAAGCTTTTGTTTGGGGGGCACTGAGTTTATGCTAATGGTGGTGGAATATTTTGGAAAAGGATAGCAATAATGGTGACACAACATGAAAAATATCATCAATGCCCCTGAGCTGTAAATGTGGAAATTGTTATGTTGGTGAATGAATGTCTTGTGTATGTTTTCACCACGATAAAAGAAAAAGAAAAAAAACCCAAACTTCTTGTTTTTTCTTACCACTGTTAAATTCCGAATTTCTTCCATGACACGCGGCCAGAAGGACTGTAGACTCTGCTGAGCATCACTGCTGCTAGTACCACCAAATCCTCCTTCTGTGGACATTTTGACAACTGCGAACAAACACATACATGAGATACATTAAAATAATAAAGCCAGACTTTCAACCAGGTTAGTTATTTATATCTTTTTTGGGGGATATTTTCACTAATTCCTTCAAGTTTTCAGTCTGAAAAGGTATTATAATTCTGCAGAAGGGGTTTTTAGCACAGACTTAAATCTTAGAAAAAAAATATAAGGAGGAAACGTTTTCCTTCCTCTCAACTTATACCATAGAGACTATTAAGAAGCACCAACTGAAAAAACCTCAAGTTGTTGGAAATTTAATGTGTAGCTAGGGCTTTTAGCTTCTTATCTAGGAGAAAAAAGGCACTTAGCTGTCCTAGTCTGGTCCATAAGTTTCAATGTCATTCCTGCCAAAGCTTTTCAAGTTCCCCATGGATTCTCACACAACGTGACATAGCCTAAAGCAGGCACATTAAAGGTCTGCAGTTATTAATAGTGTATGGAGATGAAAACTCAAAGCTTTTTTTTTTTTTTTTAAAAAAAAAAAAGGAGTCAAGTTTATACTTTTGTTTTAGATACTGTGGCCCTGTATTATTATTATTTTTTTTTTAAGGGAGGTGCTACTGATGATGATTATTCCTTCTAATCCCAGGCTAAGGAGCTCTGGTGGCATAAAGCCTAAGGCATTTGACTGTTAACCAGAAAGTTGGCTGTTCAAACCCACCAGCTCCTCCACAAAAGGAAGACCAGGCAATCTACTTCCATAAAGATTTACCACCTTGGAAACCCAAAGGGAATCGCTATGAATCAGAATTGACACGATGGCAATGAATTTAATCCCAGGCTAATCTGCCTGAGCTCTGGTAGCATAGTGGCTAAAGCACTTGACTGCTAACCAGAAGGCTGGCGGTTCAAACCCACCAGCCACTCCTCGGAAGGAAGGTTGGGCAATCCTACTTCCGTAGTGATACTGCCTCGGAAACCCAAGGAGGGGTCGCTATGAGTCGGGGCCGACTCGACGGCACATAACAACAACAACAATCTGCCTGAAAAGATATAAAAATGGATGGCATGATGTCCCTGAACTGTAAGTACTTTCCAATTCTTTCCTAAACTGGACCTTGCTGCTAGGCACAAAGCCAAACATAAGACACCAGCAACTGGGAGCTTTAAAGATGATCGAAAAACAATGGGGAATCAATTTTATTTTATTTTTTTAAATTTTTGCAGTGTTCCCTCCCCACCGTCCCCTTCTACCCCGGTAACCAACAAAGAAAGTGTCCTTCCATATAGAAACCTCTCCTTGACTTTTTACAATAATGAACTAATATAATATTTGTCCTTCTGTGATTGATTTATTTTACTCAGCATAATGTCCTCCAAGGTCATCCACATTATACGGTATTTTGCAGATTCTACATTACTCTTTATAGTGTTGCACAGAAACAATGGAGAATTAAAATTAGGATAGAAAGAAGAGGGTTAGAACCTGCAGTTGGTCAACTACCGCTTTGTGATGAGGGGAGAGGAAGAGCAGTTAGATAATATTACAATTTCTTAAAAAATTTACAGAGGAAAAGAAAAAAATGCCGATGGCTTAAACGCTTATCCGGCAAATACCTAAACACAAGAAACTGTCTAAACACAAAGAATGAGCAACTTAGAATTCGTATTTTAGGCAATTGATTGAAAAGGTTTAACATGCCAGTGATGGGACGCTGGCCTCTTATGTAAGTCATTAAGCAGTAATTCTGAGTGGCTTAAAGAAAAGTACCAAAGTCAAATGTCACCAGACAAAACTTGCCACTTTCCAGAGTCCAAGTAGATGCATGCTGGGCAGATCACTCTCCATAAGCAGAGTGGAATGAAGGTTGAAAAATCTAGGTTTATACTGTGGGGATGTTCAACACAATGTTCCATGTCTGCCTGAGATTGTTCCAGAAGTCTTTGATGTTCTATTTTTTTCCCTTCTAAAGGAAATGTGAGAGTAAAGAAATGGATGGAAAACAAGAACACAATCTTCAAAGCAGATTTCACTCTGTTGTAATGACATTAGTGGATGATGATGTAATGGGAAAAGATCGAAGCCAATTTCTGGTGCTAGAGGCCTACAAGCAGCTCTATACATCAACCAAAAAAACAAACAAACCCACTGCCATTATGTGGATTCCAACTCAAAGTGACCCTATAAGATAGATTATAACTGCCTCACAGGGTTTCCAAGGCTGCAAATCTTTCTTTCTCCCACAGTGTGGCTGGTGGGTTTGGGCTGCCAATCTTTCAGCAGCCAAGCACTTTATACACTGTGTCCCAGGTCTGGTTCTATACCTGGGAAGCAATATGATCTTGGAGTTTTGAAGGGAATTAAACAGAAAAGTTTTGAACCAAAGTTGGAAATGGAAAGAAAATCTCAAGTACTAAATAACCAAGTGGGGTTCCCTCAAAACTCCATTTCCTTACGACCTTTCTCAGATGTACTGAAAACAACAAAAAATCAATGTAATATTAGGAAATTGTATTATTTTTACTAATAGCTTCCTATAAAGTAATACTCATAACAATAAAGAAAGGAGACTCAATCTAACCGTTTGTAAATGGGGCAAATGAAAAAAAAAATCTTTCTGAAAACGAAAATAGTTATTAAAAAAAAATTTACAACAATCTAACTTTTCACTGCATGGATCCAAGGACAGGCCACTAAAGTCAAAGAAGATGCATGGTTGCCAGTGTGATGTCTTTATACACTTGCTAATGGCGGGCAGGTTTAGTTGGAATACAAAGTTCGATGAGATTTAGGTTAGTAACAAGTTTGGGTTGTCCTCTGACTTCCCTCCACAAACATTACAAAGACATGCAATTCAAGAAATACTTTTAGAAGTCTCTGTGCACAGTCTGCTTTTAAACCTTGAGTTGCCCTTACTATGGATGTGGTGGCACGATCAGTTCCCCAAACATGTGTAGTCACTAGATCTGCATGAATCTTTGGCTGGCTCAAAGCCACACGCTATCATAGCAGGGGTTTGTGTAAAGTTAACAAATCTTTCTGGAACTGTAAAATGTTTTAAAGGTAAGTTTTTAACTTGAGAGGACCATATGTATTGGAAAATCACAAATGGATAACAGGAAACATATACATGTGTGTGTATTGTCAATGACTAATGTCCTTTATAGTTTACTGTATTATAGAAGTTGACACTGGGGAAAAAAGAGAGAGAGAGAGAGGCACCAAAGGCCACCCAGCCCGGCCCCCACTGTAAAGTGCCTACAACTCCTCTTCAATCTCTGCCCAACTCCCTCAATCCCATTTTAAGTGGTCATCCAGTGTCGATTCGGGCATCTTTTCCTAGTTCTGGGAAATTGGCTCACTCCTGACATTCTTTTCCATGTTTGGACAGTTCTGACTGTTCTTTTTCACATTAAGTTGAATTTACAAGCAAAGTTCCACTAGAGCTTTAGATTTAAAGCCTTTATGATTTTTCTATCAGTGACCTCTTTTCCTAAATTTCTGATCTCAAAGACAAAGCTACTCTTCCCATCATGGGCACAGATACTCTGACAAGGAAAAAGAGGAAAAGATTTGAAGCATGTTGTCTAGCATCTTTGCACAGAGACAACTGGTAACTTATTCTTTCAATAATATGTCTTGGAAGAATAAAAACTGTTGTTGCAAGTTTCTGGAAAAAAATTGTATTTAATATTTAATATTTTATTTAAAATGCATTCTCTAAAACAGATCCAGTGTTTACACTTGGGCTTTAAAAATGAGGTCAAATCCCAAGCAATATATTTTATGAAAAACAAATGGATGTTGTCAACATTTTCTAACAAGCATGACTTAAAAGTAAAGTAATAAAACCTAATCATCACAACAAATAAGCTAATTTTGCTGACTAAACACCCTAACAAAGTAAATAATGAAAAGCAACCTCTTTTTATCACCTCTTATTTTAATAACTAATACACTCATTGCAAGTGAATTTATTTTGCCTCCAAAGTAGCCCGTTTACAGTATCTACATCCCATGGAAAGTGTGCTGAGTTCATTTTCTAGGGCAATGAAAGAAGGTACGCATTTAAAAGTAAGAAAAGAGATTTCTATTCCAGAACCCTCTTCATTCCATGTTAAGTTGTTATCTCTGTAACTGGATAAAGCTATTTATATACAGCTGACAAAACTGTCTTAAGACCAAGCCACATTAGCTTAGATCATTCTAATGAAAAATGCAATATAGAATTTTCCAGATTTATTTTTCATATTAGATTTATCATTCTTTGCCATCAATTACTTTATAAATACTTGAATAAGACTGCCTTTTAAACTGTTTAATAAAGACTTAAGGGCCAGATGAAGTACTGAATGGCTATTGCTAGAAGTAATATCAACTCCCAGTTATCTGGCTTTTAAAAGATTCTTAAAACAGTTTGTTTTCCAAAGCTAGAAAAGGGAAAAATTAACAGTCTATCATGAAAAGGCTATTTTGCCAAGGTTCAACTCAACTGCCACCTCTTCACAAGTCTTCTCTAAATATCTTCATCTGGAAGTAATCACTCGTCCCTGTGCACACTCAGGGCCCTTCATCTGCGTCTCTCCCTCTTTGCCCTCACCACATTACCTTGTATACTCTTTATCTATGTGCATGCCTTATCTTTTTTTTTTTTTTTTTAGGATTTGGGTGAAGATTTACAGAGTAAATTCACTTTTCATGCAGCAGTTCACATATACTTTGTCTCATGTCATTGACCAAAATTTACAATGCAGCAGCTCCCCTCCCACTTCCTCCCCATAGTTACCTCCTCCCAGTGTCCATCCCTTCATACTCTTCTGCACCCTGAGCTATCTCCCTGTTGCATGCCTTATCTTATTTCCCCTTCTGATTTACAAACTCCTTGAGGGCAGGACCTGGGTATGATTCATCTCTGGATCCCTGTGGCATCTAGCACAGAGTCTGAAAAGTAATTACTCTTGGATGAAGGGAAGAGAAAGTTGCTCAAGTATGAACTTTCTGAGAAAAGGGGTCTCTTGGAAAGTGGCCATGAACTAGACTTACTAGAATTGCTTGAACAACCAAAGGAAGTGGTTATACAAGCTGTTCTACAAAGTTCAGACTAAATGACGCTTTCTCTGAGCCTTTAAAGCAAGGACTATAATTAGAAATCCACCTGAAGACAACTTACAGAAGTAGACTGAAAATAAAAGGGAATGATAGAAAGGAGACACATACATGCCCGTGAAGAATGTCCTAAAAGCTCTAAGGTGGGCTGGAAACATGGGTATGCATCATTTCCAACTGTAATTCTTTCAAAATCAGAACCTTTTCAGGAAGGTGACCAGGTTAGATAAGTAAAGTCTGAAAAAATTAATGAAAATGGTTAAGCAGGTGAAGTAGGAGGGCAAAGCTCTGTTTGGCTCTTAGCTGAAAGATAAGGAGAGAATCATAGAGGAAGGGGATGACTCAATCAGACCACTCAAGGGTAGACAATCCATCTGTCACTCTAAAATCCAGTTAGTCTTTATCATTCTCTTGAAGAAAGAAAAAAAGACCTAAGCAGTTTTCAGAACATCCCAGAAGCAAAGTGCTCCTCTTTTAAGATTTTCTTGGAACTCTTTCAAGCTCTTACTCTCAACCAGGTACCATACTCAGCAAATCCTCCCTTAGAATGATACACCTAGACGTGGAGCAAGATGTATTAAAAATATCAACCTCATAAAATACAAAGCAGTATAAAGGTTTCTGAAATTCTGTACCATTAAGGTTTAGCTATATTCCTTGATGTACAGCTCATTCTATGTAAGTCTTTTTATAACATGCCTAAACTGAAGTAACTAACGCCAAGCAGGTGTTACTGGGAAATAATACCTAAACCTTAACAGAGCTACTGTTCAGGGAAGTACAAGAAGCTCTCCTAAAACGAAGCCCAGTTTTTGACCAATGCTACTTCCTATTGAAGTTCCAGAGCTGATCCATCCTGAACATTTAAATTTTATCTCAAAATAATGCTCTTACTGTCAAATGCAAGCAAACAGATCTTAGCCCAGTTTTGACTGGCCAACAACCCTAAATGTTGACATATAGTCATCATTCCAATTCATGCCCCACCCCAATCCAACTCTCAATTGTTTGATCTTGGGCTGTGAGTGTCCCCAAACATTCCTGTGTGTCTCTGACTTAACATGCATCACCAAATATCTCCCTATGTTCAAAGCACACTTCTTTTTTCCTCCTTTTTGTGTTGCATTTTGATCATGCCTCTCTCATGAGATGACATGCTTTCCATTTTGCCCAATGGGCAGCCTGTCACATTCATTTTATGTTCCGATACTGCCCAGGTATTTATGGAAGTAAGCTGTAGGTTTCACCATTTGAATCAGCTAAAACTGTTGGAATGTCATACTTTAAGTAAATGAGCGATGAACAGAAATAACGTTAATATAAATAGATGGATGAGGGAGAAAGATAATAGGAGTTAAGCTAATTTGTGCCTGCTGTTAGACACACTTCCAGGCTACAAAGAAAATTGAAAAATAAAATTGAGGACTGAAACTTTCAAAACAAAATAATTCCACCAACAAAAGACAACTGGGTTCTCAGGTTGATACAGATGATATATACCTTAGGACATGTTATGAGTTGAATTATGTCATCCAAAAAGATATGTTCAAGTCCTAACCCCTGATGTTGTTGTTGTCATTGGATGTCAAGTCAGCTCTGACTCATAACGACCCTAAGTACAACAGAACGAAACACTGCCCAGTCCTGTGCCATCCTCACAATGGCTGTGATGCTTGAACCTGTGAATATAATCTTATTTGGAAATGAAAACTAAAACCAAACTCACTGCTGTCGAGTCAGATCCACCTCACAGCGACCCCTCCTTGGGTTTCCGAGGCTATGGTATCTCTACAGAAGTAGACTGTCCAACTTCCTTCTGAGGAGTGGCTGGTGGATTTGAACCTCCAGCCTTCTGGTTAACAGTCATATGCCTTAGGCATGGGGTCTTTGCAAATGTAATTAGTTAAGATGAATTCATTAGGGTTGGCCCCAATCTTTATGACTAATGTCATAAGAGGAGAGGAAGGGACACAGAAAGATAAACATAAGGAAGAATGCTATGCCACAAAGGAGGCAGAGCTTGGAGTTTTGCTGTCAAAAGTAAAAAAAAAAAACACCTGGAGCTACCAAAAGCTGGAAGAGACTAGTAATCATCTTCCTCCAAGAGCTTTTGGAAAGAACATGGCCCTGCTGACACCCTGAATTCAGACTTTTAGCCTCTGGAACTGTAACACAATAAACTACTGTTGTTTTAAGCCATCCACTTGATGGTAATTTGTCACAGCAGCTCTAGGACATATACCGTTATCAATCACTATGGCTAAAACTTCAAGCTTTAAGGAACACATGTTCTCCATAATAAAACCAATCTCAAATTGAAAATTTCAGAAGGAGAAAAAGAACACTGCTCTGGAAACTAAAAGATCTATGTTTGAGAACCGGCCTGTGACCTACTAGTTGGTGTCTTGGGCCAATCACTCTACTAAGCCACTCCCGGAGCTATATACACTGAAAATATATCCCAAAGGAGTCTGGAGGTAAAGTCCCACACTGCACCACTTATGGATGTAATAAATGTATGAATGTAAGGGAAGACAAGAGTGACTGGAGAGAAAGAAAGTTTTTATTAAGCTCATCTAAGGTTTTGGTGCAATATGCACTCAACTACTAATCTCAAGGCTGGCAGTTCGAACCCAGCCAGTGGAGCCAATGGAAGAAAGCCCTGGTGATCTGCTTCCATAAAGATTACAGCTAAGAAAACCCTATGGAGCAGTTCTATTCTGTAACACATGGGGTCACCATGAGTCAGAATAGACTCAATGGCAATAGGTTTTTAAGGTTTTTATTTAAGTTTAATGCCAGAAAACTCACTACTTAAGTTCTAAACCCTTGCATGACTGGGTACCAGCTGTTACAGAGTCTCCACTACTACAGAAATGAACAATTCTTATTGGAAGCTGTTTTGGTGGTTACCTAGTGTCGCTCTGAAAGGAATATACCACAAATGGGATGGCTTTAACAAACAAGAGTTTATCCTTACAATTTGGAGGCTTTAAGTCCAAGTTCAAAGTGCCAGGCTCCAGGGACTGGGTAAAGCCCCTCAACCTTGGGCTTCAGCTCTGCCTCCTGCTCCCAGCCCACTGAAGCTAGAGGCTTTTCTTCACTCAGACAGCTGCTGGCTGCTGAGACAGACAAACCAAGGACAACAAGTAAAAAGGAATAGTCCCAATGTTACCAAACCACACGACAGGCTGCTGAATGACAACTCAGCTACACACGGGGTTCAAGCTTGCCCAAAAGCTACAGACTAATCCCAAAGTTTCTCCTTATATACAGGAAGCAGTTCACATCCCTAAAGCAGCTACTCAGTTGCTCGCGGCAGATTCTACCATGGAGTTGATTGCCAGTCTCAACATGGGGAATAACTACCCTCAGCTGCCCAGCCACTCAACCAGGCCCAGCCAAGTTAACATATAACCTTAACTACCAGAGAGAGCCCCCTCTCCAACCCTGATTAATGCTAAAGTCAGTGTTTGAAGATGTGTTTGTTTCTGGCTCCAAGAGTATGTATGAGGCTGCCTTTCAAAGTACCTATTGAAAAATTGTTTCGCAAAAGAGTAATGGTCAGAACTCGCTGCACACTGCTCTTTTCAAAGATCAGTTCACATTTTTTGAACTGTCAGCAGACCTACTTTTCCTTAAAAACAAAAAATCAAATGTTTGTTATCTTCTACAATATAATATTGAAACAGAAGTCGATCATAATACAGTTGTCACATAACTGGAAAAAATAAAAGCACAGGAACTATAAACAATGAAGCTGGTAGGAAGGCATGAATATAACATTTTAAAATCTGTTTCTGTGGATTAGAAAATGGTATGTAAACATCTTAATTCATACATTTCTCCCTTATTTCTTCATTAATGCTCAAACCTAAATCTTCTGCATATGTGACAAGAATAGAACACTTTCCCTGTGTTGGATGGAGAAACCAACCCACTGCCAGAGTTGAGTCTAACTCATAGTGACCTTACAGGACAGAGTAGAACTGCCCCACAGGGTTTCTAAGTCTGTAAATCTTTATGGAAGCAGACTGCCACATCTTTCTCCCACAGACCTGCTGATGGGTTCGAACTGCCAACCTTTCTGTTAGCAGCCAAGCACTTAACCGCTGTGCCACCAGAGCTCCTTGTATGAAGGACCAAATATTTTAATGGAGTTTTCTAAAGCAAGGATCTGTAAACCACAGTCTATAGACCAAATATGGCCCACAGCCTGTTTTTGTAAATAAAGGTTTATTAGAACACTGATGCTCGTTCATTTACATACTGTTTATGGCTGCTGTCATGCTACAATAGTAGAATTTAGGACTCGCAACAGAAACTGTGCATAAAACATTATCTGGTCCTTTGCAGAAAGTTTGCATCTCCTTGTTCTAAAGTAGAGTAAAACTTTATTTCATTAAATCCTTCCATGACAGAAGTAGTGTTTATGCCTAATTTACTACCAGAGAAACAGCACCAGAGATTGAGTAGCTTGCCCTAGAACACTTAACTGTAATGTGGCTCCCTCACCTGCTCAGTCTCCACCAGAAGTGAGCTAGGCCAGCCACTTCTGTCACATGGAAACATTTGTTAATGTCATTGACTCTCCAGCATAAGGAGAGGAAATAAGTTCTTGCAAGGAGAATGGTAAGTAACTGCTTTTTCAGGCCCTGTGCCTGAAAGGAATTTCTGATATGACCTGGAGAAATACTGGCTGTATCCCAGGTTAAACTGTGCCCTAAAATCCTGAAAAGAGCCATTTTGCTTACTGTATCCCTTCTGAGATCCAGAAATCCTGAGAATAATGTCTTGCCCAGTTTCTGGCAGTATCCTGTGCTTGGATGTGCTCAGGAAGGTGAGAAATGTAATTCTGAAGAATGTTTCAAAGATACTAGTTTAAAAGCTTTAGGGTTTACCAACTACTTATCAAATACAATACCCTCGATTGACCTTCACTCAGCTCAGAAATGACAGTAGCAATATTATTCCAATTTTACAAACAGGAAGGCTAGGATGGAATATCTTCAGTTACTCGCTCAAGGTCACAAGTGGTGGGGTGAGAAATGCAAAAGCTCTAAAATTCTGCCTTTGGTTTATTATCGCTTGGTTATCCCCATTTTTTTGCACTGTTTTAAAGTATGTGTACATTCAATGTGTTCAGATGAGCAGTCTCAGACTTGAACGACCAACTCAAATCTGTAGCCCAAAAGATCATTCTCATCCAGATGCTCCCAATATCTCTGTGGCAATCACAGAAGAGAAGATGCTAATGGCAATGCTAGCTCCTATCACGTGAGCATCTTTTTAAATTTTTCTGTTGGCTCTCTTTTCATGCTGTTACTCCCCCCCCATTCTATCCTCCCCCTTTGCCTATCTCCAGACCAAGCTACAGTATTCTTAAGTACTCAACTGCAAACAGTGGGGGGCAGTAAAGCACAAGGTAAAAAAGAAAATTTATTGGATTGAGGGGTTCTTGCTCTATGGCTACTAATTTGCTGTATGTTTATAATCTTGGGCTACTGAGGCACACAAATGGGAAAATCCATGTTAAAAGGCCTCAAAAAATACCAAGCATCATATAAAAGCCAGATGGCATCGTATCACCATCACTGCTCAAAGCTAGACAAGGTATCTTCTCTTGGCCTGCGCAGTCCATGATGCATTATCAAGCCGGAAGACCAATGCCCTTTAGGTACTGTAGCAAGTGACCCAATTAGCATTTTTTCTATCTCTAATTTAGGCTACTTTGTTTTTAACGTGTTTTCTAAAAGTGTTCAGTTCCAGACACATGGAAATTCATATTAAAATAGAGAAAGATCTTCTCCCATCTCTTTTTTAAACGTGAAATAATTTTATAACCCTTAAACTCTTAAATTTAGAATGAATGTACTAGTTCCAAATAAGCCAAGAACTCAAGCTGGAAATGACTAGGAATGTTCCAAATTTAAATCCCTGGGAATGTCAATGATCAGTAGCTATAGAGGTTTTCCCAACAGACTAATCTAAAAACATTTAAATTCTTAAAACACGCTTCCTGGACACCTCAGATTTCTGTGTGACTGTTTGCTTGCGAAAGGAATCTTGTTATGTTAGAAGCGGAGGAGAGCTTAAGTCTGGGCAGCTCCTCACCTCTCCTCACCCCCAAGAAAAAGATTCCATTTTGAACTCTAGAGTTCTTTCTGCTCCATCCCAGATCCTGGAGTAAAGAGAACATGTTATGGAAAGCAGGAATTTTTTAGACAATTTTCTGGACTGAAATCAATTTAAGATTTTTCAGAACAGCACTGATAAAAAAAAAAAAAATTGCTTTTATAGTCAACCATAAAGAAATTAGATCACAAATGTATACATTCACTAATCAGTGACTACTAAGTTTTCTTCTAGGAGCTCTGGTAGCCTAATGCCTAAGGCACTTGACTGCTAACCAGAAGGCTGGTGGCTCAAACCCACCAGCCACTCCTTGGAAGGAAAGTTGGACAATCTGCTTCTGTAGTGATACTGCCTCGGCAACCCAAGGAGGGGTCACTATGAGTTGGGGCCGACTCAACGGCACATAACAACAACAACAACAATTTTTCTTTCCAAAGAAACCATTCCTAGCACCCAATCAAATCTATTTCTACAATTAGCTTATTAACTGTCTTCAGTCTTGTTTGTGTGGTATACTCAAGTACCTGTGCTCAGTAGTGCTGTAACCTTTGTGCAGTGATTCAAAGGAAGAGTCAAAAAGAGTAGGGATGGAGAGAAACCTGTTCTACTTTAGAAAATGCAGCACAAATGCAGAAAATTATCTAATCATAGGCTCCAATGGAAAATGGAAGATTGTGCTGGTGAGTTAATCTATCTAAAAACTGCAGGGGTCAGAAAATTCTCAATTAAAAACCTAGAGGGTGTTATAAGAATGTCAATATGAGCTTGGCTGTATTGATTTGGCTGTACATATTCTGCTGATTCACAGACACCACACAGTGAATTCTGCCCTCTGCTTAGTGCCTTTTATCATTGATTTAAATGTTTTTTAAAAAAGAAAAGGCATGAGAAGAAACAAATCCCAAATCCTCCAAGTCAACCAAACCCTAAATCCCCCACACCTCAGTGTATACAGCTGTCAGGAACTGAGAACGTATGTAAAGACTACTTCAAAGACTGCAAAGCAACTGAGGTTATGATAATTCCTTGCATTTGTACAGTGCTTTACACTTTTTAAAGAAGCTTCATGTTATCTCATTTGTTCCTTATTACAAACACATAAGATAGTTGGCACAGGTACTAATATTCCCGTATGACAGATTAATCCAGATGGAATGAGGAACTTTGCCCAAGGTCATGGGGGAATAAGAACAGTGAAATCTGTGAGAGCTAGAACTCATGAGACTGCCTTGTTTTTCTGGGTCTTCCAGTTTTCTGCCTTTGACAGGGTACAATGTTACCACTCTTCCATCACACTCTATTGGCGGAAGAAATATTTGCATTTTCTTTCTCTGACAGGTTTCCACCTTATATAGGTTCCAGCTTTCAGAGGTTTTAGTGTAGTCATGCACCGCATAACATCCATTCAAGCAACATCAACTGTACATATGTCCATGGTCCCATAAGGTTATAATGTTGTTGTTGTTGTTATGTGCCGTCGAGTCGGCCCCGACTCATAGCGACCCCTCCTTGGGTTTCCGAGGCAGTATCACTACGGAAATAGGATTGCCCAACCTTCCTTCCGAGGAGTGGCTGGTGGGTTTGAACCGCCAGCCGTCTGGTTAGCAGGCAAGTGTCTTAGCCACTATGCTACCAGAGCTCCCAAGGTTATAACAGAGTTCAGAAATCCCAATTGGCAGAAAACAGAATGTAGCAAACCCAACAGCTTCCTAAACACAATATGTGTACTTCATGTCTCTTGTGTATAAAGCAATTGCACTAGCAGGTATATAATAGCACACTATATATGTAACCTATAATGCATATATCTTGATAGTCATAAAAAATGCCTATGGATGGTACAGTACACATATAACCTATAATGCATATCCTTGATAGTAATAAAAAACACTTATTTCATTGGCTTATGTATATACTGTACTGTGCTTTATATCTAAAAAGTTTACCATATAATAGTGTATGCTTTGACTTGCAGGCAGCAGCATCCAAACTCGTGTACTGCATGTCGAGTGTTGCAGCATTCTGTTTAATTTACTTTAAAAAATATTACCTCAAAGTGCATCATGGCTCCTAAATGCAGCAAAACAAGGGCTAGTGGTAGCAGCAGCAAGAGGCAAAGTATTGATGTGGAACTGAAACAAAAGGTTATTAAACAACAGGGAGGTGTACAATCTATTGCTCATGATTTAGGCCTATACCCTAGGCCTGTATCACTCAAGAATCACAGCGAAAGCCTTCATGCTGTTAATAATCAGCTCTACTGAAAGCTAGAAGGCTTAAAGAAATAAGCAAGAGGGACCGGTATCAGATATGGAGAAATTTGCTAATGCCGTGGACTGAAGACCAAACACAAAACCAAAACCCTCTCAGCACATGGACAATCACCACTAGGGCACAAAGCTTATCTGAGATTTTTAACGAAAAAGGCCAGACTACAATAAGGTGTTCACACAACATCCAAATCACATAACATCATATTTCACAGAACTTATCATGGACGGTAAGTGACATATGACTGCAAATGACACAGCTGACACTAAAACCCATGTGTCTTGACTCTCAGTACTGTGTTTTCCCACTGCATGTTCTTCTCCTACTTTAGAACTGATAATTCAACTAATCACCAACTTTATATGGAAAGGAGAGAGATCTCGGATAAGCAAAAGCACCACTAAAGAACAAAGTAGGAGGCTTCACACTCCTACTCTCAAGACCTACTATAGAGCCACAGTAGTCAAACAGGCTGGTATTGATACAATGACAGACATATAGACCAAGGGAACAGAACTGAGAACCCAGAGTACCTATGGACAGCTGATCTTTGACAAAGGGCCAAAACCCATTAAATGGCGAAGAAGTAGTATCTTTAACAAATGTTACTGGCAAAAATGGCTATCCATTTGCAGAAAAATGAAACAGGATTCATACATACCATAAATAGACTATCAAACTAAAAATGCACAAACAAAGACAAACTAGCCAACTGGAACCTCCTAAAAATTAGACATTTATGCACATCAAAAGACATCATCATAAGAGGTAACAGAAAACCACAGACTGGGGGAAACAAGTTGGCAACAACACATCAGACAAGAGACTAATGTCTAAACTTTATAGAAAACTGTAATATCTTAACAACAAAAAGACAAACAATCCAATTAAAAAATAGGCAGAGGACATGAACAGATACTTCACCAAAGAAGATATCCAGGTGGCCAACACAAACATAAAGAAATGTCACATTCATTAGCCATTAAAGAGATGAAAATCAAAACAACATTAATAACAAAGTTCAAAAAACCAGAAAACAAACATTGGTGAAGGTGTGGACAGACTGCAATCCTCATATACTGCTGGCGGGACTGTAAAATAGTACAACCACTGTGGAAAATAAATGGTATGGTGCTTCCTTAAAAACTCAGTGAGATACCATATGATCCAGCAATCCCACTACTAGGTATTTCCCACAGAAATATGAGCTGTGGTGTAAACAGATACAGGCACACCCGTGTTCACCTCAGCACTACTCATGATAGTAGAAAGATGGAAACAATCTAAGTGCCATCAATGGATGAACAGATAAAACTAGGGTATACACACACAAAAAGGAGCACTACCCAAGGTGAAAGAATGATGATGAACCTGCAAAACATCTCATAACAAGAATGAACCTAGGGGTCATTATGCTGAGTGAAATTAGTCAGTCACAAAAGGGCAACACTTCTATGAGACCACTACTATACAAAGTTTACCCACAGAAAGAAATATTCTTTGAAGACTCCCAGGGTTAGGAGAGGAGGGGATGTGAATCGCTAACTAGAGCGTAGATAACTTGGGTGAAGGGAAAGGCAATATAAAATAAGGGGTAGGTCAGCACAAAATGATTAAGGCAAAGAAAGACACTGGGAAGAACACTAGAATTAAAGGTAACCAAGGTAAAAACAATTCCATATACAATCCTGCAATTAACTGTAAGAACAATAACCTATGAGTAGATACATAGATAATGAAGCTGAATAGGTACGGGAGAGCGAATGGGACTACACTACAAATATATGTAAGCTTGACAGAGGATATTTCTACACATGCACTGATGTATGCTACAAATACATCAGTGAACAATACAGGTGACAGAGTTACGAAAATTCCTTAGTCATAACCAAACATCCTGAAGTAATGAGTTGCTGGGCCTGGGGGCTCAGGATCATAGTCTCAGGGTCAACTGGCATAACAGAGACCTCAAAGACAGCTTTCTCCGTCCTATACTGGTGAGCAGTAATGGAGGTCTAAAAACCTTCAAATGGCCATCTAAGTTCAACTATTGGCCTCTTCCCTTCCAAAGCAAAGCAGAGCGAAAAAATCAAAGATACATGGAAACAATCAGTCCAAAGGACTAATGGACCATGCAAACCTCAGCCTCATGACCCTGAGACCAGAAGAACTAGATCATAATAGAAGATCCTGGATAGAGTGGGAAAAAAATGTGGAACAAAACTCAAAATTATAAAAAAGACCAAGCTTATTGGTCTGATAGAGACTGGTGGTACCCCTGAGATATGGCCCTTAGTCACCCTTCAAGCCTGAAACTGAACTCATCTCAATTCAGTTCAAAGCCTGGCTCAACTTTCAGCCAAACAGGTGAACAGTAACACCAGGGAGGTATGCACCCCTTAGAACCATCAACCAACAAGATCAAAAGGGTAGCATTTGCCCAGGGATAAAGCTCAGAAGGCAGGAAGAGATAGTGAAGGACAAATGGAAATGGAAAACACAAGGAGGAAGTGCAAAGAGTGCTGTTACATTGTGGGGTTTGTAATCAATGTCACAAAACAAAACGTGTATGAACTGTTGAACAAAAAACCAACCTTCTCTGTAAACTCTCACCCAAATCCAAAATTACAGTAAAAAGTTAACAAAAAGAAAAGGCATTGATAACTCAATAAAGATGAGGACTAAAAACTCAGAAACCCTGTAAGTTTTCTCAGCCTGGAACACGGACCCACCAAGTCTTTTACCTTTGATTTCCCTGATCTTTCTCCGGGACAAATCATTCCAAAATGCCATGATTCCACATTCTTACACAAGTTTCCCCTGCTATGCAAAAGTAAAGCATTTCTGTGAAACCTTTTGTAAGCCAAAATGATGTAACGCAGAGACACAATTACCATTGATTTATATGCAAAAAAAATTTTGAGCATTCCCAGATCCAAAAAATAACCTTCCAAATCATACCAAATGGCACATAAAACTTAAAATAACACTAATATTTAGTGTTCAGAGATACTTTTCAAAGTTATGGCAGCTTGATCCTGAGATGCTGAGTTTATTTCCCAGGCTTGGTGACGCCACTCTCACTGCTCGCGGTGTACGCAGCTCTGCAAAAACAACACTGAATGCTAGTTTCACTTTTTGCCCTTCTCTGTAAAAGTGAAAATCCTCTTTGGTTTTCCTTCAGTTGGCAAAACAGGTACTAATGTAGGTTTTCCATAAAAGTGAAGTGGTGTAAAGGAAGCTTTCAAAATGCAGGGGATACCCGCACTTCTTACACATTTCTAAAGGAACAGCTTAACTAAGAATGCTTAAGGTCCTCAAGCTTGTTAAAGCTGCAGTTGCTCCCAGGTGGAGACTTAACCATCTGTTCACCAACAGGGGAGATGAAAAGACTTGGTAGATCAAATTCAATCCCCAGGGACCTGAAGATGGGAAGTCACTCTTATCTTTTCACTGTAGTTCAGAACAGTCTTAGCCCAACCCTCCTGTTGGACATGTTTCCATAGCTGCAGACTTACAGGAGGGATCATCTGTCTAAACTGTATACACTGGTTTGAAATTGTAGCTATTCATATGTTGTGAACATGATGACAATGTTATTTTAATGATGCAGCTATTACTCCAAGAAATCAGAATTCCTTTATTCTAACTACTTCACTAGAAGTAAAAGATTGTAATGAAAAACTAAATCATAATCTAAAGCAACTAATTATTAAAGAACACCTTGACTCATCTAAAAATACCAATCTCCATGGTCCAAGACAAGAACGTAAATTTGGGAGGCACCTACTAACACATGCCACAAGCTCTGCATTTACACTGCTAAGGAACACCATAAAACACCTAACACCACTTTAAACACACACCTATTTGGGAAAAGCCCTTCAATTACTTATCAGACCTTAATGAATTTAGGATTTACTAAATACAATTTTCCAACACAGTGGTAATGCTCGTACAGTGTCTATCTATACATAGTATGCTTTGGTCTGAAAAGAAAAGTGGCTGTATTCACTCATCTCTGTTTGTTGAAAACTTTAAAAGTAACTCAATCCGACTATATATTTGCTCCTTTTTATGATCAGTTTATTCAGTAGTCACCTAATGTATGATTCTATGAGAAATCTATTTAAAAAATCTAAATTTTTTTCCACGTATGCCTTTTTGGGTAAGAGCAAACACAAGGAAGGGGGAGGTGAGAGGAGGAATTAGTACCATAATGGGGACATGGCTATAGCTTGAGTTCTTCATATACAGCAACAAAAAGCCACAGCAAACAGTGCTGGGCGTGTGTCACTAGACTCTGCCACTTATTTCCTCACCCACAAAATCAGGGTAAATAACTCCCTCCTACCTATCAAACTGACTCAACACCAACAATTTTGGGTGTTTTGTGTGTGTGGTTTTTTTTTTTCTTTTTGTCCTACCTAACTTAGATCAATACCAAATAAGAGAGTAAGAATGAAATCACTCCATTAAGTATAAAATATTGTATCATATACATAACATAAAACCCACTGCCATCGAGTTGAGTCTGACATACAGCGACCCTCTAGGTCAAGGTAGACCTGCCTCATAGGGTTTCCAAGGCTGTAAATCTTTACAGAAACAGGCTGCCTCACCTTTCTCCCACAGAGTGGCTCATGGGTTTAGACCACTGACCTTCTGGTTCACAGCTGAATGCTTTAACCACTGCACCACCAGAGCTCATTATATATAACATACTATATACAATATAGTGAGTCAGCCCCAGGGTTACAGGTGAGGAGAGACAACTCAGGGACGCCCAAAGTAGCAAGCGGGAAGAGCAGGAGAAAGGGGATTAAAAGTCAGGAAGCCATAGAGAAGAGCAATCACCCGAAGGGATTACGTGAGGAGAGGCCCGCCCAGAGTAGCAGGATGGAAGAGCAGGAGAAAGGGGATAAAAGGCAGGAACCCGGACAGAGGAGCAGTCAGCCCCAGGGACAACTCAGGGATGCACAAAACAGCAGGGCAGAAGAGCAGGAGAAAGAAGATTAAAAGCCAGGAAGCCAGACAGAGGTACAGTCAGCCACAGGGACCCAGTTGGGGGTGATACAAGAGGTGTCCAACAGCAAGACAAGCTTGTCTGTTGGTTTGTCATACTGTGGTGACATGTAGACGTGAGTTTTGAGGCTGAGCCTCTGGTGTTTAAAACTCAGCGAGATGCACCTGGTGCACAGGTAACAGCCC
>NW_006921942.1:1538896-1563148 GCF_000298275.1 Orycteropus afer afer | reverse complement strand
CAGACTTCGTCTCACCTATTTTGGTCATGTTGTCAGAAGGGACCATTCCCTGGAGAAGGATGTCATGCTTGGTAGGGTGGAGGGTCAAAGGAAGACGGGGAGGCCTTCAACAAGATGGATTGACATGGTGGCTGCGATGATGGGCTCAAGTATAGCATGGATTGTGGGGCTGGCGCGGGATCGGGCAGTGTTTCGTTCTGCTGTGCATGGGGTCTCTATGAGTCGGAAACGACTCAATGGCACTTAACAACAACAACAACAACATACAATATAGTATATATACTAAATACACTGGTGGTATAGTGGTTAAGGCATTTGGCTGCTAACTAAATGGTCAGTGGTTCAAACCCACCAGCTGCTCCATGGAAGAAAGATGAGGCAGTCTACTTCCATAAAGATTTACAGCCTTTGAAACCAAATGGGGTCACTGTGAGTTAGAATTGACTCAATGGCCAGTGAGTTTGGTTTTTGGATTTTATATATTATATACAACATATAGAAGCTCTGGTAGCATAGTGCCTAAGGCCCTTGACTGCTAACCAGAAGGCTGGCGGTTCAAACCCATCAGCCACTCCTCAGAAGGAAGGTTGGGCAATCTACTTCCATAGCGATACTGCCTCGGCAACCCAAGGTGGGGTCACTATGAGTCAGATCCGACTTGATGGCACATAACAACAAGAACAACATACAACATATACACATTAGCATACTTGTTTAACCATCTTCATGGGCAAAGCTTCAGAGGCATTTACTCGGTTAAACACCAGAAGAAAAATAATCATGGAGTTCAGGATATAAATAATCAGGTAAGATCACTGGAAATTGATCACTGTATCTCTAGTGAGGAGCTCTGGTAGCATAGTGTCTAAAGCACTTGACTGCTAACCAGAAGACTGGCGGTTCAAACCCACCATCACTCCTTGGAAGAAATGCTGGGCAATCTATTTCTGTAGTGATACTGCCTGGGAAACCTAATGAGGGGTGGCAATGAGTCGGGTCCGACTCAACAGCACATAACAACAACAACAACATGTCTAGTGAAGTTTTCTTACTGCTTTTATTTTAGACTGAGATAATTATAACATACTTAGCCCAGAGGCTAAACATAGGTGTCTTACATAAAAAATTCATGTATATAAAAAAACAAACCAAACTCACTGCCATCAAGTTGGTTCCAGCTCACAGTAGACCCTCACTAGGTTTCTGAGGCTGTGAATCTTTACGGAAGTGGATTATCCTGTCTTCCTTCTGCAGATATACAGCACCTATATTTAGTTTCTAGGCTAAGTATATTGTAATGTATTAAATATTCCCACCACTTGTCTGTTTGTCATACTATGTTGGCTTGAGTGCTGCTGTATTGCTGGAAACTATGCCACCAGTATTTAAAATACCAGCAGGATCATAGCAGATAGGTTTCAGTGGAGTTTCCATTATAAGACAGATTAGTAAGAAGGATATGGAGGTCCACTTCTGAAATAAATAGGCCACTGAAAATGTTATGAATAGCAGTAAAATAAAGATATAGTGCCAGAAGATGAGCCCCTCAGGTTGGAAGGTACTCAAAATATGTCTAGGGAAAAGTTTCCTCCTCAAAGTAGAGTCAACTTTAATGATGTGGACGGAGTAAAGCTTTTGGAGACCTTCATTTGCTGATGTGGCACAACTCAAAATAAGAAGAAACAGCTGCAAACATACATTAATAATCAGAACGTGGACTACATGAAGTATGAATCTAGGAAAAGTGAAAGTTGTCAGAAATGAAATGGAACACAAAGATCAATACTCTAGACATTAGTGACATGGAATAGACTAGTATTAGCCATTTTGAATCAGACAATCATATGGTTTACTATGCCAGGAATGACAAACTGAGGAGAAATGGCATTGCATTCATCCTCAAAAATAATGTTTCAAGATCTATGCTGAAGTACAGTGCTGTCAGTGATAGGATAATATCCATATGCTTACAAGGAAGACCAGGTAACAGGACTATTACTCAAACTTATCCACCAACCACTAATGCCAAAGATGAAGAAATTGAAAAATTTTACCAACTTCTAAAGTCTGAAATTGACCAAACATGCAGTCAAGATATACTGAAAATTACTAGTGATTGGAATGCAAAAGTTGGAAACAAAGAAGCCCCATTGGTGGCTGGAAAATATGGCGTTGGTGATAGAAATGACATTGGAACATGACAGAATTTTGCAAAACCAATGACTTACTCATTGTAAATACCTTTTTCAACAACATAAATGGCGATTATACACATGGGCTTCACCAGATGGAATACACAGAAAAAAAATTGATTGTATCTGTGGAAAGCTATGATGGAGAAGATCAAATAACATTAGTCAGAACAAGGCCAGGGGCCAACTGGGAAACAGACCACCAACTGCTCATATGCAAGTTTAAGTTGAAGCTGAAGAAAATTAAAACAACTCCATGAGAGCCAAAATAAGACCCTGAGTATATCCCACCTGAATTCAGAGACCATCTGAAGAGGTGACGCATTGAACACCAATGATTGAAGAACAGACAAACTGTGGGATGATATCAAGGAGATTATATATGAATAAAGCAAAAAAGTCATTAAAAAGTCAGGAACAGAAAGGACCAAAACGGATGACAGAAGAGACTTTGAAACTTGCGGCTAAACAGGGAGAGTAATAAATGGAAGAAACGATAAAGTAAAAGTGGAACAAATTTCAAGGGGCAGCTCAAAAAGACAACGTACTACAAAAGAAATGTGCAAAGATGTGGAGTTAGAAAACCAAAGGGGAAGAAAACACTAGGCATTTCTCAAGCTTGAAAGAACTGAAGAAAAAAATTTACACCTCAAATTGCAATTCTGAAGGATTCTATGAGCAAAATATTGAACTGTGCAGGAAGCATCCAAAGAAGATGGAAGGAATACATAAACTCAATGTACCAAAAAGAAATGGTCAACATTCTAGCATTCCAGGAAGTAGCTTATGATCAAGAACCAATGCTATTGAAGGAAGAAGTCCAAGAAGCTACTGAAGGAATTGGTGAAAAACAAGGCCCCAAGCACTGAAAGAATACCCACCGAGATATTTCAACAAATGGATGCAACACTGGTGGCATTCACTTGTTTATGCCAAGAAATTTGGAAGACAGCTATCTGTCCAATTGACTGGAAAAGATCCATATTTTGAGTCCATTTCAAAGAAAGGTAGTAAAAATGTAGAAATTATTGAACAATATCAGTATCACAAGCAAGTAAAATTTTCCTGAAGCTAATTAAAAAATGGTTACAGCAGTATATTGACAGTGAAATGCCAGAAATTAAAGCTGGATTCAGAAGAAAATGTAGAATGAGGGATATTATTACTGATGTCTGATGGATCTTGGCTGAAAGCAAAAATCACCAAAAAGATGTTTACCTATGTTTTATTGACTATACAAAGGCATTCAACTGTGTAAATCCTAACAAATTATGGATAACACTGCAAAGAATGGGAACTTCAGAACAGTAAATTGTGCTCATGAGGAACCTGTACATAGACCAAGAGGCAATCCTTCAAAAAGAACAAAGTGATACTGCATGGTTTAAAATCAGGAAAAGTGTGCATCAAGATTGTATCCTTTCACCATACTTATTCAATCATAACCTGAGCAATAATCCCAGAAGCTGGACTAGATGAAGAACACAGCATCAGGATTAGAGGAAGACTCATTAACAACACGCAATATGCAGATGACACAACCTTGCTTGCTAAAAGTATAAAAGACCTGAAATACTGATCAAAGACTAAAGCCTTCAGTATGAATTACACCTCAACATAAAACAAAAATCTTCACTTCTGGACCAATATGCAACATCATGATAAATGGAGAAAAGACCGAAGCTGTCAAGAGATTTCATTTTACTTGGATCCACAATCAACACCTATGGAAGCAGCAGTCAGGAGATCAAATCATCTATTGCACAGGGCAAATCTGCTGCAAAAGACCTCTTTAAAGATCTAACTTTGAAAACAAGCGTGCACCTGACCCAAGCCATATATTTTCAATAGCCTCATATGCATGTGAAAGCTGTACAACAAATAAGAAAGACTGCAGAAGAACTGCTGCATTTGAAGCATGGGGGTGAAGAATAGTGAAAATACCATGGCCTGCCAGAAGAACAAACAAATCTGTCTTGGAAGAGGTACAACCAGAATGCTCCTTAGAAGCAAAACAGTGAAGCTTTGTCTCATGTACTTTGTTATGTTGTCAGAAGGCACCAGTCCTTGGAAAAAGATATCCTGTTTGGTATAGTGGAGGGTAGGCAAGAAAGGGGAAGACTCTCAATGAAATGGATTGATACAGTGGCTCCAATTATGGCAGCCTCGCTGTTACGCATAAGGTCACTATGAGTAGGAACTGACTCAACAGCACCTAACAACAACATATTAAAAATTCTGCTAAAATTCTATAGATGGGACTAGTTCTCTTTCTGATAATTTACTGTGTGTGTTATTCACTGGTGTTATCAGGATTGTGTAGCTATTATATGCTTCTTGTTAAGCAAATGTGCCAAATTCCTGTATGTGCATTTATGGTTGGCTTCATGCAAAACGCTGCTATTAGACACTTTAAAAGCTAACACAAGTAAGATTAAGCCCAATGCAGCTCAGAAAAAAATAAATCCATTTTTTGCATTGGATAGATGGATGGATGGAGACAGACAGAGAAAGAGTCCCTGAGAAGTAGTCCATTCCAGCTACTCCATCGTATGTTCCTTCCAATGTAAGTTGAATACCTTTTTTTTTTTTTCTTCCAGTGGTCATTATTATTGCCTTTTATTATCAGTACCTTTCTAAGTCTGATCTTCATTTGTCTTTTGGGGTTGGAAACATTACATAAAAACATACCAATATATTTTAACATTGTATATAATACACATATTACTAATGATAAGATGTACCAAAGAAAAAGATGGTCATAAGTGTGGTTTATTGTAAATGAAATACACTGTGAGTATACCAAACTACCTGTATACCAAAGCAGCTGCTGTTGGGCCAGTTCTGACTCAGGGCAACACCACGTGTCAGAGTACAGAGTAAAGCTCTGCTCCATAGGGTTTTCAATGGCTGAGTTATCAGAAGTGGATTGCCAGGGCTTTCTTCTGAGGTGCGTCTGGGTGGACTCTAAACTCTAACCTTTCAGTTAGCAGTTGAGTACATTAACTATTTGCACTACTCAGGGTCTCTCTCTCTCTCTACATAAATATATACATACAGTCTTTCTATATACACATATACCACACACCAGAGACTATGCATGAATTAGCAGGTCCCCGGGTGGCACAAGTGGTTTGTGCTCAACTACTATCTAAAAGGTTGGCAGTTCAAACCCACCAGTGGTACTGTGGGAGAAAGGCCTGGCAATATGCTTCTGTGAAGATTACAGTCAAGAAAACCCTATGGAGCTCAGCTCGACTCTATAACACGTGGCATCACGTGGTGGGATCATGAGGTGGAATCAACTATATATATGAACTAATCTCAAAGAAATAGGGGACAACATCTGAAGGAAATACTTGTATAACTTCAGAGCAAATGAAGGCTACCAGATCCAAGGGCAGTATTTCTAATCTTTTTCATATCAAGGAACACAAGACAATGTCAATATTAGCTTTTAGAATATTTAACCCGTGGCTGATGCTGGCACCCTGACTCAGTCAACCTGTCAGAAGGTCATGTATTAACCATGGTACTCAAAGTACTCGGAGGGAAATGTGGGCTAAAAATGACCCCTTCACCTTGTTATATATGGCAAGTAAGGTGAGTTAATAAGGGGAATTAGGGAGCTCACCAGCCACTCCTTGGAAGGAAGGCTGGGCAATCTACTTCCATAGTGATGCCGTTGTTGTTGTTATGTGCCGTTGAGTCGTACCCAACTCATAGCGACCCTTCCTTGGGTTTCCGAGGCAGTATCACTACAGAAGTAGATTGCCCCATCTTCCTTCCAAGGAGTGGCTGGTGGGTTTGAACCACCAGCCTTCTGGTTAGCAGTCAAGTGCCTTAGGCACTAAACCCAAGGAGGGGTCGCTATGAGTTAGATCTGACTCCATGGCAGTGCGTTTGGTTTTGGTTTTGTGGCATAGTACCTAAGGCATTTGACTGCTAACCAGAAGGCTGGCAGTTCAAACCCACCAGCCACTCCTTGGAAGGAAGACTGGGCAGTCTACTTCCGTAGAGATACCACCTTGGAAACACAAGGAGGGGTCGCTATGAGTCAGAATCAACTTGATGGCAGCGAGTTTGGTTCGCTTTTTTTCATAAGGGGAGTTAGAGATATTCTCTAGTTTTAACTAAATACTCAAAAAAGTAACAAATGGCTTTTTAGAGGAGTAAATACTAGTTTATATGTGGTACCCAGATACTCAAAACCCATTTTTTAATAATAAGTGCGTAACGTCAGAGATCGCTGACCTAGAAGATTCTGCCATGCTCATTTCTAGATGTCTCATCTTCTAGGTCAGATCTGTTTTGTATTTCTAACTTTGACATGAAGCTTTATTCTTTGGGTCCTTCTTTCTACTCTCTCCCTTGATTCTCACTCATTTCACTCATCCATCTCCCAGGCTCTCTATGAACTTAAATTCCAGATACACATTACCCATTTTGATGTTTCTCCAAAGCTCCAGTGGGACATGCATAGTTTTCCAGTAGACAGCTCCAACTGGAAAGCTACCCAGAATTCAAGCCACGTGTCTAAATCAATCTACCTTCCTCTTTCCCCAAATCTACTCCTTTTAACTTTTTGGATCCTATTAAGGATACAACATTCTCTGCGCACCCAGGCTTGAAATCTGGGAGTCACTCTGGACTCGTCCTCTGTTCCTCAACTCTAATCAACTGCTGACTTCGGAAACAACGGCATCCAACAGTGCCCACCTCCTAACCTTTCTTCATATTGCCAATATTTCTGCTCTGCCCCTTATCACTTCTAAGTAATAATAAAAATAATGATGATAGCTAATACTTATTAAGCACTTACTACGTGCCAGACACGACACTTCATCCTTTCTATTACTAATTCTTAGCCTTCGTAACAATCCTAGAAAAACTGTGAACCTAGTATGGAAACTCACCATGTTTTCACTGTCTTCTAACTCAAACTCATCCTACATACCGTTGTCTCATAACTCTTGCAAGAAGAGCATGACTCTATTAATGCCACATAAACCTACCGCCTAAAGTTTTCAATGGTTCACCAATATCAAGCACAGAAAGTTCAAATTTCTTAGCCTGGAGTCAACACCCTCCAATATCTGACTCCACCTACTTCTCTAATCTTCTTTCCTTTAATATTCCCTCCCATCCTAAGTCTCCAAGCAGAGTAGACCATATATTGCTCCCTTCCCTCAACCTGCACTTTCTGAATAATGACCCTGCTCCTGGAACACCCTGGTTCCTACTTCCCTAAATCCAAGGCCCACTGAACGTGCCATAAAGTCTTCTTCATTCCTGAGCCAGAAATAAAAGGCTCTCCTACTCTGAATCCTGGGTACTTTGTACTTTCTGTATCAGTCTCCCCTTCTAGACTCTTAGATCCTTGGGAGCAAAATTTTATTTGTATCATCTTGAAACTCTTCATATAAAAGAGAAACAATAAAGGTCTGCTGAATAAGTACAAGAAAGTGTAAAACATCCCACTTAATTATTTTCTCAAAGGTAGGAACTATAAAGCTTGGGTAGATAAAGAAAAATTCACATTACCTGGATATTTCCAATTAAGCTGGTCTTTCCCTTAGTTTTCTATGTAATTGAAACTAGGGAGTCAGACCAAAAAAGATGGCACTTCCAAGAAAAAAGGATAATCAAGTGAATCAGCACTGCTGTTTGCTGTAGTTATTTTAGTCTCCTCTCTTCCTTTAAACCAAGGAACACAAGGTCACAGCTATGTTATACCACTTTAAAGTTAAACATTTACTAGATGTTTTTTCTTCAGTTTTCCCTTTACACTGGAATTTACCTTAATTTCTTATCCTTCAACTGCCCTTTTACACTGTAGGTTGCAGAACTGTAACTTAATTTATAATAAATACTCTGAACACAGAAAAACTTTAGTCAATTACTGTACAGTGAGATCTGGGGTGCTGGGCAATAATATAAAGAGAATCTGACCAAGCGCTAAAGAACTGAGCCCAATATTTGAGACAGAGGAGCAGTAAGAACAGATTAAAAACAAAACCAGACTTCTGGGAAATGCAGACATGAGGTAGATACCACCCAGCTATGTCTATTATAATTTCCAGTCACAGTACTCTTCATGACTTTAGTATTACATAAGCTACATCATTCAAGCTCTCATTCTGTCAATAAACTTTAACTTTTATTTGAGTATATGCAGGTGATGAAAAGAAACCCAAGCACAAAAGAAAATGAAAAAATATCAAGTAGATAGATCACAGTCTTTCAGAAAATATGCAAAATAAGAACAAAAATCAAATCCAAGACTATCCAAACACATGCATTCACATACACAAGTCTTACCACTTTGCTGGTGAGAAAGAGCAAAATCAGCATGTTGTTGCTTATATGTGCTACAGAGTAGACTCCAACTCACAATGACCCTATAGGACAGAGCAGAACTGTCCCATAGGTTTCCTAGGCTGTTAATCTTTATGGGACCAGATGTCCAGGTTTTTTCTCCCACAGAGCCACGGGTAGGTTTGAACTGCCAACCTTTCAGTTAGCAGGCAAGACTTTAACCACTGAGCCACCAGAGCTCTCTGAAAGTCAGCATAGTCAGAATATCATTTTGAAAGTATGCAGACTTGGTTGACAACACTGATTTCTATTTCAGTCTTGCTAAATGCTTAAAATGACCCCAGGATCTTTATTTACTAAACACAGGTTGGCCTGGAGACTCACTTGAAGAAACAGGCCCAAACTTGTTTGGGAATTAGGTGTTTTTTGAGATGTTTTAACGAAAGAGACTACTGGTGTGCAGGTGTTGTAATGCATAAAAGTAACTTAGCTCTCTGGGACACCTCAGCCAGGTGGGCACCATTAGCTTCCAAGCCGATTCTCAGCTTTCAGAATAAGCAAATGGCTGAGTCAAGAGATCTGCAGATCCCAAAAGAGATGGTAAGTCTGCTGCCACAGCAGACTTTCTAACCAACAGACCCATTCTGTATAGATGTACCGAGAAAAGAAATAAGAAAAATAAAAAGCAAAAACAACGTAAAGGAATAAAAGAAATATGCAGTGAATTGAGTAGGAGTCAGAATATCTTAACTTGCATCTATCAGCTACTGAAAAGTGAAAAGACCTTGAGGACCTTGAAAAGGGTACCTAATCTCTCTGGGTCTCCATTTCCCCTCTTTACAGAAGGGAACTGGACAAGTTCCCTAAATAATTCCCATCAGCCTAACTTAGTTGCTTCACGTCAATTCCAACTCCCAACAGCCCCGTATGTCAGAGGAAAGCTGTGTTCACAAGGTTTTCAATGGCTGATTTTTCAGAAGTAGATCACCAGGCTTTTATCCTGAGGTGCCTCTGGGTGGACTCCATCCTCCAACCATTTGGGTTAGCAGCGTAGTGTTAACTGTTTGTACCGCCCAAGGACACCCAGCCTAACTGAGGAGTACTCATATTCTGCATGCATGTATTGTTGTGACAGAGATGGGCACAAAAACATTTCATTCATGTAGACTATTTATAAATAATCAGCTTCAAAAATGCTTTTTGTGTTTCTGGAGACTACGTGAAGTATACAGCCTCTTTAAAAAGAAACTTCATCTTGTTTTAGAACAAAAAGCCCACAATGATGATAAATACTGTTTTCAAACACACATATCCCTGGAACAGGGATTTTATTTGGGGATGCCAATGCCAACTGTGCCAAACCTCACTCTGTCTGAATATGATTCTTTCAATGCACAGAAAGAAGGCAAGCTTCAATCCTGACTGACCATGCCCGAGAGGAAGTGACTTAATATGGCAGGAAATCAAATAGATCACAAAATATCTAACCCATCAGAGAAGCAAATTAAGTCCTAAAAATAAGTGACACTAGGCATCTAAGATGGATGAAAGAGAAATTCCCATGAGTTTCCACCATTTACCATGGAAGAGTATCTCACAGCAGGTACTGAATGTTTAGAATTTATGCTGTTGTTTAGACTCTGACAAGAGACCAATTACTTTAAAAAAAAAAAAAAAAAAAGGCATTATCAACACTTACTTGCTTGGTACTACTGTGTAAGCTCTAACTTCCCCCCCAGGCTGGAAAACTGACTAAAAGGTAATCATAGGACCACGAAACAAACAAACAAAAAGCTCTGGTGTACACTTATAAATATTTGGTACACAAACTGTAAACGTAGCCTCTGCTTGGTAAACATCTGCAACCATCACAACTTACCTGCAATATAGTGCAAATCTAAGTATCCAATCAGAACAAGTTTCCAGTTCTTATTCTGAGATTGCTAAATCTAATAAGGGTTTTACAAAATCAGCCTTGTCATTTCATTTCATTCAGAAAGATCCTTAATTTTTTGACCAAACCAAAAAAACCAAACTCGCTGCCGCCGAGTCGAATCTGACTCATAGTGACCCCTCCTTGGGTTTCTGAGGCAGTAGCACTATGGAAGTAGATTGCCCAACCTTCCTTCTGAGGAGTGGCTGGTGGGTTTGAACCGCCAGCTTTCTGGTTAGCAGTCAAATGCCTTATGCACTAAGCCACCAGAGCTCCCTAATTTTTGACAAAGGGGTTAAAATCCCTTCATGGACTCTTGCGAGGGGGAGTTTGATAGTCTCACTGTATGCATTAAATAGATACAGTCACATCAGCATAAACAGGAATATACAGGTTTGAACAAACTCCTTTATAAATATAGTGAAATATTTTTCTTTGATGTCACACCTATCTTCATACGAATTTAACCAGCAAATAGTTTGGATTATTAACCACTAATATTTATGTAGCATTTCACAATTTGGAAAGCACTTTGACGGACATGATCTCATTTGAGACTCACCAGGAAATAAGAAGGTGCTATTTTTAGGTCTCATTTTTACACGTGAGGAAGCTGACACTAAATGGCTGACTTGCCCAAGCTGACAGAGCTACTAGCCGCTGAATGGGACTTTAACACAGGTCTCCTGACTTTAAATTGCCTACTTTTGCTATGGACCATCCTGCCTCAAGTATTATAATCAGAGTAAATAAATACCAAAATCTCACACCCTTGGGTATACCTCCCACATACCCACCCCTCATCTAAGTTATAGTTAGCTCTAGGTAGGTTTTTGCCTTCTCTGAGGGAAAAGTTGTCTTCATTTATTTAGGAAGCATTATCTGGCTAAAGTATTAGAAAAGGAGATTATATAAATGTCATTCAACATAAACCAGGAAATAATCTTAGTCACCAGAGGATCTACAAAGGCTTTTGCTCTAGGTAGTGGGTCAGATTCTCAATGAGTCCATGATCCGAAAAACGTTCTTAAATGTATAGAGTTTTATCTAGGCCTATACTGGGTCCGACTCGATGGCAATATAACAACAACATACTGTGCCCCACCTTTACTTTTGCCTTCCCTGCTTCAGGCCTTCTCCCACTGCTAATGTGATCATTCAATAGCTATAGTTGTTTCTAAAATCATACACAAAATCTGGAGCAACTGATAACATATAAATCAATGACTTGTAAAAACTAAATTTAAATTAAAATAATTACCTCTGTTAAAATGTAATCCTTAACACATACTCCTGTCTCTTATGACTTAACTTCCCACAGTGACTATATTCTTCCCATAAATGTTCTGATCTCCTGAAAGAAATTTCACAAGCATAACTACTTTCAACTCCTGAACTGCCACTCTTCACCAAGAACCCTCTAGATTATAAAGAAGACAAGGTAGCATGCAAGGAATTTTGAGTCTGTTAAGCAGTTCACTCAACTATCATACCAAAAAGATTTAGAATATTTTCGCTGGGAGGAGGGAATAGAGAAGAGTGGGAGAGAGAATGAATACAACCCTATTGTCTTATTGCTTGAAAACCCTAATTTGAATCTATAGCATAGTCCTACCAACCACTTGACCTGAACATCAGACGCAGAGTCTCTCTTCATCTTAGATAGAGCTTTTCTGCCCAAATGTGTATAAACAAACTTTGTCCTTCAATCTTTCAACTCCTTGGCAGTTTTCAAGGTCACTTTTGCAAGCAACGACAGAGGCCTGCAACTTTGACTGCTACACCACAACAACTCCAAGAGCTCAAAATCTAAACCCCTAATGATCCTCTCAGGTAAAGCTTTTATCGAGGGGAAGGGAAGGGAAGGGAAGGCAGATCTGCACCCTCCAAACTTCTCCTCTAACGGCCTGCTCCTTGTCCCTACTCGGAGACACAGCGCTGCTGGCTCACTGCTCCACACAGAGTCTGCTGCAGAAATGTTCCAATGACCTTCATTCTGTATTTGCAAATAAAAAACAAAGGATTGCTTTTATTTACCAAGTGTATTTTAGAGCTTAGTACAAGGGATGGAAGACTTCCCTATTCAAAAGAACTAACTGGCTAGGGATTAGCAACCTACATTCATTTCCTAAAGAAGAAAAAATTTATCAAGGGCAAAAGACAGGATGCCTCTACTCCTAACTTTCCTATTCACAAGCTGTAGGTAAATTAGGATTTTATGTATGATCATACAGAAAACGAAAAGCATTTTGCTCACAACATTTTAAAGTAACAAATCAATGCATGACAAAATGTGTGGTGGAAATTGGTGGAAAAAGATTTGCTCTGTTCACTGCCAATAAAGTATGTTTCTGACCAGTATTCTAAGCATATATGTGCATTTTAAACCAGAAAAGTTGTCACCAAATTTATTAGTACCTTTTAGAATCTGGAGACAGACAGGTAAATCAAGAAAGTTATGGGCAAATTTCACACTGGCATGTGGGCCTTCACCATCAGAACCTGCATAAGTGCAAATCATATTTTTATACAAATTCAGAACAGCAGTGGTGTTGCTTCCACCTCTGAAAACACAGATGTCAACAAAGTGCACGGAAATAGATAAACTCTTACAGCATCTCAGCTTATCCTGTAGGAAAGCTTCAATGCACTTGAACAAAGGAAAATTATCTGGAAAACAGTTAAGTTTACCCAATGAAAAGAAAAAGTGCTTTGCTTCTGTGTGCCCCTGAAAAATGATGAGCCTTTCTTCATTGACCTGATATTGTCAATACTCAACTAGGAAAAGAAATTCTAGTTGAAGGGCATGCAAAATCTAAACAGAGCAAGGTATTCTAGGTGCACCAAAAGGTATGCATGGAATGTAAAGTGGCCATTTTCTGAAACAGTGCAACTTGTCTACACTCTCTGAAGCTAAACAGTTTCTATCATTTCAACACAAAACAAAGAATTAAACTTACCGAGAACTGCATTAATTTTACATGTAGTTATTTATATCTCCTCGGACAGGGAGAATTTAAGTCACTCCTATCCCTTCCCCCCCAAAAGGACGGAGGAAACAAAAGGCAGCAGGAGATGCAGAAACCTGAGTCTGGAATGTCCACTCCAGTGAAAACCCGAACAGCTGTCCCCCCACCCCCCAACAAACTATTCGCCATTTTTCTTTGTCTTTCAGCTGACCCCTGCCTCAGTGAAAAACTCCGAGGCTCCAATGAAGCCCTACAGCCTCCTTCCACTTTAACAGTCAAAGGCATTCAATCTAGCATGCTATTTGACACCAAACCTTGCCTCCAGAGTGGCCCCATTGGCTGGGTTGCTTTATCGGCTAAGAACACAAAGCCACGATTGGCTGTTCACGTCATCAGTTACCTCCTTTGTACACTTCCTGTTTTAAAGTTACCTTGAGAAGCAGAGCAGGGGTCAGATCTGCACTTCAAAATTACAGGAACTTAAAGCTTGGAAATGTCCGGAAAATGCAAACAGCAGATGCACTAGGGCCTCACGTGCTTCCAAAATAGAAGATACTGCAAATTTAGAACTGTTCTTCAAATCACATGAAAGGCTCGTTAGAGTTCCCACCCAAGGGATTTCTTATTGGCTGTCAGAGTTCCACTTAAAAAAAATTTAAGGTAATTTATCTGCTTCTGATTGGCCATCAAAGATGTCTGTAAGATCTTGCTACAGTATCCTATGGCAGTGAACCAGAGAAGCAATGTGCACAAGGTCGGAAAGTTGTTACTTAACTATTTTCAGTTTTCTACTGAGCATTAGCAAAAGAAAAAGAAAACTGGGTAGACTTCAAATCTAATAATGGCTCCAAAGAAAATACAGCTTTTTTAACAGAATGATGCGATGGCCAGACAGTAAGTTTGCAGGATTTCTAAAAAGGCAGCTGTCATAGTCCATGGTAGTTTTAAAAGCACAGGTTAATAGTAGGGCAAAGAACTTTATTATTTTGAAACACAAACTAAATAAGAAAATTATGTATAAAGCTATGAACTAACTGTACAAAGTTAGTAGTATTTCTAAGTGTACCAGAAACCCAATGAGGGAAATATAATGATAAAGAGGGGGGAAAATGGCAAAAAAGATAGAATGTCAGCAAATATATTGGTTGAAGCACATTACAGTTTTGACAGATTAACTAATTTAAATCCAACAAACTGTTGCAGATCAGCTGTTGCTAATATTAGCATTTTAATGTCATAGAGGATAACTTTTTCTACCACATTTTCAAGAATGAGCAGCAAGAATGATGTCAGGAGACATATAAGTATTCTTACTTGAATCAGTATAGTCATTAAAGGCATGGAGTGCTGAAATTCATGAATAATGGTCAAATACTTGCTTATGGATTTTGGGCCTAACTGCTTAGGTTTTAAGAGAAGGTTCCTAATATAGTAAAAATTAATTACCATGGTTTTTTTACAAAATATTCAGATGGAAACATCACACCAATAATAGAAACATCTCACCAATACCTGAGGCCTTTAATAATAGATCTGTTTCCTCCCATCAAAGATAAATATCCTAAGACAATGCACAACTGTTCTGCCAGGTGAGATCTTTTTCAGAAAATCCTTAGCTGACCTTCCATGAGGTCATCCTAAAAATCTGCAGAGATTCAGCAGTGTCCTGAAATAGGAAGAAAGTAACAGATCTTTCTAATCACTTTGCCATATTAACTTCTCTATACATATTCCATAAGGAGCCCTAGTGGAACAATGGTTAATACTCAGCTGCTAATTGAAGTCAGAGATTCAAACCCACCAGCCACTCCATGGAAGAAAGATGTGGCAGTGTGTTTCCATAATGATTTATAGCCTTGGAAACTGTGGGACAGTTTCCACTCTGTCTTATAGGGTTGCTATGAGTTGGAACTGACTTGACAGCCATGTGTTTGATTTGGTATGCATATTCCACTAATTTCCCACACTGAAATGAAGAAATTTCTGAGTACAGGTAGCCCAACTTACGACATGACTCTGTTCTGATGACTCCACTGTAAGTGAGTTCTGAGGTAAATGGAATACTTTTGTTTTGTTTTGTTTTCATTATTATTGCCTTCTATATCAGTATCTTCATAAATCCAATTTTTACTTGTCTTTGGAGGTTGACAGGAGAATGATAACATTAGCATATTATGTGCCGCAACACTGTATATAGTATATACTACTAACAATAAGATGCCCAAAAAGAAACCCCCAAAACAACATACAGTTGTTAAGTGCAGTTCATCATAACTCGGGTAAGTGGTTAAGTCGGAGCTACCTCTATCAACTAAGTGCCAGATTCTGTGCTAGGTGCATTACAGATATTATTCTTCTAATCCTCACTACAATCCCCTATTTATACATGAGAGGCAGTGAGGTTCAGAGAAGTTAAACAAACGGCCCCTAGTGGTAATCTTGGACGCAAACTCAAGTTCTACCTATGGTAGTGCTCTTTCCACTGCACCGCACTGCTTACCAGACATGGAACACCTCAAAAGTACATCTAATAAAATACTTAGGTGTCACATATATGTAAAGGTAGTACAAACCATTACATAATTTCATGAATTTAAAAATTTGAAATTTGACTAATGTTGAATTTGATCTGTTGATTAGAGATCTAGCTAAGTACATGACCAAAATATCACCCTAAAAATTGATACAAGTTTTATTATTAAATTATTAAGACTGTTTAACCAGTAACATCACATTTATAACTTACAAGGATTGGAGACAGCTAACAGATAATTAAATTCACAACAGTACACATTGAAATATTAAGGGACGACCTGCCAAACAAGAGTCCAGTTATGCCAACAGGGAGTTCCCGGGTGGTGCAAACAGTTAACCCACTCAGCTGCTAACCCAAAAGCTGGCACTAGAGGCACCGCAAAAGAAAAGCCTGGCAATCTACTTCTGAAAAATCAGCCGCTGAAAACCCTGTGGAGCACAGGTCTACTCTGATACACACAGGACCACCATGAGGAAGAGCACATCCAAGAGCAACTGTTTTTTTTTATGCTCACAGTGGAGGTGAGGGGGAAGGAGACTGAAGTTACATAGAGTTACAGGTACTATAGTTCTTTCCTCAAAAGTTTAGATCACAGATTCTCAAAACTATCAGCCTGGGAACAGATGCCAGAAGGTGTATAGCCTCTTACTCCCAAAACACTGGAGGTCAAGTCAGCTGCAAGGAGGCAAAGAAGCTTATCTGAGAGGTGGGGGACAGAAGCATAGTGAGAATGTGCTCATAACATCACTGACTATTACTTAGTGGCAGTGTGGGAAAGCAACGAAGCGTTTGGGGTCAGGAGAGTTAGTTTCAAATTCTAGCCCCTGTATTTATTAACTGGACTATCATGAGGCTTAGTTTCCTTATCTATAAAATATGGATATCACCATATATATCACAGAGCCACTGTAAAGATTAAATGAGCTAATATATATGAAGTACATTGTACTGTGCCTTGATAAACTCACTGCCATTGAGTCAGATCCAACTCACAGTGACCCCTCCTTGGGTTTCTGAGGCAGTATCAACTATGGAAGTAGATTGCCAAACCTTCCTTCTGAGGAGTGGCTGGTGGGTTTGAACCACCAGCCTTCTGGTTAGCAGTCAAATGCCATAGGCACTATGCCACCAGATCCAACTTTCTCGTTTTACAGAGGCGCTCACAGAGGGACAAGACCTGCTTAAGACCCTAAGCCACTTTAAGGGAAAGTCTCTATCTCCAGCATACTCTGCAGCCCTGAGGCAACAATGCCATAGACCTAAGGAGCAAAGCAGAAGAACTATCTACCAGCTGCTACTGAAAATCTCTCTGTTTTCATACCAGAAATCCATACCTTTCACCACCAATCCCAGCCACAGTCTGGTTAGTGTTCCAAAAGTCTGCCCCTCCACTCTGCTTTTAATGTACTAGATTAAACCAATCATGTCCCTTGATACTCTGTGAAGGACTTCAACAGAGTTTTTATTAGTTCTTGGCAGCTTGCAAGAAAACACTTCCATTCCTATTTCTTATCAATAATCACCTTAGTAGAACTCAAGCCACAAGTGCGAAGAGAATTCAAATTATCTTTGAATTTCCACTGCCCGATTTATTCACTTATTATAGCTTTCTCTTCTCTAAACTATCATTCCCAAAACAAACCCACTGTCATCAAGTCAATTCAGACTCATAAAGATCTTATAGGACAGAATAGAACAGCCCCAAAGGTTTCCAAGTCTATAAATCCTTAATGGAAGCAGATGGCCTCATCCTTCTCCCATGGAGTGGCTGCTGAGTTCAAACCATTGACCTTTTGGTTAGGAGAAGAATGCTTTACCGCTGCACCACCAGCACTCCTTAATCTGTCATTAGTGAGGATTAAACATCTTGTGGGATCTCTGGGATTCCACCTTACAAACTTCTCTGGTCCTAGATCTCAACAGCCCTCCACACCAAACGACTGCATCATCTTGCCCCAAAAGACACCCAGGGACATTCAGGAACAAAACCCTTGACTCTGGTTATGCAGTTTAAGCTTCAATACGCCCAAGGTGGCAGATGGAAAGCCATGCTCTTGGTCAGAAAACCAACCCTAAATCATAGTTACCTACTTACTGGCTGTATGACCTGGGCAAAGTTACTTAACCATCTCTGAGCTTACTTCTTCATGTGTAAAATGGAAAAAATTACACCAACTCATAGAAGTGTTAAAGTTTAAATGAGATAAGTGAAAGTATCTGGCATAATGGCTGGCATGTGGTAGGTCTTCAGTTAATACCTAAATATGCACATGGTTATAGCACTTGCCACACAATTACATTTTAACAAGACTCTCCGCTAACCAGAAGGCTGGCGGTTCAAACCCAGCAGCCACTCCTCGGAAGGTAGGTTGGCCAATCTACTTCTGTAGTGATACCACCTCATAAACCCAAGGGGGGGTCGCTATGAGTGGGATCCAACTCCATGGCAGTGAGTTTGTTTTTGGTTCTCCTACTAGAGAAGAGCTTCTTGAAGGCAGCAATTGTGTCTAATTTATCTCCATATCTCCAGTGCTCAGCACATATATATAAATCAAAGCTGACCTCAGCCTCAGTGTTCAGGAAATAACAGGGACTGGAGAGGAAAGAAGAAAATGCAGAGTGAATGTCACATCTAAAGGAGCAGCCACTACTCAGCTCCAACTGACAATGGCTATTCACTGCAGAAAGAGATTCAGATTCTTTAAAAGAAGCAAAAGCTAGATATTTTTACTGTCAAATCTTTCCATTTTAACTTTTGTTTCAATTTTTGTAAATAATAATAATAATTTTTTTAAAAAAACATTATAAATAGAACAAAGACAATCAAGAGCTGCCAGATTTCAACCTCTGACCCACATCTTTCACCTACCTGACTTGGTCCTGAACAAATATTAGTTATTTCACAAAGCAAATCCACCTTCAATGTTAAAATAAAAAAGTGTTGATATATTTTCAAAAAAACCTGAAGACAAAAAGAATCAGAGAAAAACTCTGAAGCTAATTCCCCAAGAAATTCTAGATGCATTTTGAGTACTAACATCATTGGGAAAAAAAAGCATCACTAAATGAATGAATGATGAGTAAAATAAACTAACAAAGTGGATTATAATAATAATTAGGTAAATTATAAATTCTGAAAAATGTTTTTGAGAATAAGTTATGGGTCTCCAAACCTAGATGACCTTTGAAATCACATCTAGCCCTAAGAATCTGTGTTACTCTGGAAATATCTTACATGTTCCAAGAAAAATTCTTTCCTACAATTGGCCAAGCTATCACACAAAAAAAATTCATTTTTATTCATAGACTTTTTACACCAGAACAGCTCAACTGGGCCTCACTACACATTGGTCATAACATAAATGTTTACCAGGTGTTCTCACTAACAGGGTCCCATGGCCAAATAAGTTGGAGAAACACTACATGCTGTATCCTTCCTCTCAAAGGGTCATAGGGCACATGAGTATAAAGGGTCACAAAGCACATGAGCATAAATTCTGCAGTTAAAAATCCTTTTCACATTGGCTATTACTCTGTCACAGATCCTTTTTTCATCCCCAGAGGACACTTCAATAGCATTGTATGGAACAAATGTTCAGTGATGTGGGGCAGTGACGGTTCATTGGGGGAATTCTCCCCTTCCATGCAGAAGACCCAGGTTTGACTTTTGGTCATTATGCCTTATGCACAGCCCCTACCCATCTATCAGTGGAGGCTTGCATGCTGCTAGGACACTGAACAGGTTTCAGCAGATCTTCTACACTAAGATGAACTAGGAAGAAAAGCCTGGCAATCTACTTCCAAAAATCAGCCAGTGAAAATCCCACAGATCACAACTGTCCAATTTACAAACCCGGAGATAGCACTGGACTGGGCAGTGTTTCATTCTGTTGTGCGTGCGGTCCCCATGAGTCAGGGGCCAACTGAGCAGCTGCTAACAAACAGTAATATTCAATGAACAGTTTGAGAAATGCTGCTTTAAGTAAACTTACTAATTTTAGTAGAATGAGAAGACAATATGCAAGTCTATTCTGACAATCTTCCAAAATTGTTAGAATTTTACACTCGTTATGTCGTTTTCCTTTTTTAGCACTACTGAAAATTACATTAAATACCACCATAAATAGCAATCCTCTGCTTCTCAGATTACTGCCAACCAAGCATGCTTTGCTTCTTAAAAAAAAGTCCCAACTTTATAATTTGATAATAAGCAAATTCTATGTTACTTATCTTCAGAGTACAATAATAATTTTTCAGATAGTTAAAAATAACAAAAATGTTCAACTGTGCAGATAGTGTATTATATACTTTAGCCCTTTCTCCTTTCTCTTTTAAAATGGGAAGATCATGCCAGTGGTGAGGAGATACGTTTTCTTGACATTGGGCAAATGATCTCACTTTACACAGATCACTGGATAATTTTTTTTTTAAATTGTGATTTGGGTCAAAGTTTACAGAGCAAATTCACTTTCCATACAACAGTTGACATACACTTTGTCTCATGACATTGACTACAATTTACCCCAATGCAACAGCTCCCCTCCCACTTCCTCCCCATAGTTACCTCTTCCCTGTGTCCATCCCTCCATGCCCTCCTACCCTCCGAGCTGTCTCCCTGTGCATTAACAGTCCTTCTTTCTCCCATGATTCGATCACAGGATAATTTGACAGCTCCTGAGGACAGGGACAACAGTAACTAAGGATTGACAAAACCTTTAGTAACTTTACCAGATTTAAGCCAATGACCTGTTACAAAATATTCCATGCTCCATTATCATTTCCTATGACTCATCCCATTCCTCTTATTGAAGCACTGCTGAAGATCACTATTTATAGTGCTTACCCATGAATGTATTTAAGAATAGAACAATTCTTGAATATGATTTATAGGGATATACCATTGATTTTAAATGGAGAGTAGGCATTTAAATAGGACATCTTATATACCTTGGACATGGATTTGAGCCTTTAATTTAGACCTATTCTGGAAAAATTGATGCCTCTCAATTGTGGCGTGTTAAAAGAATCTGTCCTGGAAGAAATGCAGCTAGAATGCTCCTTAGAAGTGAGAATGGCCAGACTTCATCTCACCCAATTTGCTTATGTGGTTAGAAGGGACCAGTCCCTAGAGAAGGAAATCATGGTTGGTCAAGTGGAGGGTCAGCAAAAAAGGGGAAGGCTCTCAGTGAGTTCAAACCATTGACCCAGTGGCTGCAGCAACTAGCTCAGGTATAGCACAGATTATGAGGATGGTGTGGACTGGGCAATGTTTCGTTCTGCTGTACATAGGGTCGCTATAAGTCAGAATCAATGGACAGCACCCAACAACAAACAACAACATTCTATTGGAAACCTCAAATGCAAAGGTTGGATTCTAGTCCATCTTTCTAAACCCGCACTTAACATTTATCCATTAGAAAATTCTCACTGTATAAAAGAAAATACACTGGATTTAGAAGTTATTTGTCTACAGACAAGTAAAAACTTAAACCAAAAAGGAAAACATAGTACCCATATTGAAAATGAGTATAGGTGTCAACTTGCAGCTATCAAGTACATCACAGCTAAAACATAAAGAAGGGTGAGAAGATTACAGCAAATTTTGCAACCTGGCAAAAATTTCTGCAAGTAGAGAGATTTTTTACTGAACCATTCCACACTGTTTTCTTCCTGTTGCTTCAAAGAAAATGCTACCCAGGTGTCTAAAAATCACACAGACCACACTGATAGTCCTACTTGAACTAATAATTTCTACAATTAGAAAATTTTAAAAACCCATAATGCAAATCTGTCCTTCTGGACATAAGCATAAAAGTCATTACTCTGGATTTTAATAATCATTGTTATCTGACAAATATGAAAAATTTTAATCTCACCAATCATTAGCAGTCAGCACCTAGTGATTAACGGTAGAGATCAGGAGACAACCTCTCCCTGAAACAAATGATCCTGGTAGTTTATACATTCAAAACTTATAAAGACCTCACACTGGTCCACTGAAAATTGTCTCCTAAAGCTCAACAGCACAGCTAAATTAGGTTATTTCTTTCATGTCAAGTGGTTGCTCCCCCCATGGAAAGCTTACTGTACACAACAGAGCAGATAATTACAAAAGGCCTCCTCATCTAACTGGCTGTCAAGACAGATTTTATGCTGTTCTAAAAGGAAGGTAGTATGTTCTCTCACTTAATGAGGCCTACTCAATGACAGACACCTAAAATACGCTATTGTCTTCAACTCTCATAATTACTCTATGAGATAGGTATTGTTACCACTACTTTATAGAGTAAGAAACCAAGGCTCAGCAAGGTTAAGAACCTGCTCCCCAGCTCATATAGAAGACAAATGCACTGCTGAGAGAATTCTTTCCTAGGTCTGACTCCAAAATCAGCACTGCCCTGCCCACTCCCCAAAATGTACTTTTGGGCCAAGGTATTTTAAATTAATTTCCTCCTGCATATTAATTGACTTAATTTATGTGCTTTGAGTCTCTGTGGGAAAATATTGAAATGACCTTGTAGCCTTCCTGGCTTGTCACAAGTGCATGCATGAAAAACTATATAAACAAAATGAAAAGAGAAACTGTAAGACATCAGATAACTCACAACCAGTTTGCTTTGAGCACAAGAAGTAGAATGGAAAAGAACAACTTGCTGGCTAAGGAATGTTCTTCCTAGATTGTATGCCTAAGGCTGAAATGAACCACAAGGAGGTCATTTGTGACCCTAATAACATCCTCTGACATTCTCCCTCCTACATATGAGGCAATGCTGTCAAAACATGAACACTGCCTTAAAGTCATCTTTTCTATCAAGCCAGTGCTTCCACAGGAGGCAACGCTGTCCAGCAGAATGAGCACTGGTCTGGAAATCCAGTGATCTGGGCTAGACTTGGCTCTGCCCTTGAATAGCTAAATGACCTTGTCATGGTCACCTCACTCTTGAGAGCCTCAATACAAAGGGCAGGCCTGAAGAAATCTAAGGATTTTTCTTTTCCCATAGAAGTCTATGGAGTCAGGATAACATAATGTTTCAGAATAAGGACTCCAAAAATTGTTCAGGAATTAAGTTACAGACCTGTGCTTGAATCCTGGCTCTGTCACTTACTGTTGTGTGGCCTTAAGCAAAGTGCTTAACTTCTCTGTGCCTCAGCCTCCTAACATGGGAAATGAGGGCGGGAAACATCAAGGGAAGATGGAAGGAATACATAGAGTCACTGGGCAAAAAAGAATTGGCTGATATTTCAGTTATTTCAGGAGGTAGCATATGATCAAGAACCAACTGTACTGAAGGAAGATGTCCAATTTGCACTGAAGGCATTAACAAAAAACAAGGCTGCGGTAGTTCAGTTTGTGTGTCAACTTGGTTGGGCCTGGATGAGTGGCTGGGCAGCTGGATGTAGTATTCCCCAAGATGAGACTGGTAATCAATTCCATGGTGAAATCTACTGTGAGCAGCTGAGTAGCTGAGGGAATGTGGTCTGCTTCCTATATATAAGCAGAAGCCTTGGGGAATGGTCTCTCGCTTATGGCACGCTTGGACCCTGCACGTAGCCGTGTCATTTTTCAGCAGCCTGTCATGCTCTGCTGACCTGGGACTTACAATGGACTTAAATTAATGGCTTGCCATGTGGTTTGGTAACATCAGGACTGTGCCTTTTCACTTGTCAACCTCGGGCTTGGCAGCCTTAGCAGCAAGCAGTGTCTCAAGTGAAGAAAAGCCTCTAGCTTCAGTGGGCCAGGAGCTGGAGGTAGAGCTGAAGCCCAAGGCTGAGGGGCTTTCACCCAGCCCCAGAGCCTGGCACTTGAACTTGGACTTAAAGCCTCCAAATTGTAAGAATAAACTCTTGTTTGTTAAGGCCATTCCATTTGTGGTATATTCTTGTCCGAGTGGCACTAAGTAACTAGAACAAAGGCTCTAGGAATCAACAGAATACCAACCGAGATGTTTCAACAAGTGGATGCAACACTGAAATCACTCACTCACCTACGCCAAGAAATTTGGAAGACCAACCAACTAGAAGATAACCATTTCTGTGCCCATTCCAAAGAAACGTGATCCGAAAGAATGCAGACATTATCAAACGATAGCATTACTATCACACGCAACTAAAATTTTGCTGAAGATAATTAAAAAATGGTTGCAGAAGTACACTGACAGATAAATGTCAGAAATTCAAGCCAGAATCATGTGAATTCAAAGAATCATTACTGGTGGCGGGGCAAGATGGCGGACTAGGCAGAAGGATTGCACAGACCCTCTTCAACAAAGAAAAGGGAAACCAATTAACACAGACACAGAAGAT
>NW_006921942.1:1514645-1523024 GCF_000298275.1 Orycteropus afer afer | reverse complement strand
TTGGTCAATGACATGAGACAAAGTATATGTGAACTACTGTATGAAAAGTGAATTTACTCTGTAAATCTTCACCCAAATCCTAAAAAAAAAAAAGAATCATTAGTAATGTCAGATGAAACGTGACTGAAAGCAGAGAATATCAGAAAGCTGTTTATCTGTGTTTCATTGATTATGCAAAGGCATTCGATTGTGTAGATCATAACCAATTATGGATAACATTGAGAAGAATGGAAATTCCAGAACACTTAGTTGTGCTCATACAGAACCTGTACATAGACCAAGAAGCAGCTGTTCAAACAGAACAAGGGGATGCTGCATGGTTTAAAATCAGGAAAGGTGTGCACCAGGTTGTATCCTTTCACCATACTTACTCAATTTGTATGCTAAGGAAACAATCAGAGAAGCTAGACTATATAAAGAACACGGCATCAGGATTGGAGGTAGACTCATTAACACCTACATTATGAAAATACAACCTTGCTTGCTAAAAGCAGCACTTACTGAGGAAAAACAAAGATTTCAGCCTTTACCACAGATTACACTTCAACATAAAGAAACCAAAAATCCTCACAGCTGGACTAATAAGCAACATCATGATAAATGGAGAAAATACTGAAGTTGTCAAGGATTTCATTATACGTGGATCTGCCATCAAAGCTTATGCATTTGCACTGGGCAAATCTGCTGCAAAAGCTCTCTCTACAGTGTTAAAAAGCAAAGATGTCTCTTTTGAGGACTAAGATGCCCCTGGCCCAAGCCATGGTATTTTCAATTACTTTACACATCTGTGAAAGCTGGAATGAATAATGAAAACTAGGCAATTGATGCCTTTGAGTTATGGTATTGGCAAAGATACCGAATATACCATGGACTGCCAAAAGAATGAATAAATCTGCCTTGGAAGAAGTACAGCCAGAATGCTCCTTCAAAGCAAAGACAGCAAGACTTTATCTCACATACTTTGGACATGTTATCAGGAGGGACCAGTCCTCAGATAAGTGGCTACAACAGTGAGTTCAAACATAGGACAATTGTGAGCATGGCACAGGACTTGGTAGCGTTTTTTTTCTGTTATACACAGGGTTGCTACGTGTCAGAACCAACTCAATGCCATCTAACAACAACATATATAGTTTGAACCCACCCAATGCTACCACGGAAGAAAAGGTCTAGAGATCTGCTTCCATTAAGATTATAGCAAAGACAACCCTACACAGCAGCTCTACTCTATAATACACAGGATTGCCATGAGTTGGAATAAATTTGCCCAGCAACTAATTGTGTGTGTGTGTGTGTGAATTTGTTTTTGTAACATTATCTAGACTTACTAAAAAAGAAACTAAATTTGAACAGCCATTCTTCACATTTGATTCATGATGACAAATGAGGCTGATATGGCAAATGCACAAAGTACAGTCACTTCCATGCCAAGCAAATGCATGGGAAACCTTATTTCCACCTTGTAGCTTTAATTCTATCTTCCACAATGCAGTATTATTGCAAATAAAGTTGAGGGAGAAGGGAAACTTCACCCAATCACATCAAGACACAAAGCAATGAAGACTGCTAATTTACTGGTCTTCCCTTGAAAACTGAATTATTTAAAGGTTTCCCAGCAAAATTGAAACTGCAAATATGTTCCTGTATCTAGTTTTAATTTTATACATCATTCAGAATAAATGTAGCTTAGAATCCCACAGTTTGAAGAAAGTGCTAGCCTTTAAAAAAGTCCTGGCATTTGGAAACAAACATCGTAAGGAACTGGTGATGTTTGGAAAGCTACTCATGAGCTCTTTACGCTATGCACTTGGTATTTCCCAAAGGCCTGGCATACATTACTTCCATATACAGAAAGACTATGTCAGCAATATTATGGAGTATGATTTGAAAGAATCCAGATTCTTTAAGTTTCTATACATATTTTTTCCCTGTTATCTACCTAGATTCAGGAAAAATCTAGCAATTTACTTTGTAAATCTTCCCATTCACAATACAAACACCTAGTTGAAGAACTCATATTCCATATGGGTACAGTTCTGTGATCTGAATGCTTGCAACAATACAACACATTCTGATTAATTATATTCTCCCATTCAATACACTTCTAACACCCAGAAACCAAAGTTGGATGATCCACTTTGAAATATAAAACAATGGGAATTTGATAATATGACATAGCAGATTTTGGCATCAAACAATTTGGGTTTGACTCCCAGCTCAACCACTTACTGACACTGGACAAGACATGCTACTTAACCTAATTCTCAATTCCTCATCTCCAATATGGAGAGGATAGATGCCTACCTAATAGGAGTATTTTATTCAATGTGCCCGAAATGTCCTCTACTATTTTCTCCTTCTTCCAAGTCTGTCTTAGACTGGAAGTTCTGTGAAACCTGTCCACCATGGGTGACCCTACTGGGATTTGAAATACCAGTGGCACAGCCTCCAGCTTCACAGCACACATAAGCCAGACTAAAGTGCGCCTAACCCAAACTATGGTGTTTTCAACAGCCTCATATGCATGTAAGAGCTGGACTATGAATAAGGAAGACCAAAGAAGAGTTGATGCTTTTGACTCATATTGGCAAAGAATACTCAAGTACCATGGACTGCCAGAAGAACTAACAGATCTGTCCTGGAAGAAGCACAGCTGGAATACTCCTTGGAAGTGAGAACGGCCAGACTTTGTCTCACCTACTTTGGTTATGTTGTCAGAAGGGACCAGTCCCTGGAGAAGGGTATCATGCTTGGTAAAGTGGAGGGTCAGTGAAAAAGGGGAAGGCCCTCAACGAGATGGATTGAGACAGTGGCTGCAACGATGGGCTCAGGTATACCAAGGGCAGTGTTTCATTCTGTTGTACCTAGGGTCTCTATGAGTAGAAGCCAAGTCGACAGCGCCTAACAACTTTCTCCTTCTCTCAAAAATTTAGTTGCATTCCCATTCGCAGGGGATCTATGTAGAAGATCCTGGATAGAGTGGGAGAACAATGTGGAATAAAATACAAAATCATTTGGAAAAAAAAAGGGGGGGGGGCAGGTTTGCTGGTCTGATAGAGCCTGATGGAGCCACTGAGACTATGGCCCCTAGCTGCCCTTCAGGTCTGGAATTGAACCCACACCTGTGGCTTCCAGCCAAACAAAAGACAGGTATATGAGGTGAACATTTACACTAGGTAGATCCACTCCTTGGAGAGAACAATCATGGGAGAACAGAAGGACTGTGTATGCACAGGGACAAAGCTCACGGGGCAGGAGTGCATGGAGGGAAGGACACAGGGAAGAGGTAGCTGTGGGGAAGAAGTGGAAGGGGAGCTGCTGCATTGTGGGAAATGGTAGTCAATGTCATGAGACAAAGTGTATGTGAACTGCTGTATGGACAGTGAATTTGCTCTGTAAACTTTCACCCAAATCACAACTTAAAAAAAATGGGGAAAAAATTTAGTTGCATTCATATAACACTGAGCAAATTTGAAAACTACAGGACCTTCTTGAAATGAGTATGTAAACATAAGTGTTATAAGCATCTAAAGCTAGAAAGAACCATCTAATGTAGACAATGAAAAACAAATTATGAAAACACAAAGATTTAACCTAAATGTGTTTCCATGTTCCTTCTGCCTCGGAGTGAACAAATGTAAAGCAATTCTAGTTTTTGGATTCAGTGGAAAAGGATATACTGCCAACAAGCTAATTCCAACAACTCTGATTTAGAACAAAAGCTTTTGAAATATGAATCTGAAAATGTTGACAAGTCCTGTTACTTAAGGCAAGATGTAAGAAACTACGCACTGGTTCTTTTAGCTTGGGACTGCTTTAAAAATTTTTTAAAAGTGAGTATGTGTGTGGTGCAATATTTTCAGGTACATAAAAAAAGTGAATAAATGAGCCAAGATCCAGGATCTCTGCTAAGCTCCCTTCCTGCAAAGTGGAATCTAACAGTATTCATTCGAAAAAACAATGACCAGATATCTAATATTTGCTATAAAGTGTAGCTTTGGAAACTTAGCCCCTACCATTATCCTTCCAAAAGCAGAAAAATTTCACATACGTCTTAAAACTAGCTGCTGGCTCTGTAATTGCCAAGTCCGAAAATGTTCCCTCAAATGCTTTCTACTGAGCTTGCTCACTGCTACACATCTGATACCACATACCGTCTGGGTGTGCTTTCTAGACTTGGCATTCAGTTACTAAGAAGGGGCACATCTATGCAACAGGACCCCTCTCGCAGCCCTGTTTACCTCTTTCTCGCATCACATCTCAGGTTTGCTAACTTTGGACTGCAAGAACAGAACCAACAATGGCTCAATTCTCGCACTCTGTAGCGATTCAGTCGTTCCAATAAGGTCCTGATGCCCTTTCTTCCTACACCATGCCCTCAGATCTGGAATCCGTGGTCACTCACAAACCGTATCACATTCCAAGTCTAGCACCACTGGATCAAGACAGTTCCCTCAGCGTGTACGCCCCTATCCTGGACATATTACACGTATCCTCAAAAGTTACAAGTATGGCACCTCTGGTTTTATAAGTACCCCTCACTCTGGAGCATACCGAGAGTATCCACAAAGTGTATGCCAGACCATGACCTTCCCTTCCCCCTCGAGGCCTCTAGGTTCACTCCCAACCTCCACCTCACGCCTGCGCCGTAGGGGGTCCTTAACCCTGCAGCCCAAACCCAGGACGCGCGCATCCCGCAGCCTCTATTTCCTCATCACCCCCTAGTCCGGAGCCAGCGCGACCAATAAGGTGCCAGGTCCGCGGCCTCCCCGCCACCGACCAATCCGAGCGAGCCCCCCCGCCGTCGCCTTCCGCCAATGGGAGAAAGCCCGCGGGCCGGGCCGACGAGGCGCACAGACCCCACGAGCTCGGAGTAGGCGACAGCGGCGGGGCCGGCGAGAACACAACATGGCGGCGGGCAGGCCGAACCGAACTACAGCGGCGATCGCACGAGGAAAGTGAGGTCTCCGCTTAAGGCGGGAAGCTCTGATCCTCCCCCCGCCGGCGCCGCTCCTCGCACACCTTCCCTTAAACCGACACTCCCGCACACTCACATGCCTCTGCTCTCCGGTCCAGGAAAGAATAGGAGCCGCCCCCGCGCTCCTGAGGTGTCGGGCAATGCAGAGGCCCGGGCAGGGCGGAGGGGAGGGGGAAGCGTGCGTCACGGAGAACGGAGCGCGCGCGAAGTGGGGGCGCAGACAAGATGGCGGCCACGCCGTTTGCACCGTCTTCCCCCCCTTCCCTTCCCCCTCCCCTGGCGCCTCGACTCCCAGTAGGTTGTAGTGCGCAGAAGCTGAGTTGTTTGAAGTCTCGCGAGAATTGGAAAAGGGCGCCGACTTGGTCCGGCTGAGCGATTTCTGGCCTCGTTCGTTTTCAGGGAATCCAGGGGCGTTGCCTGGTGACCTCTAAAGGGCGTTCTGTCCTTGTACATTTCTGCTGTCTTGTGCACACTGAATTTTAGATATCAGTAACTTTTTTTTTTTAACGGAGGAAGGAGAGCTGAGGGGCAAAGAAGTACATAAGGATGTTAGATTGAATAAGCAGGGCCAGAAGATACCTACCAGCACAGTAAATTCATAAAAGAGGACTTAACGCCAAAGCTGTGAAATGATAAAGAGTAAAGAACAGTACTTCCCAAGAATGTTCCACTTGTAACTTTACGTGGACATAGACATTGTTTTTATTGCTTGACTACAAAAGTGAAAAGCTTCAAAGATAATTGTAAACAGTTACAATGAGCATTTGGTTCTTTTTAGTACTAAGCCCTTTCATCTCCACAACCACTTAGAAGGCATTGGTATTATTCCCATTTCACAGATGATAAAACTGAAACTCAAAAGGGTTAAGTAACAATCAAAACCCTACAGCTAATGTAAAAAAAAAAAAAAAAAAAGCTCCAAAACCCATAGATTATTCATCAAATATATATGGAATGAAATTATCTACAATGAGCCAGTTAGGCAAACATGGATAGGAATGGGACTATCACTGCTGGTGGTAACCTTGAATTTCTCAAATGACCTTACAGCCTTTCTGAGACTTCATGTGTTGAAGTAGTCTCAACAATAAAATCAACACACTCTTATCCTTTGGGGTCATGACCCTGGTGATAAAGTAGTCGAGAATAGTGGAATAAACCATACCTTGAATTCAGGAAAATTGTTTTCAAGTCCAGCTTCCATAAATCTCACTTCAGGCACTGAATAAATATTTGATGGATAAATTAACAAAGCCTAACTAGCTGTATAATTTACTTGACTTCACTGAGCTGCAATTTCATTTGTAAAATTACATAATTCCTACCTCCTGGGAGTGTTGAGGAGATTAAATGGAATAGTGTGAGAGTGCTTTGTAAATTGCAAAACTGTTTTGCCTCTAAGAGTTTAGAAATCAGGTTGCCTTGGAATTAAGCTAATAAGAATCTACATAGAAAAAATTAGCCAAGAGTGATGATGTCTTAGGCTGGCTTCTCTAAAGAAGCAAAACAGTGAAGCTTAGAGAGAGAGAGAAAAAAAAATTATCTCAAGGAAATGCTTCATGCAGTTAACAGAGGCTGGCAACTCCCAAGTCCACGAGTCAAACATCAAACTGGAGGCTTCTGACTCATACAGCTGTAGGGGCTGATGAACCCAAGCTTGGCTGGCAATACAGCAGGCTGTTGACTTCAGAGGCAGAGGAATCCAAGACCAGCAAGTATATGGCAGGCTGTTGGTTCATAGGCTGCAAAGGCAACAATCCCAAGATCAGTAGTAGGCAATATGACAGACTACTGGTTCAAGTCCAAATGACGATGAATCAGATGTAGGATCCTGAGCTAAAAGCCAGAGACCTTTCACAGAGCTTTACCGTATACACTGGAAGCAGGCCACACCCCAAAGGAAGTTCCCTTTCAATTAATTGACTGCTCATAGCAGATTTCATTATGGAGGTAATTACATTATATCAGATCTCATCATGGGGAATGACTATATCATAACTGCTAAACCACTTAGAATCATGGCCCAGCCAAGTTAACACACAACCTTAACTATCACAGTCCACCCATCGTCAACTTGGCACTCATACACATCTCCTTAAACCACATATAATCTCTAAATAAAGAGAATTATAAAGTCACACTTGTACCTAACAAGTGGTATAACTAACAAGCATACACCACAAATGTATTATCACTGTCTACTTTTTATAACTGAAGAAAACAAAAACATTTGATGCAGACATCAAGGAAAAAATATAACAATCACAGCCCTTACTTCTGCAACTGGCCATGAGGTCATAGCTGGTACTTAGAACTACATTCTTCCACCACCCATTCTGAATTCCTGTTGCCCTCAAGCAAGCACTTCAGCTGGTCGTGGTTCTTTGTCTGGTGGGGTGACTCAAACCTTCATTCCTGAAGTGTCTGGGCCATTAGTAGTCATATCAAAATTGGATTGCTGTAGCTTTCCATTTACTTTAATAACAGAGCATGGCAGTACTAAGAGACATCCTAAGGAGTCTCCTATATTCCAGACATACTCTCCTCTACCTCCATTATGTAATATCAATCTGATTTCCCCTTGGTAATCAACATCAATCACACCAGACAATCTTTGCCTGTTGATCTAGAGGCATGAGGAGCCCAAAATGACCAGGTGGCATTCTTAACTCTGAGTTCAATGGAATCAGTATTGTGTCTCCAGGTGGGTGTGTTCCTCCCTTTGGTACTAAGACCTCCATACCCATAGAGCACAGGGTCACAGGGACAGGAAGCAAAAATTTTGTGAGTGGGTGTGGTAGTTAAGGTTGTGTGGCAACTAGGTTGGGCCTGGTTTTGAGTGGCTGGACAGTTGGATGTAATTATTCCCCATGAAGAGACTGGTAATCAACTCCATGGTGGAATCTACTGTGAGCAGCTGAGTAGCTGTGTTAGGGATGTGGTCTGCTTCCAATATATAAGAAGAAACTTTGAGGAAGGTCTCTAGCTTCTTGGCACACCTGGGTCCTGCATTTGGCCAAGTCATCAGTGGTCTGCCATGTTGTTTGCTGATCTTGGGACTGTTCAGTGGGCTGCCATGTTGCTTGATAAATTTGAGACTGTGCCATTGTGGTAGTTATGTTGGTGTGTCAGCTTGGCTGGGCCTGGTTGAGTGGCTGGGCAGCTGGTGGTAGTTATTCCCCATGATGAGACTGGCATTCAGCTCCATGGTGGGATCTACCACAAGCAGCTGAATAGCTGCCTTTGGGATGTGGTCTGCTTTCCTGTATATAAGGAGAAGCCTTGGGAATGGTCTCTAGCCTATGGCATGCTTGGACCCTGCATGTAGCCATGTTGTTGCTCAACAGCCTGCTATGCTCTGCCAACCTTGGGACTTACAATGGATTTAAGTTAATGGCCTG
>NW_006921942.1:1510316-1514405 GCF_000298275.1 Orycteropus afer afer | reverse complement strand
TGGCACTTTGAACTTGGACTTAAAGCCTCCAAATTGTAAGAATAAACTCCTGTTTGTTAAGACCATCCCATTTGTGGTATATTCTTGTCAGAGCGGCACTAAGTAACCAGAACAGCCATTTTACTTGCCAACCTTGGGTGTGTCCGCCTCAGCAGCCAGCAGCTGTCTGAGTTAACAGAAGCCTCCAGCTTCAGTGGGCTGGGAGCAAGAGGCAGAACTGAAGCCCAAAGTCGAGAGGCTTTCACCCAGTCCCTAGAGCTGGCACTTTGAACTCAGACTTCTAGCCTCCTAAACTGTAAGAGAATAAATCCCTGTTTGTTAAAGCCATCCACCTGTGGTATGTGTGTTAGAGTGGCACTAGAAAACCAAAACAGTGGTTCATTAGGGATAATAGTGAGTGGTACCATTCCCATTTCCACCCCTTGATTCCTGGATGCATGAATCCTAGCTATAGATGAAACAACACCATATACTGGATGCTGGTTTAGAGCATATGCAACCTCCTGGAAAACATTGGCCCAACTCTCCAAGGTATTGCCACCTGGCTGGAATCATGATTATGTTGTAAGAAGGGCATTCCATCATTCTGTTAAGCCAGCTGCTTCATGATGATGGGGAACATGGTAAGACTAGTAAATTCCATGACCATGGGCCCATTTCTGCACTCATTTGGTATGAAGTCAGTCCCTTGATTTGAGGGGATGCTATTTGGATACCATGACAGTGAATAAGGCATTTTGTAAGTCCCTGGATGGCAGTTTTGGAAGAAGCAGTGTATGTAGGGTATGTAAATCTCTATGCAGAGTAAGTGTCTATTCTGGTAAGAACAAAATGCTGCCCTTTCCACCATGGAAGTGGTCCAGTATAATCAACCTGCCACCAAGTTGCTGGCTGATCACCCCAAGGAATGGCTGTGTATCGTGGACTCAGTGTTGGTTTCTGTTGCTGGAAGGCTGAACAATCAACAGTGGCTGTAGTCAAGTCTACCCTGGTGAAAAGAAGTCTATGTTGCTGAGCCCATGCATAACCTTCATCCTTGCCACCATGACTGCTTTGTTCACGAGCCCCTTGGACAATGACAATAGTGACTGAGAAAAGAGGATGACTGTTTCCACGGAATATACTTGATTGTTAAAATCCTATTCTGCCAAGGTTTCTTTTTCTTTTTTCTTTTTTTTTTTTAATATTTGTGATTTGGGTGAAAATTTACAGAGCAAATTCACTTTCCATATAGCAGTTCACATATACATTGTCTCATGACATAGAGTACAATTTCCCACAATGCAACAACTACCCTCCCACTTCCTCCTGATAGTTACCTCTTCCCTGTGTCCATCTCTCCATGCACTCCTGCCCCCTGAGCTGTCTCCCTGTGCATAAACAGCCTTTCTTTCTCCCACGATTGTTCTCTCCAAGGAGTGTATCTACCTCAGGTAAATGTTCAGCTCCTATGCCTGTCTTTGTTTGGCTGGAAGCCACAGGTGTGGGTTCAATTCCAGACCTGAAAGGCAGCTAGGGGCCATAGTCTCAGTGGTTCCATCAGGCTTTATCAGACCAGCAAACCTGGTCCCCCCCAAAAAAAGTTTGCTTTTGATGAGTATTCATGAGACAAAATATCTTCACTTCTTTGGCTCATTCAGAGAGCTCTATCCACATACCTCTTTCCTATATTTTTTTATCACCAACTTCTTAATAATGTTGCTTCCAAGTCCCTGACCATCCAGGCAAACCATTGGCCACAGCCCTTGAATCACTATACAATTGAAAATCTGGCCATTTCTCCTTCCAAGTAAAGTGAACAACCAAATGCACTGCTCAAAGTTCTGCCCATTGGAAGAATTTCGCTTCACTACTGTCCTCCAGGGAAGTCCCAGAAAGGGGCTACAGTGCTGCTGCTGTCCATTTCAAGTGGTATCTGCATATTGCACAGCAACCATCTGTAAACCAGGCATGAATTTTCTCTTCCTCAGTCAACTGATCATAAAGAACTCCCCATGAAGCCATAGATGCAGATAGGGAGAGGGACATTAATGTGAGTGGAGTAGAGACCATAGACATTTGGGCCACTTCATCTAACTTACTTGTGTCTTCAGGTCCTGTTTGAGTGTGATCTCTTATATACCACTTCAATTTAATGATGTAGTGCTACTGTGCATGTCCAACTTTATGATTTTGTGGGTCAGACAACACCCAGTTCATGATGGGCAATTCAGGCTGCACAGTGACTTGGTGGTCCATGGTTAAGTGTTCAATCTCTACTAAGGTCCAGTAACAAACCAAAAACTATTTCTCAAAATGAGAGGAGTTATGTGCAGTGTATGTCAGGGCTTTGCTCAAGATCCTAAGGGTCTGCACTGTGACTCACCAATAGGGGACTGCCAAAGACTCCAACAGCACCTCTGTCTGCCACTGATACTTCAAGCTGGATCATACGGCATAAGTGGCAGAGAGGCTTATACAATAGCCTGAACCTGCTTCAGAGCCTTCTCTTGTTCTGGGCCCAGTCAAAACTAGCAGCCTTTCAAGTCACTTAAAAAATACGCCAGAGTAGCACACTCAAATGAGGAATATGTTGCCTCTGAAATCCAAAGAGGCCCACGTGGGGTTGGACTTCTGTTTTAGCTGTGGAGGGGCCAGATGCAATAACTTATCCTTTATTTTAGTATGAATAGCTATTTTAGTATGAATAGCTCAACACGCTTGGTAAAGTGGGGGTCCGTGAAGAAGGGGAAGGCCCTCAACAAGATGGAATGGCACAGTGGCTGCAACAGTAGACTCAGGTACAGCAAGGATTGTGAGGCTGACACAGGACTGGGCAGTGTTTCATTCTGTTGTACACAGGGTTGCTATGAGTCGGAGCCAACTCGACAGCACCTAACAACAACAACAACATCTCAACTTGCCCCATACCACTGGAACCCTAGAAATTTCACTGAGGTGGAAGGCACCTGAACTTTTGTCAGGTTACTTACCCACCCTCTATCACATGAATATTTACCACTAAGTCTAGAGTCATTGCCACTTCTTCCTTACTAGGTCCAATCAACATAATATCACCAATGTAATGGACCAGTGTGAAGTCTTATGGAAGGAAAGGTGATCAAGGTGGTTGTTGTTGTTATGTGCTGTCAAGTTGGACCCGACTCATAGCAACCCCTCCTTGAGTTTCCGAGGTGGTATCCCTACGGAAGTAGATTGTCCAACCTTCCTAGGCTGGAAGTTTGATATGTTGTTGTTGTTGTGGTTAGGTGCCGTTGAGTAGTTTCCAACTCATAGTGACCCTATGCACAGCAGAACAAAACACCACCCGATCCCTCACCAGCTCCATGATCCTTGCTATACTTGAGCCCATCGTCATAGCCATCATGTCAGTCTATCTCGTTGAAGGCCTTCCCCTCTTTCTTCAACCCTCCACCTTACCAAGTGTTCTGGTTACCTAGTACTTCTCTGACAAGAATATACCACAAATGGGATGGCTGAACAAACAGGAGTTTATTTTCTTACAATTTGGAGGCTTTAAGTCTGAGTTCAAAGTGCCAGGCTATAGGAGCTAGGTAAAAGCCCCTCAGCCTTGGGCTTCAGCTCTGCCTCCAGCTCTCAGCCCACTGAAGCTAGAGGCTTTTCTTCACCCAGACAGTTGCTGGCTGCTGAGGCTGCCAAGCCCAAAGTTGACAAGTAAAAAGGCACAGTCCCGACGTTACCAAACCACACGTCAGGCCACTCATTCAAGTCCACTGAAAATCCCCAAGTCAGCAGAGCATGGTAGGCTGCTGAACAATGACATAACTACATGTAGGGTTCAAGCATGCCATAAGCTAGAGACCATTCTCCAAGGCTTCTGCTTATATACAGGAAGCAAACCACATTCCTTAAGGCAGCTCACAGTAGATTCCACCATGGAGTTGATTACCAGTCTCATCATGGGGAATGCTACATCTAGCTGCCCAGCCATTCAACCAAGCCCAGCCAAGTTGACACACAAACTGAACTACCATACCAAACATGACATCCTTCTCCAGGGAATGGTCCCTTCTGACAACATGACCAAAGTAGGTGAGACAAAGTCTGGCCATTCTTGCTTCCAAGGAG
>NW_006921942.1:1504830-1510216 GCF_000298275.1 Orycteropus afer afer | reverse complement strand
CATGATCCTTGCTATACTTGAGCCCATGTCGGAGCCACCACGTCATTCCATCTCATTGAAGGCCTTCCCCTCTTTCGTTGACCTTCCACCTTACCAAACATGACATCCTTCTCCAGGGAATGGTCCCTTCTGACAACATGACCAAAGTAGGTGAGACAAAGTCTGGCCATTCTTGCTTCCAAGGAGCATTTTAGCTGCACTTCCTCCGGGACAGGAAGGTTGATATACCCCTGAGATAATATAGTGAAAGTGTACTGCTGGCTTTGCCTGGTGAAGGTAAACTGCTTCTGATGATCCTTTGAAGCCAGCATTGAGAAAATGCATTGACCAACCCAATAGCTGCATACTAGGTACTGGGAGATGTATTGATTTGCTCAAGCAGTGAAACCATATCTGGCACAGTAACTGCAATTGGAGTCACCATCTCCTTAAGTTTACAATAATCCACTGTCATTCTGCAAGATCCCTCTGCTTTTTGCACAGACCAAATAGGTGAGTTAAATGGGAATGTGGTGGGAATCACCACCCTTGCATCTTTCACGTCCTTGATGGTGGCACTATTCTCTGTAATCCTTCCAGGAACAGGATACTGCTTTTGGTTTACTCCTTTCCTAGGTAAGGGTAGTTCTAATGGCTTCCAATCGGCTTTTTCTGCCATGATAGCCCTTTCTCCACATGTCAGGGATCCAATGTGGAGGTTCTGCCATTTGTTGAGTGTATATATTCCAGAATCATGTATTCTGGAACTGGGAAATCACTATAGGATGGGTTCAGGAACCCAGTGGGCCCACAGCAAAATGGATCTGAGCTAAGACTCCATTAATAACTTGTCCTCCATACTCCCCCACTATGACTAGTTGGGCCACAGTGATGTTTTGGATCTCCTGGAATGAGTTTCAATTCAGAGCCAGTATTCTGTAATCCCTGAAATGTCTGATTGTTTCCTTTTCCCCAGGGAATAGTCACTCCCATAAAAGATCCCTTTAGAGAAGGCTTGGAGAAAAATTAACAATATAAATATTTGACAGTGTAATAGGGTCTTTCCTCAAGGGTACCCGGCCTCCCCTTTATTCCAGGGGTTGTGAGTCTGTAAACTGCTTCAAGTCTGGGAATTGATTGAGGGCTGACTCTCTTTATGGTGATTCAAGCTAGACTGCTGTTCACTTCACCTAGAATTCTTCCACTTGTACAGATCAAGTAAATATTTAGTAGCTTTCCCATCTATTTCAGTCCTAGGGACACCATGCCTAAATAGTGAAACCTGATAAGTTCATATGAGTCAGACTATTCTGATTACTGCTTTGACTCTGCTGTCCATTACACTAACCACACTCATCCTGTCTTTGTCGATTAAGTGCTGCCACTTGGCCACTTCCACCATGGGGTCCCATCAGCCCCATTGTAGTTAGGTGTCTTAATTCAATTAGGGAAGTTCCTACTGTCAAATCTGGCTTACATAAAACTACGATCACAGCAGTCTGCAAGGATGCTGGGGCTCCCTTCACAAATTTGTTCCTCACTGTTGTGGTGACAGATGTGTCCTCTGGGCACTCCATGTGTAGGTCTATGGGTGTAATCTCATAAATCTATTCTAACATGTCAATTTCCCCAAGTGTTTGGATGCCTTCTATGTTATACCAAGGCAGGCCTGATACTTCAGCTTGACTTATTGTAGGCCACTGCACAATCCATGCTTCAGTAAACCAACCAAAAAACTATTAGATCCTTTCCTCACCTCTCAAGCTGAAACTTTGAATGAAGAATGTGTGCTTCTTGTTGTTGTTAGGTGCCATCAAGTTGGCCCTGACTCATGGCGACCCTGTGTACAACAGAACAAAACACTGCCCAGTCCTGTACTAGCCTCACAGTTCTGCTATACCTGAGCCCATCATTGCAGCTACTGTGTCAATCTATCTCCTTGAGGGCCTTCCCCTTTTTCGTTGACCCTCCACTTTACTAACCATGATATCCTTCTCCAGGGAATGGTCCTTACTGACAACATGACCAAAGTAAGTGAGACAAAGTCTGGCCATTTTCATTTCCAAGGAGAATTCCACCTGCACTTCTTCCAGGACAGATTTGTTAGTTCTTTTGGCAGCCCATGGTACTTTCAGGATTCTTGCCAACACTACAACCCAAAAGCATCAACTCTTCTTCGATCTTTCTTATTCATTGTTCAGCTTTCACATGCTTATGAGACAATTGAAAATACCATGGCTTGAGTTAGGCACACCTTAGTCTTCAAAGAGACATCTTTGTTCTTCAGCACTTGAAAGAGGTCTTTTGCAGCACATTTGCCCAGTGCAATATTTCATCTGATGTCTTTACTGTTGCTTCCATTGGTGTTAATTGTGGAACTAAATAATATGAAATCTTTGACAACTTCAGTCTGTTCTCCATTTATCGTGATGCTGCTTATTGGTCCAGTTGTGAAGATTTTTGTTTTCTTTTTGTTGAGATGTCATCCATACTGCAGACTGCAGTCTTCAGTCTTCATCAGTAAATGCGCCAAGTCATCCTCACTTTCAGCAAGCAAGTTTGTGTCATCTGCATATCTCAGGTTGTTAATGAGTCTTCTTCCTCCAATCCTGATGCCACATTCATTTTTGGATAGTCCCGCTTCTTGCTTTTTGATACAGTGACTCTGTGTGTTCTTTCCATCTTCTTTTTGATGTTTCCTGTCTTATTCAATATTTTTTCCATAAAATCTTTCAGTATTACAAATCAAGTCTTGAATTTTTTTCAGTTCTTTCAGCTTGAGAAATGCTAAACATGTTCTTCTTTTTTGGTTTTCTAACCCCAGGTCTTTGCACATTTCATTATAATAATTGGCTTTGTCTGCTCAAGCTGCTCTTTGAAATCTTCTATTCAGGCTTTTATCTTGTCATTTGTACCATTTGCTTTAGCTACTCTCCATTCAAGGGGAAGTTTCAGAGTCTCTTCTGACATCCATTTTGGTCTTTTCTTCCTTTCCTTTCTTTTTAATGACCTTTTGCTTTCATGGATGATGTTCTTGATGTCATCCCACAATTCCTCTGGTTTTCGCTTATTGGTGTTCAGTGCATCAAATCTGTTCTTTAGATGCTCTCTAAACCAGGAGTGTTGTGGTCCATGCCATGTTTTGACTCTCATGGACTTCTTTTAATCAGCTTCAAGTTGAACTTCCATATGAGCAGTTGATGGTCTGTTCCACAATCAACTCTTGGCCTTGTTTTGCCTGAAGATACTGAGCTTCTTCATTGCTTCTTTCCACAGATGTAGTCAGTCTGATTCCTGTGTACTCCATTTGGTGAAGTCTGTGTGTATAGTCCATTATGTTGTTGAAAAAAAAAAAAAAACGTATTTTCACTGAATAAGTCATTGGTCTAGCAAAATTCTGTCATGCAATCTCCAGCTTATTTCTATCACCAAGGCCATATTTTCCAACTACTACTGATTCTTCTTTGTTTCTAACTTTTGCATTCCAGTCACAAGTGATAATCAACACATCTTGATTGCATGTTTGGTCAATTTCAGACTGCAGAAGTTGGTAAAAATCTTCAATTTCCTCATCTTTGGCTTTGGTGGTTGGTGCGTAAGTTTGAATAATAGTAGTTCTGTTAGACTGGGTTCTCTGGAGGAGAAAAACCAGTAAAGCTTACATATACATATAGAGAAAGAAAAATTTATCTTAAGAAAATGGCTCACACACTTATAGAAGCTGGCTAGTCCCAAGTTCTTGGATCAAACATCAAGCTGGAGGATTTTCCCTACTCATGCAGCTGCAGGGGCTGATGAGCTCAAGGTTGGCAGGCAGTATACTGGCTGTTGACTCCAACGAATGACGAATCCAGGATCTCCAGGCCAAATGGTGGATTGTTTGCTCACAGACAGTTGTAGGCAGCACAACAGGATCCTGATCCACAGAAGAGTGTCTCTTCTCCAAGGAAGTCCATAAATATATTGGAAGCAGGCCACACTACTAGGGAAACTCCCTTTCAGTGGATTGGGTGCTCAAAACATATACAACCAATCCCATCATGGGAATAACCCACATCACACTTGCTTAAACCACACAGAATTGTGGTCCAGCCAAGTTAACACACAGCTCCAACTATCACAGTAGTATTAACTGGTCTTCCTTGTAGGTGTATGGATATTATCCTATCACTGAGAGCATTGTACTTCAGGATAGATCTTGAAACATTATTTGTGACAATGAATGCCACATCATTCCTCTTCAATTTGTCATTCCCAGCATAGTAGATCATATAGTTGTCTGACTCAAAATGGCCCAAACCAGTCCATCTCAACTAACTAATGCCTAGGATTTTGATCTTTAAGCATTCCATTTCATTTTTGACAACTTCCAATTTTTCTAGATTAATACTTCATACATTCCATGCTCTGATCATTGATGGACGTTTGCAGCTGTTTCTTCTCATTTTGAGTCATGCCACATCAGCAAATGGTGGTCCCAAAAGCTTTACTCCATCCACATAATTAAGATTGGCTCTACTCTGAGGAGGCAGCTCTTCCCCAATCATATTTTGAGTGCCATACAACCTGAAGGGCTCATCTTCCAACACTACATCAGACAATGTTTCAGGGTAATTCATAAAGTTTTCCAGTAATATATCAGACAATGTTTCACTGCTATTCATAAGGGTTTCGTTAGCCCATTCTTTGAGAAGTGGATGGCCCCTTCCTTCTTCCAAGTCTGTCTTAGTCTGGGAGCTCTGCTGAAACCTATCCACTATGGGTCACCCTGCTGGTATTTGAAATACCAGTCGCATAGCCTCCAGCCTCACAGCAATATACAAGCCACCACAGTATGACAAACTGACAGAAGAGTGGTGGAATCTGTGGTTAGTTGGCCCAAATCAATAAACTCAGACTGATCCAACATTATTCTCCTTGCACCATTATCTCACATTCTTAATAGCCACTCCTGCACATATTAGTCTAATCAGATGAGGGTAGAAGCCTGGTTCTGCTGGCAGGAGTGAGTCAACGGAATTTAGGGCCTCAATGTCCCCAGCTTCCTGATTATCTGCTCATATGTCCCCATCCCAAGTTTCAGGATCCCATTTCTTCCAAATCAATGCCCTCACTTTCAATTTAGACACCATTTGAGGTTGGCAATTCAATTGGCATTGTAATTCAGCCACTCTTATGATAAGACTCTGGGTTTGGTTTTTGACAATGCCAGCTTTGTCACTACAAAAATAAGGCTTTCTTTTAGACAGGCATATGAGCTGAAATGACAAGATAAAAGAGTTGAACAGAAGATTTCAAAGAGCAGCTTGAGAAGACAAAGCCAATTACAACAGTGAAATGTGCAAATACCTGGAGTTACAAAACCAAAAGGGAAGAACATGCTCAGCATTTCTCAAGCTGTAAGAAC
>NW_006921942.1:1492740-1499995 GCF_000298275.1 Orycteropus afer afer | reverse complement strand
ATTCAGAAGAGGATGTGGAATGAGGGATATCATTGCTGATGTCAGATGGATCTTAGCTGAAAGCAAAGAATACCAGAAAGATGTTTACTTGTGTTTTATTTGACTATGCAAAAACATATTTGATTGTGTGGATCATAACAAATTATGGCTAACATCTAGAAGAATGGGAATTCCAGGACACTTGACTGTACTCATGAGAAACCTGTACATAGATCATGAGGCTGTCATTCGAACAAAAGAAGGGGATACTTTTGTATCAAAATCAAGAAGGAAGTGTTTCAAAGTTGCCTACAAACATGATAAAAAACAACTCAAACTCTGATCCAGTTCATCTCGGTAGAGTCTCAAGAAGGTAGAAATCATATGTGATTGTAATTTAATAAACAGAAGCCTTATCAATTTTGCTAATCAGGGATTTTGTATCCTGTTTGGAGAGAGGCTCCACAAACCAAAGGGCATGCTCATCCATGGCAGCCAAAAAGAAGGCAGTCACAGAGGCAAGAACCAGCATTGATCCTCTAAGTCCTGTCTCAGTCATGAAGACCTGACTATTAGGAATTCCTCATCTCTGTCATCCCTTTGGTGAGTGAGTATCTCAGGCTGTCTATGCTAAGAAATGCTATCCTGGTGTGATTTCATGTTCACCCAGAAAATGTCTTATGTATATGTATAGAATTCAGTGATCTGCCACCTAAAGGAGTCCAGATCTTTTGATAGTTGTATTTTTCACTATAAATTAATCAGTTGTATTCTGGTTTATGTAAGTATCAGTTTCTATGAGCTTAGTGAATACAAGAGCACCTGTTGGGAGGTGGTTCCACTCTCTGTTTACTGTTAAAACCAAGCTTCTGAGTTTGCAAGGTTGAAAACCAGTTTTCTCTATGATGGCAAATTCCTTAAGGTTATAGCATTGTAGAGGGATCTGTCTAGATAGCCAAATGGACTTCCTTGAGCCACATCCCTCTAGCTCACTACGTGTCTTCTTTGATCTGAAATAAAAGCAATAAATGCTAAAGTGAGATAAAATTCATGTCCTGTGGGAGTTGGAAAAGAAAAGATTATCTCTAGTTAACAGTCAAGGAGTTTAGGGAAGATTTGCAGAGGATATAACTTTTGAACTGGGCCTTGAAAAACAGGTAGAACTGGGGGAAGAGCATGCCCTGTGTAAGCAGCCCCTAGAGGAAATATAGGAAAGCAAGGGCTCAGTGAGGAAATATAGGTAAGAGGAAAAGGAAGAAGGATAGTCTGGAAAGATATGTTATGGTCAGATCAAGGGCCTTGGCTTTTATTTTCTACTATGGAGAGTTAGAGAGGGAAGATTTTATAAAGGGGAGTGACATGGTCAACACTGTCTCTACAGACAGTCAGACAGAGAGAATAGGATGGATTAGAGTTGCAGAATGACCACTTGGGGATTTTTAGAATAGCTCAGGGAAGATGTAATGAGGACCAAAACACACCAGTAGCAATGAGAATGGAGGGAAGATGATGCAAATACAGAGGTGATATTGCTAAGGTCTGATTGAAAGGATTCATTGATTGGCTATTGTGGGAGCTGGAAATAAGAGAAATGAAGGAATTTAATATGATGCTCAGGTTTTGCTACCATAGGAAAATGATAGTCTCCAGATGAAGGGTCAAAGCATAGAGAAGTCATGGGTTCAGGTTTGGCCATGTAGAGTTTAAATTACAAGTGGGCCATCATAAGCCATGAGGTAAATGTTTGTAGTCTGGCCTACTCAACAACCAAAAATATAAAAAATAAAAAAACTCACTGCCATTGAGTCAGTCTCGACTCCTAGTGACCCCTCCTTGGATTTTCGAGGTGGTATCATTATGGAAGTAGATTGCCTAATCTTCCTTCTAAGGAGTGGCTGGGTGGGTTTGAACCACCAGACTTCTGGTTAGCAGTTAAATGCCTTAGGCACTAGGCCACCAGAGCTCCTGGCCTACTCAATAGCCTTGTTCTTTCACCTGGTAACAGCACTTTTTTTTTTTTTTTAAGGCTGTAGAATCATCCTTCATCTCTTGTGTGGCACTAAGCTGGGAGGTTGTGCAAATGCAGCTCTCAGATCTCTGTCTGTGGCAAGTGTAATTGGCCAACAGCCCAGCTGCTGAGATCTGAAATCCATCACCCTCTCCCCCAGGCCTTGCTTCCCACAGGGTGCTCCCAGCCAATGACTGAGCATATTGGGGATTTTAGGACAGGTCTGCTCCTGAGATAAGCAGTATTCTGCTGATGGATGTCTTTGGCTCAAGGACTCTTTGGTGGCCTTGCCAAACTTCCCTTAGAACTTAACTGCAATCTAAGACATTTCCCCTGAAACTCCTTCCTTCTCTCCTTCACCCAGGGTTAGACCTGCATTACTGTCTTATCTCTTATGGCTCTCTCAGTCTTCCCCAGATTCCCACCACATTTTCTCTCACAGGTGTTTTCCCTAATAAAATCCTTGTCTTTAACTCTGTCTTGGCATCTGATTTTCTAAGGTTCTGAACTGACATCTGGGGAGGGAGGATGGCATGCTTGTTAGCACAGTACCTCTTCTAAGCTCCATCAGCCACAGGGGCAGGCACAGGACCCAGGCTGACCAATCATAATGGTCCCCACATCTTAACCCAGTGCCTCTTTGAGTCTCTCAGCCTCATTTGGCTACCAGGTCATTAGCTACTTGGTCTACCTCAACCTCAGATTTAGCTGACCAACTCTAAGCAAAGCTTCACAATTCTACTGCCTCAGGCAAACCAGTTGCATACATGGAGTCTCTGTCTTCTGCAACTTCCCTACCCTAATGACACACCACTGAACAGTGTTGGATCCGTTTCCTGAGCATCTGCTAAAGGAATCATTGAAACAACTTAGAACTACAGGGATTTAACTACCTGTGATGGTTAAGGTTGTGTGTCAAGTTGGCTGGGCCATGATTCTCAGAGGTCTGGCAGTTATGATGCAGTTTTTGTAGTTATGTAATGATGTAATCATCTCTATGATGAGAGCTGACATAATGTAATTACATCCATGATGAGATCTGCTATGAGCAGCCAGTCAACTGAAAGGGAGATTCCTCATGGGTTGTGGCCTGCATTCAATATATAGGGACATTCTGGAAAAGCTCTCTGGCCTTTTGCTTACTCTGGATCCTGCATCTAGCTGCATTTGACTTTTGATTCTTGGAACTCGGGCCAGGAGCCTACCATCTGACCTGCCAATCTTGAGTTCATCAGCCCCTGCAGCTATGTAAGTCAGAAGAAGTATACAGGCTGATGTCTGACCCATGGACTTGGAACTAACCAGCCTCTATAACCAAGTGTACCTCAGGAAGGGTGTATGTCAGGTTATATCCTTTCACCATACTTATTCAATATGTACGCTGAGCAAATAATCTGAGAAGCTGGACTATATGAAGAAGAATGTGGCATCAGGATTAGAGGAAGAATCATTAACAACCCTTGATACGCAGATGACACAACATTGCTTGCTGAAAGTGAGGATGACTTGAAGCACTTACTTTTTTTTTTTTTTTTTGAAATAGTTCTTTATTCATACAACACCTTTTCCAAAATATATATATATTTTTTTAAATTAGGATTTGGGTGAAGATTTACAGAGTAAATTCACTTTTCATACAGCAGTTCACATATACTTTGTCTCATGTCATTGACCAAAATTTACAATGCAGCAGCTCCCCTCCCACTTCCTCCCCATAGTTACCTCCTCCCAGTGTCCATCCCTTCATACTCTTCTGCACCCTGAGCTATCTCCCTGGAAGCACTTACTTTTGAAGATCAAAGACTACAGTCTTCAGTAAGGATTACACCTCAACATAAAGAAAATGAAAATCTTCACAACTGGACCAATAAGCAAAATCATGATAAATGGAGAAAAGATTGAAGTTGTCAGGTGTTTCATTTTACTTGGATCCACATTCAGTACCCATGGAAGCAGCAGTCAGGAAATGAGATGTCGCATTGCACTGGGCAAATTTGCTGCAAAAGACCTCCTTAGGGTGTTGAAGAGCGAAGATGTGACTGAGGTGTACCTGACCCAAATCATGGTATTTTCAATCACATCATATACATGTGAAAGCTGGACAATGAGTAAAGAAGAATGAAGAAGAGTTGATGCCTTTGAATTGTGGTGCTGACAAAGAATACTGGAAATACCGTGGACTGCCAGAAGAATAAACAAATCTGTCCTGGAAGGAGGGCAGCCGGAATGCTCCTTAGAAGTGAGGGCCAGACTTCATCTCACCTACTTTGGTCATGTTGTCAGAGAGGATCATGCCCTGGAGAAAGATATCATGCTTGGTAAAGTGGAGGGTCAGTGAAAAAGGATAAGATCCTCTTGAAATGGATTGACACAGAGGCTGCAATGATGGGCTCAAGCATAGCAAAGACTGTGAGGATGGTGCAGGGCCAGGAAGTGTTTCATTCTCTCATATATAAGGTCACTGTGAGTCAGAGTCAACTCAATGATACCTAACAACAGCAACAACATAACTGAGTCAGCCATTTCTTTGAGAGAAATCTTTCTCTTGCTTGTGCTCTTGCTTATTCTCTTGCTCTCTCTCACTAGAGAAACCTTTTTTTTTTTTTTTTTGCTTCTCTAGAGAACCCAGCCTAATGCACTACCCAAGGGGCAAACTAGTCAATAAGAAACAAGAAAGAGGAAGGAGCAGGATAGAACAACCCACTCTCCCTTGTTGCCCCTAATGGACTCTTTCAAGGTATAATTTCTCCATACAACCTATTTAGAGCTGTGTTTCTTCACAGCTCATTGTGAAAAAGTGGCCAGCCCATCTAGATGCAACAATGGGTCTCTCTTCATCCAGAGCAAAGAAGAATGAAGAAAACCAAAGACAAATGGAAACAATTAGTCCAAGGGACTGATACACCATGTGATCCTTAGCCTATATGACTGTGAGACCAGAAGAACTAAATGGTGCCCAGCTACCACTGTCAACCACTCGGAGGGAGAGCTATGTAGGAGATCCTAGACAGAGTGGGAGAACAATGTGGAACAGAACTCCAAATCATAAAAAAAGGGAGGGGCAGATTTGCTGGTCTGATAGAGCCTGGTGGAACCACTGAGACTATGGCCCCTAGCTCCCCTTCAGGTCTGGAATTGAATCCACTCCTGTGGCTTCCAGCCAAATAAAAGACAGGCATATGAGCTGAACATTTACATTAGGTAGATATACTCCTCGGAGAGATCAATCATGGGAGAATAGAAGGGCTGAGTATGTACAGGGAGACAGCTTGGGGGCAGGAGTGCACGAAAGGGAAGGACACAGGAAAGAGGTGGCTATAGAGAGGAATGGGAGGAGAGGTTGCATTGTGGGAAATTGTAGTCAATGTCATGAAACTAAGTGTATGTGAGCTGCTGTATGGAAGATGAATTTCCTCTGTAAACTTTCACCCAGATCACAATTAAAAAAAAAAAAAAAAAGTGGCCAGCAAATATTTTCCTGTATTGCTTCCCATCCTTTCCTGTTTTCCTTTTCCTTCATTCTCACTATCCTAGATTTAACTGTAGCCCTTAATCCCTTCTTTTAGGCTTTGTTTTCTAGAAAACCTTGCTAAGACAGGCCACTGTTTCTGAATAGAGATTCTAACTGAGCTAAGCAAAGCCTTCCTAAAGTTTTAGAATATGGACATAGAGAATCCGTGATCTCTCTTCTGGAAGTGTTGCGCCATAAGGAGCTGTGGGTGGCAGTCATCCCCAATTCATGCAGAGGAGCTGCCTGCCCATGAGCTAGATTCAACTCTCCCCAATATGTGTTGCTGCTTTGTCATGAATTACTTTATTCATATCTCTGAAGACCATTTTCCCAATCCATATCATAGAAAGCATGGTTCCCAGGTTTTATTTCTTCCATTTGAAAGATCAGCCAGGTAACTAGAATCGTAGACTCAATTTCAAATTCCTGGGCAAAAGAGCTAAATTTGGTTGGGTGTCTACCTATGAACCATTCAACATTGTGGTGGTGGTAGGGAGAGGATCATGCATGTACAAACATGGCTGTATCCACTGTAACCCTGTGAATGAAGGTATGATAGAAGGAGGGAGGATAGACTAACACTTCCCAGAAAATTGGGGGTAGAGAGTTGGGCAGACCGTACAATGACTGCCTGTACCCTAAGAATAAATATAGGGAGAGATGGTAAAGAGATCAGAGGACAGAACCTTTACCTAAACCTATGCTGTCCAATTCACTGCTATTCATAAGGTTTTCACTGGCCAATTTTTTCAGAAGTGGATGGGCCTGTCTTCCCGGTCTGTCTTAATCTGGAAACTCCCCTGAAACCTGTCCACCATGGGTGACCTTGCTGGTATTTACAAATACCCTCACAACTGGACCAATAAGCAGTATCACAGTAAATGGAGAAAAGACTGAGAATTCTACATGGACCAACAATCAACACCCATGGAAGCAGCAGTCAAGAAATCAGACATCGTATTGCACTGGGCAAATCTGCTGCAAAAGACCTCTTTAAAGTGTTAAGGAGCAAAGATGTCATTTGGAAGGCTAAGGTGCAACTAACAGCCACGGTGTTTCAATTGCCTCGTGTGCATGTGAAAGCTGGACAATGAATAAGAAAGACTGAAGAAGAGTTGAAGCCTTTGAATTGTGGTGTTGGCAAAGAATACTGAAAATACTGCCAGAAGAATGAACAAATCTGTCTTGCTTAGAAGCAAGAACAGTGAGACTTCAAGGTCTCACCTACTTTGGCCATGTTGTCAGAAGTGAGCAGCGCCTAGAGAAGGATATTATGCTTGGTAAAGTGGAGGGTCAGTGAAGAAGGGAAAGACCCTCAATAAGATGGACTGACACAGTGGCTGCAGCGATGGGCTCAAGCAGAATAAGCGTTGTGCGGACGGTGAAGGACCGGGCAGCGTTTCTTTCTGTTGTACACGGGGCCACAGAGTCGGAGCTGACTTGACAGCAGTTAACAACAACAACAAGAACATTGTATAGGATTTCTTTTTTTTCTTCAAATTACAGCTAACAATCCATTTATAGGCTTGAAAAAATAGGATTGGAAAATATAAATTAGTTGCATGTAGCAAGGGTAAACATTGTGAAAATGACTGTGAAACTTTTGTTTCAGTGATACATACATCTATGTATGTACTGGTCACAGAGTAACATTTATTTCTTATTGAAAGTACAATGACAGTTGAAAAACTTTTAAAAGTCACTGGTCTCAAAAACCACCATACGAGACAAAGAAGGACATTATATAATGATTAAAG
>NW_006921942.1:1426772-1488640 GCF_000298275.1 Orycteropus afer afer | reverse complement strand
AAAAAAAAAAAAAAAGTCACTGGTCTAAGATATGACCATAGGGGAAGTGGCTGATCCCTGGAACTTCCTTTCTCTTCCAGAATTGTCTACGATGCTTGTAAATTGGCCTTGCTCTGGGACGGACAGCAGGCACCCGAAGAGACATAAGATTGATCATCTATGCCAGAGCTTCCCAAGCAGTGGCTGCAGCATGTGGGTTACACATGTCAAAAAATTAATCTCCTTTAGTTTTCAGTGCTACTCTTCTGCTCCTCTTTTTGTCTCAAGTTGGTTGTCAACAGTTCCCACGTCCTGCAAGCATCCTCATTCATGGTTGGCAAGGAAGAGAGAATCTGTATGCCAGCTTTCTCAACAAATATCCTTAAGTTCACTGTGATTGGACAGGCTGAGTTCACATGACCACCCTGAGCTCCTGCAAAGGAAATCAGGAGCTGTTAAACCAAAATTGGAAAGCGGGAAATGGAGAAATGAGGCAATAGACTAATACCCATCTCATACGGGCTTTAAATGCTCCCCAAAAACCAAACCCAGTGCGATTGACTCGATTCTGACTCATAGCCACCCTATAGGACAGAATAGAACTACCCCAAGGGTTCCCAAGGCTGTAAATCTTTACAGAAGCAGACTGTCACATTTTTCTCTCAGTAGGGGCTGGTGGGTTTGAACCACCGATCTTTTGGTTAGCAGATGAGTGCTTTAACCACTGCACAACCAAGGATCCTACTATATGGCTTTTAAAGGGCCAAAATTCATTGAATGTTTCAACAGCATTTCTGTTAGTTGTTTGCTCTCGGCTCCGTTCCAGCCTTCATATGCTCTGCTTGGTACTGAAGAGATTGGACCCTGCAAACTACATTTCCCAGACTCCACTTGTCCCCTGGCTTCCTCTCAGATTTGGCCAGCAGGAGTACAGGTGGGAAATTAGCTGGCTCGAGATTGGATGGTGGGAGGAGAGGCGAAGCCATTGTTCTCTCTGCAGCTGGTAGAGAATCTGGCAGCAGATAGCGGCTCTGGGCTCAGAAACCTTAAGATTTTCCAGCAGTGGTGGGGGTGGGCTACTGCCACGGGCTCTAGCAGTGTCGATTTGTACTCACAGGGCAGCAGCAGGTAGCCCTAGGCGGTTCCGCAAGCTGCGTTATTTCAGAATCAATGCTCTAGTAATGCCAGCCATAACTGGACATCTAACTCTAATAACATCCTTCCCTCTGATCCTCCAGACCTAGGGGTGGTAGAAGCTACCTGCAGCCACTAATCTCTCGCATTCCCACCTTAAGCTTTCCACTTCTTCAGAAGTAAAAGTTAGAAGTAACATCTTTCTAACCAGTTCTCTGAAATACATTCCCTCTCCTTGAAACTCCAAGCATACTGTCTTCACTCTGATCAACACTGTTGTCCTGGCCAGTGGATAGGCTGGCTGCAATTACTAAGTTCCCAATTGTGCTACTTGCAGTTGTTGGGCTGCAAGATTGGAGCAGCACACTAATCTCTCCGCTACGACATTGTGAAAGGAGCAAGGGCAGACCCTGAACAAGCACAGATAAAGCTGGCTACTCCTTTCTGTTGCCTCCCCTACCCCTGGACATCGTTATAGAGAGCTTACTGCATCCCTCCCGAGATAGTTTGACTCTGTGTTGTGGTTGCAAGAGTTGGGCTCTGGAATGACCATGTGGGAGCACAGCAGTGAGCACAGTTGGCTAGGGTGTCCTCGGAAGGAAGGTTGGACACTCTACTTTCATAGTGATACCACCTCGGAAACCCAAGGAGAGGTCACTGTGAGTTGGATCTGACTCGACGGCAGTGAGTTTGTTTTTTTTTGGTTTTGATGCAGAGTAGAGTTTTGAAAGAAAGCAGGAGCAGAGATGATTCTATTCTCTTCCCCCTTTTTAGTGCTGATGGAGAAATAGACAAATGATTCTCGATCTTCTCTGTCTTATCTTCCACCAAGTACTCTGTAACCAAAACAAGAAAACTGAGTCTGAGGAGCTTTTATGAAACCTTTACAATCCACTCCTCTTACTCCAGTAGCCTCCAGGTGCTACCCAAGCCACTGTGGGATGGCCATGTCTCTATAGGGAGTGTGTGTCTGGGGGATAGGATTGTGAGTGACTCCTGGAGGCCTCAAAGGGGCATAAGTGAGCAAAACCACTTACCGTTGAGGTCCTTGACTGTGGTCAGTGGTGTTTTACAAGGTGATGTTAGGCAAGTCCTGGGAAGAGGACTGTAAGCTTAAGTGTGATCCATGACTAGAAGGCTTCTAGATCCAAGTTGACCCTAAACTTGCACTGTGAACTTGTGCAAGTCACTTAATCAGGCCAAGCTGAAATATTTCTATTTGTGTTAACAAGAGCAGAGGGACAAAATGTTTAAAAAGTTGTTTTAAAATAGATTGTTTTAAAAGGAGTGGATGGGATGGAAGAAATGATAGGTATTACCTTTTACCCCTTCTTTCCTATCCTCCCTGGGTTTCTGAATCAAATAAGATAATAAGGATGAAAGTGCTTTGAAAAATACAAAGCACCACACAAAAGCAAGAAGTATTATTATCAACATGCTTATTAGCTTAGGAGGATGAAGGCAGGGCACAGGCTGAGAGCCAAGCAGCTGGAAGGCAGGAAATCTTAGTACCAAAGAAGGAAACTTTCATTGTTCAAACTCTTCCTGGAGTGGCACTTTCTTTGGAGCAGACCTGGCAATGGAACCCTCTGAAATGCTGAAGTGGGTCCAGGAAAGCCTTAAGGGGGCAGGTAGGGCATTCAGCAGCCAACAGACAGTGGAGAAGCACCAAGCTCCGTTCCTCGGCTCCTTTGTGATCCAACAAAGGATGCATCAGAGGGGAAGGCTGATTGTATCAGCAGGGCTCAGGTTCAAAGCCAGGTGTGTGTTGTATCTTCTAACAGCCTCTTTAATCTGCTACCAAGTTATTTTGGGAGCCAGGATGTCAGGGGCACTCTGTAACTAATACTAAAACTCAGTTGCTACAACCTAAAAACCATTCCCTGTACATAATATTCAATGAAAATATTGATCCGGAGAAAACCTTAGAGACAGACTAGTCAAAATGGGGCCCAGAGAGAAGCAGGAACTTGCCAAGATAACATGGTAGTCAGGCCCATTGGCCTTCAAGGAAGAGACACCCACTCAATCTAGTTGGAACACATTTCTCGAAAGGACACATATGAACTGGAACTGGAACGTCACCAAGCATGAGACGTCTAGAACTCAGGGTTCTATCCATTCTCTCTCTCTCTCCACCTCCCTCCTCATCTCTAGGAAAGATTGCTCTTTTCTTATCTCCCTACTAACATGTGTCTGCTTACTCAGGGTCTCTGTTGCCTCTTAGCTTGGCTTGCACATGATTCTACTGGTCAAGGCCCACTAGCCTCTGATCTCCCTGTTTCAACTCCCTCTGTCAACTGAAAATTTCTTTCTGTTCCTTGGTTCAAGAGAGGCTCTAACTGGCCCATCTCAACTTGTGCTAGGCCTTGGGTTAGAAATCACCAGTTAATGTATGAAGTGGCTGCCCTTGGATCAGGTGCGGACTCAATCTGCTAAAGCCTAGAGGCCGGAGGACTCAAGTTATGTACAGCATGTCCCCAGCATATTTTCTTAGAAGTGGATGGGGCTTGGGCAGGCATTGCACCATCGTGGGAACCATATGATTGGAGCCCAGGGCTCCAGATTTCCTGCCCTGGACTTTCTCTGTGGGATTTGTTATTTCTTTCACTTGCTTATGTAGCAGACATGTCTTGAATATCTGCTAAATGTAATTCATGAAGCTCTTCCTCCTCCTTCTCCTCCTCCTCTTTCCTGTTTTGGAGATGAGGAAGCCAAGGGATTAACAGAAGCTAAAATTCAGGAGTGAGAGGAAGGCAGTGTGGACTAGTGGTGTGGGAGTAGAGATGGGGGCAAGTGGATGAGCCTAGGATGTATTTAGGGGGTAGACTGGAAGGCCCTGATAATTACCTGAATGGTGTGAAGAGGGAGAAGTCATGAGTCACTCCCAGGTTTCTGGATCAGTCAAATGGTATACCTGGAACAGGGATTGGCAGCGTCTGCAAGAAAAGAAGCGAGGTGGGCTGGTAGAGCGGGCGGCCCTAAACCAAGTCAGTGGAAACATGGGAGAGATCTCAGAATCTGTGCCCAGACTCCTTAACACGTGCAGCCTTGTCTCCAGTCTACCCCCAAATTAAGTCACAGAGACCACTGTTCCTCCTTTAAGCCCCACTTTTCTTCCTCTCCTACCCACCTTGGAACTCCACAAAGCTGAGATTCAAGGTCATCTAGGGATCCCTCCCCACTCCCCCTACCCTTTCCTGAGAGAAACGCATCACTCACTGTTTCTAGGGTTCACGCTATCAGAACTATTTCTTAGCTTGTTTGTCCTAATAACATTTCCTCAATTCAGTATTCCAGCACCTGTACAAGACCTGGATCAAGGTATGATTCAGGAGTTCATTTTATTTAATTTCCCCCCCAAAGATTTGGCTTTCTCACATGAAGAGTTGGAGCCAGGAGTCAGACGTTAAATTCACCACTTAAAATTGGACAAATCACTACTCCTCTCAGGGCCTCAGTTTCCCCACCTCTTAAATGGAAATACCAATAAAGTGGACCTACCACACAGAGTTATGTTGCTGGTTAAGTGAAATCATCAATGTTATGTGTTTAGCACAATGCCTAAAAAATGGTTGTTGTTGTGTGCTGTGGAGTCCATTGTGACAAGTAGTGACCCTATCTGACAGTAAAACTGCCCTATAGAGTTTCCTAGGCTGTTACCTTCACAGGAACAGATCGTCGGATCTTTTTTCCCGAGGAGTGGCTGGTGGGTTTGACCTTTCAGTTAGCACCCTGGAGCTTAACCACTGCACGACCAGGCATCCTTAAAAAAAAAAAAAAAAAAAAAAAAAAATTGCCGTTATTTATTTTTAGGGAGGAAAAAAAATCTACCTTAACACAGGGAAGCTGCAGGGGCTGGAACAGAGGATTGCAGTTCCCAAACTGGCCACACGAGGGAAGTGGTGAGCGGCCTCTGGCTCCGCTGTGCGAAGGCACCTGCTGTGGGCCCAGATGGCCCAGCTGGGATTTTCCGGGGCTTCCCAGCCCAGGAACAGGTGGACACCGGCCAGGGCTCCTTGAGAGGAGCCTTGGCGATATGCTATGCCTCCACTCTCACAGCTCTGCTGTCCCTCCTGTTAGATCCTTTGCCGGCTTGGGGGTGGAGCAGGTGGATCACAGTTTGAGTGGATGGCGACTGAGATTTATCTCTTCCAATTTTTCATTCGTCTTTCAAACTTGTTTATGGTCATTTCTTCTCTAGAGAATTTTTTTTTTTTATGTCAAATTTATCAATTTTTTCCTTATTCAGCTTTCTAAGGTTCATCATGCTTTTCCATCTCCAAGATTATTAAAATAGTCACTCATGTTTCTTCTGGTACATTAATGTTATGATTTAAATAATGCACTTCACCTAGAATTTATTTCAATTTGGACTAGGGACACAGATTTCTTTTTTTCCTCATATGAATTGCCAGTTACGCCCCCTGTCTTAGTTCTCTGGTGCTGCTATAACAGAAATACCACAAGTGGGTGGCTTTAACAAGCAGAAATGTATTTTCTCACAATTGAGGAGTTTAGGAGTCTGAATCTAGGGCACTGGCTCTAGGAGGTTTTCTCTCTCTATTGGCTCTGGGGGAAAGTCCTTGTCTGTTCAGCTTGTGTTTTGGGTTCCTTGGAGATCTCCACGTGGCTTGGCATCAATCTTTCCTCCAGATCTAGGAGGTCCTTAGCATAGGGACCCTGAGTCCAAAGGATGCGCCCCCACTCCTCGCTCTTCTTCTTCATTTTCTTTTATTTACTTATTTTTCTTTTTGCAGTGTTCCCTTCCCTCCCTTCCCACCCCTAGTAGCCAACAAAGAAAATTTCCTACCATATAGAAACCTCTCCTTGACTTTTTACAATAATGAACTAGTACAATATTTGTCCTTCTGTGCTGCTCTTCTTTCTTGATGGCAGCCAGATCATTCCTTCTCTGATCACTTCTTTCTGCATTTATCTCTTGTAAGATAAAATAGAATGCAGGCCACATCCCAGGGAAACTCTTGTTACATCGGATCAGGGCTGGGACCTGCATCCCCCCTCTAATCTGATCACATCAGATCATATCATGACATATCTGCCAAATTACTTCATTATATAATTGCCAAACCACTGAAAATCATGGCCCAGCCAAGGTGACACATATTTCTGGGGGACACAATTCATGACACCACCTTTTATTGAAAGCCCTATATTCCCTCCTCCCCCACTTATTTGGAGTGCTATCTTTATCATACACTAAATTCCCTTGTGTGGTTTGATCCATTTCTGTAGTACATTTTGCTCTACTTATTTGTCTACTCCTGCTTCAATACCATACTGTTTTAAATACATCAATTTTATAATATGTTTCAATATCAGGTAAGGCTAATTCTTTTTCATTACTTTTTTCCTTAAATTTTTTTTTGTTTCTGCATGTTTATTCTTTTATATGCATTTAATCTAATCCTCCTTCTCAAATCCTTCTGGAAGCCAATATGCAACTTTGGAGTCCCTGAAATTATATGCAAAATATTAATTTGCACATTTCACCAGAAACAGTGTCCAAAGTTTTCATCAGATGCACAAAGGGACCATGATTCCAAAGGGAGCCCCTGGTTTAAATGTCCTCCCATCTCTCCATCCTCATTCACTCTCTCTTCCCCACACTTTACCTCCACCATTGTTCCAGCTCCTTCCCTGGCCTCCTCTTCCCTCCCCTAATCTAATTTCCTTTGCTGCTCCAGAGTAATCATTGTGCAAGCACAGGCCCGAGCTTCATGTCTGACATAGATTAAACAAAGAAACTCAAACCTGTCGTGTTGATTCTGACTCATAGCAACCCTGTAGGACAGAGAACTGCCCCACAGGGTTTCTAAAGCCGTATTGCTTTATGGAAGCAGACTGTCACATCTTTCTCCAGCAGTGAGCAGCTGAGCACTTAACCACTACACCACCAGGGCTCCTTTCACATAGGTTAGATGATAACAAAAGTTGAATTAATAAACGAATAAAATAATGAGTCCAAGCTCCACCTCAGACAATCTGTGGGATTTAGCTTCAAGCTCTCTACAGTGTCTGGCCTCAGTTTACCCTTCTCACAGACCAGGTAAGAAAGGATGGGATAGAGTGAGAGATCTGTAGAATAGACAGCTAGCATTCCCAGAAGGCTCATTTAATCCCAATAATCTATCTTTTATTTTCCCTATCTCTCCACTCTGCATTCATACTTTAATCTATGCCTTCAGCAGAAAGACTACTTTTTGTCTGCCTCCAGCAAACAATTGTTGTTGTTAGGTGCTGTCTAGTTGGGCCTGACTCAGCGACCCTATGTACATTGCCCAACCCTGCGCTGTCCTCACAGTCCTTGCCATGCTTGAGCCCATCATTGCAGCAACTGTGCCAATCCATTTCCTTGAGAGTCTTCTCTCAACAATTAGGAGGCAAATGTTAGTAATAATGTAGATGAATGGAGTCAACACTGGATCCTGGGAGTGGAAGTGACCAGTCCTAAGCAAGGTAAATGCAGCATGTGGGGGAGGCATGACCCTAAGAGAGACTTTCCACAGCGTCCTCCTCCAGTCTCAGGCTGCCAAGAAAACTGGGACTCAGAGAGCCCACTTAGAAGCTCATTAAAGCAGCTGCCAGGCCCTAGGGCAGGATTTCTCATCATGGCGCTATTGACACTTGGGGCGGGATCATTCTTCGCTGTGGGAGGCTGGCCTGTGCAGTGTAGGATGTTTAGCAGCATCTTTGGCTACCCACTAGGAGCTCTGGTGGTGTAGTGTCTAAGGCATTTGACTGCTGACCAGAAGGCTGGTGGTTCAAACCCATCAGCCACTCCTCGGAAGGAAGATTGGGCAATCTACTTCCGTAGAGGTACCGCCTTGGATCCGACTTGATGGCAGTGAGTTTGGTTTTTTTGGTTGGCTACCCACTCAAGGCCTGTAGTACCTCCCATTTGGGACAACAAAAATGTCACCAGACCTTGCCAAATGTCCCCTATGGCATGAAATCACCCCAAGTTGGAAACCTTTGCCCTCAGAGAAGTAGAGATGGTAAGGGAGGGGAGGTTAACTTGGGTCTAAGAGCAGGACACTCCCCTCCTGTCCTACCCTGTGTCTGAGAGGGACATTATAAAGTCTTCTTCATAGCAGGCATTCCAGGCCAATCTTTGCTCCTCTCTGGGGTTTAGTTTTTTTCATCTGTAAAATGGACTTAAAATTTGTAAGTCATTTTCCCCTTATCATCTGACGTTCCATATCTTAGCCAGAGTGCAGGGCTGGAGCTATTCTCAGCTATTTTATTTATTTATTTTCTGCTGAGGATGGGGTCAGGGACCCCGCAGTGCTAGTGAAGCCCTGGGAGATGCCCCAAATAGAAGGATGAGAAAAAACAGCTAGGGATGGTGGTGGAGAGGGAGGCCAGGCTTGAAGCAGGAGAGCCCCTAGACAGGTCTCTTCGAGGACCACTCTTTCTAGGTCTTATTAGGTAAGTAAAGCCTAACCAAGCCAACAACGACCTGCTTTACTCTCCTAGGCTCCGCCCAGCACCAAGGCCCTGACCCTCCTCGGCCCCGCCCTCTCCTTCCATTGGCCCCTCCCACCAGGTCGAGGCCCCGCCCCCATCAGGCCCCGCCTCCCTCTTCGCCTCCCGCCAGTCCGGGCTTGGGCTTTGCACCCGGCGGCGGCTGAGAACCGTGGCGGCTGCGGCCCCGGCAGCGCAGGCGGGCGGAGCGGAGCTGCCCGGCCCGGTGGCGGGCGATGCCCCCGTGAGCCTGTCTCGCCGCCCCTCCCCGCCCCGCGTCCCTACCCCCTCGGAGTCTGCCGCCCGCCAGGGGCCGGGCCGCGCCCACCACCGGGTCCGCGGGGCGGGGTCCGGGGGCAGCACCTGCCCCGCCTGCGGGGCCGTCTAGGCCTGCGGAGCCCCTGTCCCTACCTGGACCCTGGTCCCACCTCTGGGTAAGTCAGCAGGCCTTCTTTGCTCGTTGGGAGTGGACGTGGGGAGCGGGCTGCGGAGGTCGGGGGCACACGGGTTCTTGGTGCCGGGAGAAACACCCGGGATGGGAGAGTCCGGCCGTGAGGCGCCACGTAGGGATTGTGTGCTGAGTCTGGGGGGCGGGGGCTCGTGGGGAGGAGCACAGTGTGTGTGATGGCTGTGGGGTGTGTGGGGAAACCTGGAAAATGGGGTGGGGGCCTCAGTGTTGAGTTCTTTGCTGATGCTCAGAGCACCTGGGGCCCTGGTCCTCAACAGCATTGCCGCGGATGGCATTTTTGGAAAGTGTTTAAAATTCCTCCTGGAAAGAGAGCCGGGAGGCAGCCTGGCATTCTCTCTCCTGCCCATCCCCTGGTTGAGAAGCGGCCACTCTTTCCTCCCAACGTGACACCATTATGGTGTTCAGAGGATCACCCACCCCATGAAAGAAAAGGGGGTGGTGCTCACTTCAGCCCTAGGGTGGGAAGAGGGGGCTTCTGGGAAGCTGGAAGAAGCAGTTGGTCCTAGCATGGTGGGGACCAGGGTGCAGGGAGGCTTGGCAAGACCATTGATGGGCACCCTGGGCACCCACTCATTCAGGGAGAGGCCATCCTCCCTGACTGGCCTCCCAGCTGCCTGGATCTCCTTCCTCCATCCCCTTCTCTGGACAGCCCAGTACTGATGAGTAGATTTCTTTCCAGTGTCCTGGGTCTGGAAAACCAGGAAAGGGGCATAGCTGTTGTGGTGTCGCATTGGGGTGAACAATGCCATACCCAAGACCAGAGAACAAGGGTCTCTGGCTGGCACTGCCACCTGGGCACTGTCTGAATGTAGCCCTTCAGGGCTGGGGAATTTATGGAGCTGTCAATGTCCAACCCCGGCCCACGGGTGTTGTCTGTGTGTGTGTGGGTGAGTAGAGGGGAAGGCTGCTGCCCCTTTGGTCCTGTCACCTGCACATTATGACTTCTTAAGTCTAGAGACCTTGGGTTTGGGGCCTGAAGTGGTGAAGGGAGAGCCTTTCTGGGTTGGGCCTGGTCACCAAGGAGTTAACTAACCAGCCCCACAGTTGCTGCCAGCCACCAATTAGTCTGTAATCAGGCAGCTGCCAACTGTCCCTGAGGGTATGTGGGCAGCCTAATGGGGCATTCTCTGGTTGAGGGGAGGTGGGCAGAGCCCCTCTGGGGAGGGGGAGAGGGTCCATGAAACTAATGTTTAAACCAAGTACCAAGCACTTTGGAGCTTATTTAGGGCTCAGAGACCCCTTCCTTGCCCTCTGTGCCAGGCTGCCTGGCTTCGAGGCCTTTAGCCCTGGCTGGGGTTCCACCCATATCCAGCCCTTTGCTGGGTATGGATACGGGAATCAGGCAAACCTGGCTTTAAATCCAGGCTCTGTCACTTCTTGGCTGTGTGATGCTGAGAAAATCACTTCCCCTCTCTGAGCTTCCTTCTGTAAAACAGACCCACCCTCTAGGTCTCCTGGGAGGAGTAAATGAGATGGTGGATTTGAGCTGCTTAGCACAGTGCCTGGCACTTAGGGGAGCTCAGCAGGTAACTAACTGCTGACCACATGAGCTACCCTGGTGCCAAGCACTCACTCAGTGGGGCAGCCTTGTGGGGAGCCAGGTGCTAAGGACTCAAAAGGGAGCAAGGCAGTTGTGGTCCCTTTGCGGGGGGTATGATCTAGTGGGCCAGGGCTCTGTCACTATCTTAACTGTTATCGCTCCCTCCCTCCTTGCTTGCCCCTACTTCTGGTCTCTGGATATTAATTGGATTTTATTCTGAAGAGCCCGGGCCTGAAGCTGGTACTCTCTGGTCTCTTCCTCTCCTGTCCCAGGTGTTTTGTGGGGTCTGTCAGGGGTCTGGGTGATACCGGCAGCTGGAACAGCAGCTGGCCCTTTAAGGAGAGAAAAAAACAATTATCCGGCCTGGGCATTGCATCAGCTGGAGCCTGGAGGGTCCCTGGGGAAGGGGGGGGGGCAGGCTGGTGGTTGATTTCATTAGTGCCATGTGAGAACTCTCACCCCACTCCCCAGCCACAGCCTCCTCCCCCAAGCATCAGCAGCCTAGCACCAGAGCCTCCCCACACCCCAGGAGTACCTGGGGATGCTCTCTGTGCACCCCAACTCATGTCTGGGCCTACACAGAGGGGAGTGTAGGGAGGCGCCTCTCACACTGGCATTTTGCTGACAGTGGCAGTGTCTCCTGCCGTTCTGCTGACATGGGGTACAGGGTGCATCTCCTGAACTGGAGTTTTGCTGACAATGGGGTGTCTTCCGCCATTAGTGTTTGGCTGACATGGGGATGTTTCTCCCACACTGGCATTGTGTTGACCTTAGGGAAGGGGTGACGTCTACACTGGCCTCTCGCTGGCAGTGGAGCTGTCTCCTACACTGGTATTTTGCTGACCTGACAGAGGAGTTGTGCCGACTGGGGTGTGTGTGAACTGAGGGTGCAGGTTAGAAACAACTACTGTGTGGTTGGAGGCAAGCTGACCAGCAATGGTGAGTCATGGGGGCTGTGTGGTCTAGGGCAGAGAGGAGACCAGATACTTGGGCTTCAGTCAAATGTGGGTTCAAATCCTGTATCCTCCACTTCTAGGCTGTTACTAGTCCAGGCAGGTGGCCCCAATTCCCAAGCCTCACTGTCTCCTCTGGAAAATAGGAATCATTTATAGCCATGCTGTTTCTATCCCTACCTAAAAGGTGATGCAACTGAATGTACGGTACCCAACCAGGGCCGGCAGGTGGAGGGAGCTACTAAATGAAGGTTCTCTTCCCTTTGCAAATTTGGGTGCTTCACACCTTACGCTCAAGATGCTTGGGCAAGAAGAAGGGTTGGTGAGCAGTGGAAAGAGGAGGAGAAAGCTTGCAGGGCCCTCTGGTCTTTGTTTCAGGAGAGAGGAGTGTTATTGAGCCCCTCTGTGAGCCAGGCAGCTCTGCCCTCACAGAGCTTACATTCTAGCAGGAGCTGACCAGAGCAGGTAATTACACAGGTGACATATGTTAAAAGAGGGATCCAGAAAGCCTCTAAAACTGATCCCTGGGATGCTTCACTACCTTCAGGAACCTGGGAAGGGTTCCTGGAAGAGGTAACATCTTAGCTGAGGTATGGAGGGTGACGGGGAGTTGACAAAGCAAAGAAGGGATGAGGAAGGGGAACAGAGTGTGCTGAGGCCCTGGCAATGGTAGGAACAAGCTTGGAGTAGTGGGAAGGATGGTGGTGGGAGGGAGAGCTCAGTGGGCAGACCTCGGCACAGCCAGGCCAGATCTCCTTGGTCTGGCAGGATACTAAAGACTTGGTAATTTATCCCAAGGCCAATAGCAGCCCCTGAAGAGTTCCAGTCAGAGAAGGCAGGGCCAGATTTCCAGAGTGTGGACAAGGATCAAAGCCCTCGCCACTGGTGACCTTCTGCCCCGTCTTACCCCCTTCCCTATGCAGTAGCCTTGGTGGCCAGGGAGCAGGTTGTTTATGTGGCTTGCCCCAGGAGGGAGGGGGCCAGTCCCAGTCCCTCCGGCTCCCTCTCTCTGGGCTGAGGTGCTTTGTAGCCTTGTTGATGAAGCTTAGCCCTTGGGGCCATACTCTCCTGAGCTCCTGGGGAGCAAGAGGGCAAGAGGTAGGGCTTTGGCACCTGGCTGGTTATATTCACATTGAAGCCCTGCAGTTCACAAGCTGGGCAACCTCTGGCTAGAAACACCCTGTCTCTGAACCTCAGTGTCCTGGACTATAAAATAGGATTGATGTTGCCTCTCTGTGGGGAAGATAAGGTAAAATTCTAGATGGAAATCACAAAGCCCTGTGTGAGTGTCAGTTGGCTTTTTATTCTGTTGTGTGGGACTGACATCAACTCTGGGCTGGCTAGGGGTGGAGGCATGACTGGTATCATGAGTCTGTGGTTACACAAGGCCCCATACTTAGAAGAACCCCTTGCTTGGTTTAATGGTCTGTTGTAGTCATGTAAGTCTTCATAATTTTGAACAATGAGCCCCACATTTTTATTTTGCACTGGCCTCTGCAAATGCTGTAAGGGGAGGGGTAGTAGGAAGAAGTGGGGAGACACAAAGCCGCAAAGAGTTCCCACGTGGAGGAGGCAGGAGATGGAGGGCATGACTGACTGTGTGAGGTGAGTGGGATGCTAATAATAGTAATGTTTGTTTAGTGCTTACTATATGTGCTAGGTAATCTCTTAGCACTTTACCTGCTTGTGTTCAAATAGTCCTCTGATCATCATCACCATTGTATAAATGAGGAAATTGAGATTAAGTTACTGAGCCAAAGTCACACAGCTATTAAGTAGCAGAGCGGAGACTCAAACCCAGGTTGTCCAACTGCAGAGCACATGCCTTGACCAGGAAAGTCTTTCCCTAGGAGGAGGGGCCACCTGAGCTGGGTCTGAGTATAACTAGGAGTTGGCCTAGGAGGAAGAAGGTGTAGTGTAGAAGGCAGGGTTCTGTTAGCTGGTAAATATCTGTACCAGAGGGTGATGCTGGGCCAAGAGAAGAGGAGCCAAAGCCAGATGCTCACTGGGGCCGAGAAAAGGTAACTGGATTGCAATGCTTCTGATTTACCAAGCTCAGGGCCCCTGGTCACTCTGCCCCTAGGCCTTGCTCCCATGGTTCTTCAGAGGTGCCCCCTGGCCCTCTTTTCACTATATACGGCCACCTCCTCAAGGCCATTTCATTTGCTCTGTTGATTTTAATGATCTCTTCTGGGTTCACAACCCGTGTGTCTGCTTCTTGGGCTTCACATAGATGTCAGTCAGCCTCAGGTCCAAACCCAGCTCCCCGGCCCTGCCCACCGGAACTTGCTTCGCCTCCGGTGTCGCCAGCTCATCTCTGGCACCACCATCCACCCACTTGCTCAAGCTGGAAAGCTGGGTGTTTTTCTGGACCTCCTTCTCCCTCCCATTCACTTCCCACAGCCAGTCCTCAGCAAGCCCTGCTAGTCCTCCAGACTCTCTCTCAAGCCTGTGGGCTCGAACTCTCCCCACAGCCCATTCCAGGCCACCATCATCCCTCACCCAGGTCATAGCCACAGCCTCCTAACTAGTTCCCTGATATTTCTGTTCTTGCCCCAGTTTGTTTCATTTTCTAAATATAAAATATTCGATAGTGCCATTTCCCTGCTTAAAACTCTTCCAAGAATCCTTAGCATAAAAGCCAAACACATGGATGTAGCCTACAAGGCCTTGTATGATCCGGCCCTCCCCAGCCTTCTGTGTATTGTCTTGTACCACTCTTCTTCTCTCCTGTGCAGGACCTTCACACTTGTTGTCCCTCTTCCTGGAAGCAGCCCTCCTTCCTGGTACCCAGCTAACTCCTATTTAATCCTTCAGATACCACCTTGAATGTCATTTCCACAAGGAAGCCTAAAAACTAGAAACTAAATTGTAGTATAAAAGTATAGAGTGCCCTCTCTACTTTTTTTTTTTTATTATTATTAGGATTTGGGTGAAGATTTACAGAGTAAATTCACTTTTCATACAGCAGTTCACATACATTTTGTCTCATGTCATTGACCAAAATTTACAATGTAGCAGCTCCCCTCCCTCTCTACTTTTTTATGGCACCAGTCACACTTGAGTTGCTTTTTCATTGTCTCTCATTCTTGCTAGACTATGCAATTGGTGATCTTGTTTCACCTAGCCCTGGCACATAGTAGGTACACAACAGAGTTGGTCAATGAATGAAAGGAAAAAATGGACCATTGCTGCAGCATCCTTAACTCATCTTCCTGCTTCCAAGCTGGGCTCCTCCAGTCCTTTGTCGATGCAGACCCAGAGCCATCGTTCTAAAACACAAGACTGACCCTGTCTTCTCTTGCTACTTAAAATACTTCAATAACTCCCCATTGCTGACAGGAAAGGGCCTCTGGTTCTTTACATGATATTCAAAGCCTTTGTGATCTGTGTGGACTGCCACTCCAGCCTTGCCTTTCCTGCTTCCTGGTCACACTTTGAACTCCTGGCAGTTTCTCTAATGCTCCAGGTGGTTTTGTGCGTCTGTACATTTGCACTTGCCGTTCCTGTCCTTTGCTTGTAATGCTCCTCCATTCCACCCCTACTTTCTCCCTGCAGAATGTCCTTCATTCTTCAAAACCAGCTCAGCTGCCACCTTCACTGTGAAGTCTCTGCTGAACCTTCCTTTTCCTCCCTGGACAGTTAGCCCAACTGCCTCGGTCACATCTACATAGAGTCTACATCTCTTACTCATTGTCTCCCATTGACCGGAGGTGCTCCCACTGAGGAACAGTGATTATTTTTCTCCAGGATTGTTCTTCTTTGTATCTCTGGTTGCCAGCTTCTCCACTGTCTTAATTAGAGCTTTGCTTGTATACAGAAATCTACTCAAGATAGCTTCGGTGATAAAGAAGTGTTTATTATGAGGACACAGGAGATTCCTGGGAAATGAGGGGCGGGAATATCATTAGCCTGAGGAAAGGTGGGACCTGGAACGCCAGGGAAATTAAGTCAGCCATTCTCTGCACCTCTTGTGTCTGTTGCTCCCTGCTGACTGTCTTTCGGTCTACAGGCTGGGGTTTCTCTGCTGCTCCATGTACCAAGTCACTTATAATTCCTGTATTGTATCCATGGGTTCTATCCACATTCAGAGGTAGAGCTCAGAGCTTGGCAGATCCAAGTCCAAACTTCCAGGAGAAGATCTGATTGGTTTGGACTGGGTCAGGTGCCCACTCTGGTCCAATCAACAGCAGCCTGTTGGGAAGGGTCACAAAATCAGACATACAAACATGGCTGTTGGTACCCACTTCAGAGAAAGGGATCTTTGTTAGCTGGGCAAGGCATCTACTAGAATCCTTAGAGTGCCAGGGTGGGTGCAGGGAATTAGACCTGCTCCTAGTTTTCCATCTAGACAGCACCTGGAGAAAAGAGACCTGGAATTGTGACTTAAAGGAGTATCTGTCCCTGGGGCAGCAGTGCCTACGGCAGGCTCTGAAAAACCTGTAAAATGTAATTCAGAGGCCTGAACAAAGAGATAGTGGGGTGAAATCCTGAATTGTCTCCTGTCTTTGGAGTGAGATGAGAGGGAAGAGGAGGGCATGAGCAGTTAGGACAGTGCTACTCCCAAAAATGTTCATCCTTTAAGACAACTCACTTTCTTCCCTCTGTGAAGAAGCATTCTATGCCTCCCTCGCCTCTAGTCAGTCATTCCTTACCTGCGCTGATTTTGTTCTCTGTACTTTCCTAATAAGAACATTCTCTGAGCACTTAATCAGTGTCAGATACAAACAAACAAAACAACCCTAACCTGTCACTGTTGAGTCGATTCCACTCATGGCGACCCCATGTGTTGCAGAGTAGAACTGAGGTCCACAGGGTTTTCTTGGCTGTAACCTTTATGGAAGCAGATCACCAGGCCTTTTTTCCATGGCACTGCTGGGTAGGTTTGAACACCAGTCTTTCAGTTAGTTGGCAGGTGCAAACCATTCATTTAATCCTCACCCTCTATAAGACGGATGCTATTAATTATGGCTATTTTATAGCTGAGAAAACTGAATTACAGAGAGGTGACACTAGCAGCCTGGGGACATACAGCTGTGTGACTCCAGAGTCAAAGCTCTTTACCACTTTTAACCTCAGCTACTTACTCACTTGCCTGTTTGCCCTTCTGGATTGAGGGCCTCATGGGCAGATACCAGGTTATCACCCTCCCTCTCTCCCTGTTGCCCAGGATGAGGCTAACCTGAAGCAAGGGCTCCCGACTATGTGACAGACGGGTGGTACAGGTAGAGTAGAAAAGGCATCCGGGTAGGAGTCCAGAGGTATTCCGCTCCTGGATCTATCCCATTTTAGCTGTGTGACTCTGCACAAGTCTCTTCACCTTTCTGAGACTCAGTTTTCTCATTCAAAAATGGGGAAGGTAATTCCTGCTGTGAGGCTTATGTTAGATGATGGGTCTGATGAAAATTTTAAATAGGAAAGAATGGAGCAATTTTCAAAGGTTTGTTATTACCAGAATGGGCTGTAACAACAGTGCCAGCCGGCTACTGTGCCCTAACTCTTGCTGGAGGTGGACAAACTAGAGGTATGGGGTGGTACCTTCAGTGAGACACAAAGTGATTTTCATAACTTTGACTCACATAGTGAGAAAATTGCTTCTCGTTCAACTCTACTAGGTCCAAGATTATCCCAGGAAGAAAGTATCAGTTTAGAGCCAGTATGTCTTTAACACCTTTTGTAACATTCACTGCCCTGCCATTTTTAATAGAGGTTGCAGGCCAGACTCAGAGGCTTGGCTGGAAACACCATGTAGCTAAAGTATAATAATGTAGCTTTGTTTTAGTGTATTTATTTTACTGTCATTTTCTACTTATTAGAAGTGATACTGGCTTTCACTTTACAGTAGTAACACAACCTTTCTATTTAAAATAAATGTATTTAAGTGAAAAATGTCCATTTAAAGACAGTAACTAATGAGCAATGCAGGAGTGTGGGGATTTGCAGAAACCATTGAGGTATCGCAGTATTATGCAGACATCGCAAAACTGGGAAGTGGCACTGGGACATCAGAGACATCACTGTTGTCCTAAAGAATTCCCTCCACCTACTTGGCAAATTTGGGGGTCCCTCCCTGCTGTGCCAGCCTGCTCCCCCCTTGTCATCTTATGTCCTGGCTTGGGTTTCTTTCAGAGAATTCTGCCACAGTTGTACTATAGACACAGAGATTTATGCCTGCTGCCCCCACAGCCCACCTGAGAAGGGTGCTCCTGGAGTTGGGGTGTCTGGGAGGGTGAAGATGCTCTTTCATTGCTGAGGCAGCACTTGGGAGCTCCTGGGGGAGCAGGAACTGCTGACTCCAAAGTCCTCCTGGTCCCTACACACAACATAGACCTCAGGGAGCAATGGGACTATGGGAGCCACAAGTGAGAGTGAGGCTGTCCCAGAAGCCTTGTGCCCCAGAGCTTGATCCCGGGGATGGCAAAGCCAGGAGGCTTTGGGGTCTCAAGGGTCCTGTTTCTCCTGCTCCCTCCTTCTTACTCATCTCTTTGTGCCTTGGAGTGCCTGCCCCCAGGGGACTGGGAGGCAGACTCCAGGCGGCTTCAGAGGACACAAGTAGATTTATCCATAGGGCCCAAGGCCAGGGTGTTGAGAAGGTAGGTGGGAGCTAGAGTGAAAGTCATGCCTGCCACTTCCCTAGTCCTGTGCCCACATTGGGAAGCCATCCTGGGCATGAGGAGGGTGTGGGGCCCAGCTGTGTGCATCCATGGTGAAAATCTGAAGGTCTCTGTGGAGGCATAGTATGTGTGTGTGCACACGTGCCTTTGCACACACTATGTGGGTATGTGTGTGCATGTGTGTCTGTGGTGAAAGTATCTTTGTGTAACATCTCTGTGACTTTTTGTTCGGTATGTGAGTGTGTGTATATGGCAGGTGGCTTGTGTGTCTGTGTGTGATGTGCACACATGGTTTAGATGAATGCAGCACCATGAAACGTGTCTGTGATGCACGTGGTGTGTGTCTGTGTGTATGTGCACTAGCATTATGTCTGAACACCCTGTGTAGGGACTTGCATGGAGGGTGCGGTGGGTGTGTGCTATGAATGTCATGGTCTTTGTACAGCATGTGCTGGCTATGTGGTGTGTCTGAGCGGCCTTGTGAATGTGTGTGGCATGCATGCAGGTCGCTGTGCCCTGGGAAGAGTGGGGGAGGGTGTGCCAGGAAGGCAGTGGGTCTCTGTGCCCTGGTAAGAGTAGGGGGAGGGTGTGTTGGGAAGGCTGTATGTGTCTGAGGGGCCATGTCTGTGTTTTGGCAGGGGCTGAGAGTGTGTTGGGTTCCCTAGGAAGGTCCCCAGGGTGTGCAGTAGGCACGGGTGGCGCCTTCCGGCTTGGCGCGGGGCTGGTAACCTGAGCCCCTTCCCCCCATGAAATATTGATCTGGCGGAGCCTGCAGCCCTGGCTCCTGCTCCACCCCAAGCACTCCAGGGGAAGGACGATGCCAGGGAGCTGGCTGCCACCGCCGCTGTCCTTGGTGCTGCTGTGTCTCTGTTGGGGGGGCATGGGTACTCAGGGAAGGGCGGGGCTGGTGGAAGTTCTTCCCACCCATAAGCAGGGCCCCTGCCTCCCAGGATAAGCCTGCCTTTCCCTATCACATGCCAGTTAGTTCTTCTACCCCATCTAAGAAGGGTGAGCTGAGGGACCAAATGGCATCTTGTTGGGATCCAGTATCCCCCATGTGTCTGAATTTGCCCGGGACAGTCCTAATTTATCCCTTTTGTCCTAGTGTGATCAACAGTAGCATCGCTACTTACTGTCAGGGGGTATCAGTTGGATAATAAATTACATGATCACCACCTGTCTGGGTGGCAGTGAGGCTTTGATCTTGAGACCTCTTCCCCCAGTGTAGTCCTGTAGTTGCTCCAGGGCTGGCGTGCACTTCTGTGTGTGTTTCTGGGGGAGACTGCCCTTCCTCTGCCAGGGCTGAGCTGGAGGAAGTGCTTGGGAGGCCTGGGATCTTTGGGACCCCTCACAGCTCACACCTCCCTGGGGGGAGCTAGCCCCTTTCCCCACGAATCTAAATTTGGCTTTCCATTCAAGCTGTGCTCTGTTCCAGGTCTGGATTTCCTCTGTTCTCTGGGTGGAAATTAGGGCACTCCCCCAACCTCGACCTTGTATCTAGGTCCCTAACCTCCTGCATCATGAGTTGGCAGGTCTCAAAGTCAGGGTGTTGTGAAGCTTCTGGATTGGTGACGTGTATTCTCATGGCATCTTCTTTGAATTTTCCTACTTTCAACAACTGATTCTCCCACCTTCAGTGGATTCCACTTTTCTTCCACCACTAACTGTGGGTTATTCCCTCCTGCCCTTTTCTCACTCTGTACTATCTTCTGGGCATTCTCCTTCCTTTCCATACCCTACTTTTTACCCATTTGGGGAGCACACCCAAACCCTGCCCACTCACATTGCTCTCCTGAGCTCCAGCTCCTTGAATCTGCTTACCTGCCCAATGCCTCCACCTGGGAGTTGCAGTATTACTTCAGACTCATCTTCCCCTTACGCCATCTTCTTCCTCTGGGACCTAAGGCTCTGCTGATGGCACCTCTCAGCCCTCACCCTTCCTGTACATCACCTTGGAGTCAATATTTTTTTGCTCTCCCTTACTTTGCTATGTCACTAGCTCTTGGTTCCCCCCTCCTCATGTCTCCCGCCCACCTCTTTCCTCTTCTCACCTGTGCTATCTGAAGCAGTGTCACCCTTCTTACCTACATGGATACACCAGCCCCGATTGCTCTTCCTGCAACCAGGCTTTTCTCTCACTCAGCATTAAGTGTCAGATGGATCTCTGTAAAACATTACATCTAAGTCATGTCAGATTTCACTACCTGCAGGACCAAAGCCACGCCTCTTAGCCCAGCATTCAAGGCCCTGCAGTGGGCATCGCTGAGTACCTTGCTAGCCCTCTCTCCCACAACCAGCCATACCTCAGCTCCCACTGCACTGCCCTGTTCATCAGGCTCTGAGCAGAATGTTTTTCCTCTGGACCTTTCCAGGTAGTTTCTGCCTCTTTCTTGCCACTGCTGTTTCTTTGAATCTACCTGTCTTTTGAGGTACTCTGTGAGATACTCCCCCTTGAGGACTTCTGTGGTCTTCCCCATCCTGAAGTGTTCATTCCTTTTGTAGAACAATCAGAGCGTTTTATCTGTACCTCTCAGTGCCTTGGGGGGGTGTGTGTCCATGCATCAGCAGCATAGGCATCACCTGGGAGCTTGGTAGAAATGCAGAATCTCAGGCCTCACTTGAGCCCCACAGAATCAGGATCTGAATTTCATCAAGACCCCTGCGTAAGCCGTGTGCACGTTTATAGTTGCAAAGCACTGGGCCCTATCACCAAGGGCAGAATATTGCCTCTGCTTTGGGGTGGCCTTTGGCCAAAGCTGGTGGTTCTCTCAAGTGCCAAGTCTAGAGGCCCTTGTCAGGTGCCACATCTGGCCAGATGCCATTAGCTCGAGGAGGTAGGTGGATGACAGGAATAGCAGAGAAAGGACATGTGTCCTGCCTTTACCCTTCCTGTCTAGAGTCTATGCCCTGCAAGGCCCCAGAGTTCAAGCTCTGTAAATCTGACTCTGGAAAGCACTCTAGTGACATGAGGAGGGATCGATAAAAAAACAATTATCAAGCATGTGGCAGAACTTTTCCCTCTTCAAAAAACACACATTGGTAGAAATGTCTTTTACTTTACAGTGTGTTTTGAAAGTTACTTTAATATGTGTTTTTTCATTTATTATAGTATTAATAGAGTCTAAAGTAGCAACTTTAGAAACCACAATACATCACATGAAGAAAATAAAAATGACTCAATTCCCCTATTCAGTTATAAAATTGTTATTTTAATGTTTATTTTAGATTTCCATTCATTCATTCAATACCTTTTTACATAGCCCTGCTGTGTGCCACATGGGGTCGCTGTGAGTCAGAATAGATTCTGGCGATGGGAACCATGTGCTAGAGAGTCCCAGGGTGGTGCGAATGGTTAAGATGCGGGCTGCTAACCAAATAGGGGGAGGTTTGAGTCCACCTAGAGGCACCTCGGAAGAAAGGCCTGGTGATGTACTAGAAAAAACAGCCACTGAAAACCTATGGAGCACGGTTACACTCTGACGTACAGGGAGTCATCAGGAGTTGGAATAGACTCAATGGCAACTGGTTTACCAGGTACCAAACTTGTGTCAGGCACTAGGGATTTGGGATGAAGATGGTGACATAGTTCCTACTTTTAAGCAGCTGACAGTAAGGGGGTGGGCGTGGGAGACAGGCACTAAGCAAATTAGGAACAGTGGGGACAGTATAGAGTTTTGGGGGAGCATAACAAAGGGATTAACCTCACCTGGGGAGACTCTCCTAGGAAATGATGACTGAGCAACAAGTAGGGATTAGCCAGGCAAAGAGGTGCGACAGACACATGTGGTGTCCTCAGAGCAAGGGGTGGGGTGGATGGAGAAGAGTGTTGGAGGCAGCCGGAGAGAAATGAATGCAATACAGTAGAGGGTAGGAGGCACAGGCTGATCTGGGAGGCGGGAAAGAAAGCTGGAGCAAGAGCCAGGTCATGTAGGCTATGGGCCTTGGCGAGGGGTTACTTTGCCCTGAAGGAAATGGGAAACTAGGGGAGGGTGTCCAGCAGGAATGATCTGTCTGCTTTGTGGGCTGTCTCTTCACAAGACTGAGTTCTCTGAGGGCTGTGTTGTTCCTCTGTGTTCCCACTTCAAGGGAAGGTGCATGACCATGTCCTTAAGAGTCCCTAGCTGAGAGAAGACACATGGCAGCCTTGTCTGAAGAAGAGAGACTTGACCATACCCCCAGCAGCTCCTAGTCAGAGTAGGGAGGCTAGCCCTGCCCTCAGGGACCCTGTTGTGATCAGGAGATGAGATCCCTCATTCTGGGCCTAACCCTTGGGTGTCCTGAGTCCTTGCAGTCTGGAGGACACAGGTCTGGGCCTGGCCATCCTATTCCCTGGTGCCCATCTGTGAGGACCATAGCTGAGAATGTGTCTAAGGCAATTGTATGATCCATGTGGGCTCCAGAGGACAAAAGCCTCAGTGCTGAGGGAGGGAAGCAGGTGCCAAGACTTGCAGGGACCATGTCCTCAGCCCCCTGTTCCCCTCAGGGATGTCTGGAGTCTGTATTGTCTTCCCATACAGGGCCTGTCTGTGCTCAGCCTATCCTTCCCCACAGCCTCAGAGGATTACCCCTTTCCTGTGTGTGATGGGAGAGGGCCCACAGTGCCCTAAGCTGCTTGCCCCCTTTGCCTGGGCTGGTGGGCCAGGCTGGGTGGAGAAGTGGGTCAGCCCTGTAGCTATGGTGACAGCAGTGCTCCCTGCCAGCCTTCTTATCTCCACACCACAAAGCTCACCGATGAGCTCCTTTGTCCATTCTGGGAGGGATGAGGGCCAGGAGGATGAGACTGGGGACTGGAGCACGCACGTGCATGTGTGTGTGTATGTGTGTGTGTTTCCAAGCTCACACCAGTGCCTGCTCAGAGCAGGTGTGTGTGTGCTTCAGCCAAGGGAACTCAGAGCTCCTGGTAAGATACTTCCTACTTCCCTGCCCATTGAGGGGATGGGCCTATCCCTGCCTCTTTGGGCTGGGCAACAGCCAACAGGAGGGTGTGTACGTGAGTGTGTGCGGTGTGCATACACATGTAAGTCTGTGAACACCTGTGACTGTCGATGTGGGTGCTTCTGTGTGCCTTGGTGTTGATGAGTATTGGGTGAGGGCGTGCATGCACATCTATGCATACATGTGATCGTTTCTTTAAGTAAGTGTATATCTTATATACAGATCTGGAGGGTGTGCATTTGAAAATCAGTGTCCCATCTCTCCCTCAGTGTGTAAGTGTCTGTGTGCATGAGAGCCTGATTTTGGGAAACAAAGGTTGGCATGGCCAGGAGAGGAGCCAGTACAGCATGCTTCCCCGTCTGGCTGTGTGTCCCCTCAGCTCAGCCTGCCTCCCCTACCACGTACCAACCTGCCACCCACCTGTCTCTCCCTGCCTGCGTTAAGGAAAGGCTGGAGCTGAGGGAACCCCCGGCCCCTTCTGTGGAGGCAGCCACTGGCCTCTGGTCTAGGCGCAGATCAGCACGGGCAATGTGATGGGCAGTCCTGGGGCAGATTGGGGTTGGGGCGGGGGTGTCGAATGCTAGACCCACCATCCAACAAGGAGGTAGATGTCGAGATGCTGCCAGGGAAGGCACCCTCACATGCTAGTGCCCTCCTAAGCCAAGAGGTCCAAGGAGCTGTGGGTGGGATTATTCAGGGCAGGGGTGGGAGGTGATCCTGCTAGTCTTTGGGCCTATGCCCATGTGGCTGCAGCTTGTATGGAATCCAGGCCAAAAGAACAAACACCTGTTCAATCCTTTACTGTTCATAATGGCAGAGTAATAATGATGTGATTGTTCACCAGAGCACTTAGCATGTGCCCATCTTTATTTTGTGATATTCCATCTAGTAGTTCTAAGGCAGACATTACTGTCTCTGCTTGAGAAATGAGGCTCAGATGGTTTGTTAAGGAAATTGCCCTGTGTCATGTGGCTTGTCAATGGCAATTCAAAAACTAAGTCTGTCTTTGATTCAAAGTCTGTTTCTTTGTTTTGTTTTTATAATTTATTTTGTTGTTGTTGTTGTTGTGAACATACACAGTAAAACACTCCGCTTCAGCCATTCTACATGTCCAATTCAGTGACATTGCTCACATTCAACTTCTCTGACCATTCTCGCCCTCCTTTCCTGAGTTGTTCCTCCTCCATTAACATGAACCCACTGCCCCCTGAGGTTCCCGTCTAACCTGTAGAGTTGCAAAGTCTGTGTTTTCAGTCACTGTGCTTTCCTGCTCTTCATGATCTAATCTGGTCCCCAGTCAAGCCTCGAGACTTGGGAGGGTTGAGGTGGCGATTAGATTCATTTCACAGAAGAGAAGCTGGAGGATCAGAGATGCTGAATGACTTGCTCAGGGTGCCATGGCTGGGGTGGGGTGGGGAGGGGTGGCAGAACTAGGAGTGGCCCTCCTCCCACACACATTCCTAACTTCTGAGCTTGTCACAGAGTGTCTGGGGGGAGACTCTCACAGCCAGGGGGAGGAGGGATGGAGGAAGAACAGGGTACAGAGGTCTTCAGCAGTTGGACCTGGATGAGTCCGCCATGTGTTAAAAGTCTTCATACTGTGGTTTGGCCTTCAGCACCAGCAGTTTGAGATTAAAATGCCTAAAGGTAGATTAGGGGACCCAAGAGGTTGGACAGTTTTACAAAGGAGGAAACAAAAGCAGAGTTTAAATGATTTGTCCAAACTAGTTCCAAAGTCTTTATCTTTTTACTTCAGAAACTACTGGAAGCTCTTGAGAACAGATGTCTTCCCTAGCCCTTCCTTTAAGCCTTTTTCTTCCCTTCCAGACCTTTTGCTTATACCACCTTCTCCTGGGAGCCCGCCCTGATTGCTTTCACCTCATTTCTTGAAAGTTGGTTTCTGGGCAGAAGTTAACTGAAGTCTGGTGCAAATGCCCTAGGGCTGTACTGTCGGGAGGGGCATAGCCCCCTGGGATGCAGAACCTCAAGTTCAGATTCATCAGTTCGGTGAGTGTGGGTTTTCTTAGAGGTGAGGGATGGGGAGGGAGCACCTGACCAGTGATATGGGAGCTTGGAGTTCTGGTTCCCCCACCACCTTTCTGTGTGGCCCTGGGTGTGTCCCTTCCCCTCTCTGGGCTTTGATTTCCTACTCTGCAAAATGAAAGGCTCAAGTTGGAATAGAGAAGGCAAATCAGTTTTAACCCATGCAGCTGTTTTTGATCAATTGGTATGGGGGTATTGTATTGAGGGGGATTCTGAGTTTAAATCTGTCCTCAGTGGAAAAGAGTGATGGATTAGTGATGTCTGCTGTGAGTGGAGGGCTGGCAAGAGCCTCTGTTATTTGTTGTTTCTTCCAATACAACTTTTTTGGCCTTTCGTGTTGAAAAGACCAGTGACTACATTTATCTCAGTCTTTGAGAGGACCTCACTGACTCTCAAAAAAGGCACATTGTCTGGTTGGACACATGGTCAGAAGGTCTCAAGAACAAACCCAGGTGGCTTGGTGAGCCTGAGGCCAGATGTTGTCAGGATTCAAGACAGGGCTTGGGGCACTCTTAGGGTACTGAGGCCTCAGAGTAGAGGCCAAACATCGAGAGCTGAAAAGAAAACACGCAATTTATTCCTGGGGAGCTAGGAAGGTTTCTGTCAGCATGGAGTTCGCCAGGATGGGGGTAGTAGCCCTCTCCCCCGGAGCAGAAATCAAAATTCTCTTGCTGCTGCTGTACCACAGATGTGAGTCAACAGGAGCATTGAGTGAGGTCTCCGTGGCCCAGGGAGATCGTGGAGGGTTTCCTTCCTTGGGGTGACATGAACTGGGCTAAGAAAGGGACAGTCCTCTCAGAGGCAGGGGACTGTTGAGATGACTTAGGTTGAAAGGCTGTATAGTTCATGTAACAGTCCTTAACCACCGCCGGTGTGTTGAGGTGTTGTGTCCTACAGCCCCTCACTACTCTGCCCCCATCTCCACCTGCTGCCCTTTTCCTGTCCCTGTGGTCTGGTGGCCCAGGTATGGCTGTGCAGTCAGACTTCTCTCCTCCCAGGGTTGGTCTTGCCCTTTCTGAGCCCCAGTTCCAAGCTCTCCACTGCAATATGTGTTTGCAGACTCCGGCCCTTCCTGTCAGAAGGATCTTTAGAAATCACCCAGTCCAGTGTCACTTTACATGCAGGTGAGGAAACCAAGGCCCAAAGAAGTGAAGCTCTACACATTCCAATCTTGCCTCTTGGCTCTTAACCTCCCAGGCAGAACTCCTGGCTCAAGGGGTCAGACCCTGAAGCCTTGGGCCTAGTGTTTGGACCTGGCTCCTCCTGCATACCTGGGGAGCAGCTTGTCTGGCTGGACCCTGCCAGGCATCCGCCAATTCTTCAGGCCCTGCAGGTGATCCCTGGGTAGTTAAAGATGAGAGAGTGACTCTGGATGGTGCAGAGTCCTGGATGTCAAACCATCTGCTTGTCAGCACCATTCATTATTCAGTAGGAAACATGAACCCCTGGGTTGGCAGAGTCAGGAATTTTGTCCCCCCTTCTCTTTTCTTCTTAACCCATGGCGCTATGAAGTGGGGAGGGCAGGACTCTGAAGTGTCAGGCAACTGCTTTCTTCTCCAGCTTTTGTTTGGGTGGCGTTTCTGCTGCCTCTCAGATGCTCATGCCACCCACGGGGACCAGAGCCAGAGGGGTGTTCTTATAATAGATGCTTTCTCTACCTTGTAGTCCTTCTCCAAGAGCCCAGAGAGCCAGGGATAAAGCCCTGAACTGGAGGAATGACCCACATCTTTGGATGAGCTCTGGGCTGAAGGAGGAGGGGCTGCCGAGAGTGTCTATCTCTCTGTGAAAACCAAAGGCCTGGGTTTGAGTCCACTGGCCACGTAGCTGAGTAGGATAAGCCAGTCCCTGACTTCTCTGAGACTCAGTTTTCTCACCTGCGATATGGAAATAACTCCATACCTCACAGAAATACTGTAAAGAGCAAATTAGACTTCCATAGTGGCAGACTCATAGCATCAGATAAGCGCTCTCCCATCTTCCACCAAAAGGCCCGTGCAGACACTCAGACACACATGCACTGGCACTAGGATTGGAAACTAAAAGAAGAGATCATCACAGGCCACAGTCCAGGGCCACTTTCCACTACCTGCTGTGTTGATGGGGGTGAATGGAGAAATGCAATCCAGGGCTTTATACACATCACAGGGTGAGTGAGAACATCCCAGACAGCCACGAAGAGGGCAAAACAAGGCTTCGACTCGTCATCACTGTCAGCCCTATTTTGTCAGGAGCCACTCTGCCCAGGAGACCAGGTGGCCATCTCAGCTGCCTAGGACTGTCTTTCTCACTAGACAGAGTGGTGCTTTTCCTTTCCTACCCCCATTTGTCCCTTCCCCCCTTTGTATGTATGTCCTTTTAAGAATCCCTTTTGAAGGATGGCAGGCCTGAGAGCAGAGAGTCAAGCAAAGTGCCCTGTGTCCTGGGACGGGCAGCTGCCTTGGGAAAAACACTGGGGACCGGGGCAGAGCCAGGAAGGTGCTGGATACAGAGCAGCTAGACCAGCTGCCTTTTCTGGATTCCGCCAGAGCACAGGGTGCCCACTGCTGCATCCGATTCTGCAGCGTAGTTGCAGAGGCTGGCAGCTGGAGAGCCCACCTCTGTACAGAAGAGAGCCACTAACACCTGCTGCCCCTGTTCCCCTACAGTGGTTCCCAAAGCCCTTTATCTTAATTTCCCTAGCACTTATCATACTCATCATTAAATATTTCATTGCATGGTTAGTTATTTACTCTCTGTCTCCCCTCCTGGACTGGAGGCTTTGGGAGGGCAGGACCAAGTCGGCCTGGCTCCCTGCTGTCTTCTTGGCCCTCAGCATAGGCCTTGGCAGTTTTTAGGGCTCAAACATTTGTTGAATGCCACTGATGAGGAGTAAATTTGTACACTTTGGAGAGAAATTTGGCAATATATTACAAGAGTCCAAAAACATTTATGTTTTCAATATTAGGTAAGATGCTTTTGGATATAACAGAGAAGCCTCACTGTAACTGACCTGTTGTTGTTGTTGTTATGTGCCGTCGAGTCTAACCCGACTCATAGCGACCCCTCCTTGGGTTTCCGAGGCAGTATCACTTCAGAAGTAGGATTGCCCAACTTTCCTTCCGAGGAGTGGCTGGTGGGTTTGAACCGCCAGCCGTCTGGTTAGCAGGCAAGTGTCTTAGCCACTATGCTACCAGAGCTTCCGTAACTGACCTAAGCAGTGGGAAATACATTATCACACATAACTGGCTCTAGGCATGACCTAAGGTCCATTCTGTCACTGTGATGCTCTCGGCAATGCTGGCTTCATCCTAAGGCTGGGCCCTTTCTAAGGGAGGAGTCATGGGAAGAGAGAAAGAAAGATAGATAGACGGAGACACCCATCTCCTTATAAGCATGAAATCCACATCTTCCCCTTAAGTCTGTTTGGACTAACTTAGTTACATGCCCACCTTGGGCCAGCAAGAGCTGCCAAAGGGAATACCATTCACTGATTGGATTGAACTCATGAGGATCTGCATCTAAAACAAGGAAAGGGGTGGTAGGTGGACAAAACCAACACTCTGTCAGGAAGCAGGATAGGAGAATGGATGTTGGAGAGGCTACCTACAGGGTCCACACCCTCTGGCCCAGTCATTCTGTTTCTGGGAATCAATCCCAAGGAAATAAGCAGACACAATCAGTGTAGAAAGGTGTTTATTGCAGTGTTATTTAAAATAGAGAAAGAGAGAGAGAGAGAAAGGGAGTTAGACCTGATCTAACCAACCAAACCAAACTCACTGCCATTGAGTCGGATCCGACTCATAGCGACCCCTCTTTGGGTTTCCGAGGCAGTATCACTATGGAAGTAGATTGCCCGATCTTCCTTCCAGGGAGTGGCTGGTGGGTGTGAGCTGCCATCCTTCTGGTTAGCAGTCTAAGAGGTAACTATTGAAATATTTAAGTAAATTAGTCTACCTTCATACAATGGCCTATTATGGTGGCATTGAAATCTTTATACAAAGTGGTAATGACATTGATGAATGCTTATGATATAGTGTTAAATTAAAAATAATATCAGTATATAAAATTGTGTTTTATGTCCAATTATATATGAGTTCAATTATTTTTAGAAATATATATATAGAAAAGAGACTGGAAGGAAATAAATGTAAATGCTTACAATGGCTGCCTCTCAGTCATGCAATTAAGAGTGATTTTTGTCTGCTTCTTTTTCATTTTCCGTACCACTACCTTCTAGCAAGACTACCCCTTCTATTGTCTGGATAGACTGGAACCAGTTTTGTTCTTTCTTCTCTTATTATTTGCTAAGAAAATAACAATCACTAACACTTAACATGTATTTACACTATGCCTGCCACTGTTGTGTTTTACATGCACTAATTTATTTCTTACAACAATTCTATGAGGTACGTGTTCTTGATTCTCACTGTGTTGAGGTGTTCCTGAAACACAAAGCTGTTTTAGGTCACAGGGTCACACACCTAGTTTGTAGACCCAGTGCCATCTCATAGAGACCATAGAACTGGGTAGAACTGCCCCTTATAATTTCCAAGGCTGTAATCTTCATGGAAGTGGATGACTACATCTTTTTCCTGCAGAACAGCTGCTGGGTTCCAACTGCTGCCTTTTTCAGCACTAGTGCTTAACTACTGCACCACCAGGGCTCTTTTTTTTTTGTTTTGTTTTAATTTTTATTGCAATTTGGGTGAACGTTTATAGAGCAGATTCATTTTGCATGCAGCAATTCATACACATTTTGTTTCATGCCATTGACTGCAGTTCCCCACAACGTAACAGCTCTCTTCCCAGTTCCTCTTCCCCCTTCTCTTTCCTGTGTCCTTCCCTCCCATGCACTCCTACCCCCTTAGCTCTCTCCCTGTGCAAACACTGCCCTTCTGTTCTCCCATGATTGGTCGCTCCAAGTAGTGTATCTACCTGATGTAAATGTTCACCCCATATGCCTGTCTGTTGTTTGGCTGAAAACCACAGGAGTGAGTTCAGTTCCAGAACTGAAGGGTAACTATGGGCCATAGTCTCAGGGGTCTCACCAGGCTCTATCAGAGCAGCAAATATGGACTTCTTTTATGATTTTGAGTTTTGTTCCACATTATTCTCTCACTGTATCCAGGATCACCTGCACTGATCCCCCTCTGAGTCATTGACAGTGGTAGCTGGGTACCACCTAGTTCTTCTCATCCCATGGTCATATAGGTTGAGGATCACATGGTCTAATTGGACTAATTGTTTCCATCTGTCTTTGGTTTTCTTCATTCTTCTTTGGTCTGGATGAGGAGACCATTGTTACATCTATATGACTGCTTGCAAGCTTTTAAGACCCCAGTTCCTACTCATCATGTAGGATGTTGAACAATGTTTTTGTGTAGTATGTTATGCTATTTGAGCTTGATGTCTCCTGTGACCATAGTCCTGAGCCCACAGGTCCAAATACTTGCTCCCGCATGTAGCTGGCTGTTGTTGTGGCTACCACAACTTTGTCCCTTGTCAGCTTTACTATACACCTGGACATTTTTTGTTTGTTTGTTTGTTTCCCCTTTACACCTGGATATTCTTACAGCACATACAAATATGCATGTAGAAACACTGTCTGCTAACCTTATGCATGGTCATGGATACTACCCCCTGCCTAGACATATCTGATCGTTTTGCCTGTCCATCCATTATATCCACCCATAGATCAGTGATTGCCATCACTGGCAATGCAGTACTGTACATGCAAAATGGTTCATCTTTGTTGTCTGTACCTCCCATGTACCAGCACTCTTTTTAGTGTATAGAGCTACCTTTGGAGTTCAAACCCAGTTATTTGAATTCACAGCCTCAGCTAACAATGCCAAAGCAGGTCACGTGTCAAATTCTTCACAGCCACTCCCTAATAGTCCCATTAACTGAGCCAGACCTTGTATATGCCCCTTACACTTATTTGTTCATTTAATCATCACAACCTCAGAGAGGCCCTCTGAGGCCGAGTGACTTGTCCAAGGTCCAATCATTAGGAAGTGGTGGGGCTGTGGTACAGTGTGCCTGGGCTCTGATGTGGGACCCTTTGTTTCTCTCTCCAACCCAGAGTTACGTGAGACCCTGCTGCCCACGGGACCATGTTTAACGGAGAGCCGGGTCCAGCCTCGGCTGCCGCCTCCAGGAATGTGGTGCGGAGCTCCAGCATCAGTGGCGAAATCTGCGGAGCCCAGCAGGCTGGGGGCGGGGCTGGGACCACCACTGCCAAGAAGAGGCGCAGCAGCCTGGGCGCCAAGATGGTGGCCATTGTGGGCCTGACTCAGTGGAGCAAGAGCACGCTCCAGCTCCCGCAGCCTGGTGAGGGGGCATGGGACGCTGAGGGGCAGAACAGCGGGGCAGAGGAATGGAGTAGGAGGTAGTGGAGGTGGGGAGGGGAGTGCACCTTTGGTGACAGTGCTCCTGGTGTGCCCGCTTGTGTATGGAGCAGGTATATCACCTGCTGGCATCCACATACAAATATATGGCACATTCCCTATAGGAGGCACTGTTACAAGTCCAATATGTGTATCGACTCATGTAATCCTCATGTAACTCTATGAGGCAGAAACTAAAGGTAGAGAACTTAAAGCACAGAGAAGGGAAATAAGATGCCCCAAGCCACACGATTCATGAGTCGCAGAACCTGGATTCAAACCCCTGCAGTTGGGCTTCCAGATTCATGCTCTGAACCTTCACACTGTGTTGCCTGTAGATAGAGTCTTACACATTAATCAGTAATTATTTATTGAACAGCCATTGTGTTCATGGCACTGTGCTAGGTAACACCACAATCTCACAGACACACACATCTGCAAGGTTCAATCTCACCTTTAATCCCCGCATTCCCTAAGTACAAAGAATCAAACATCTGTAGTTACACATCACACACACATGGTAAACAGTCACAGGGAAGACCTCTAAGCACACAGACACATGCTTTGCACAGCCACATAAACACGGTGCTTGGGAAAGCCACTCATACTGACGGGAAAGCACAATCTGCTCACTCATGCTGTTTTTAGTTGCTGTCAAGTCAGTTCCAACTCATGACAACCCCATGTGTACAAAGTAGAACTGCTCCAGAGAGTTTTCAAGGCTGTGACTTTTTGGAAGCAGATTGCCAGGCCTGTCTTCTGAGGCACCACTGAGTGAGTTTGAACCACCAACCTTTTGGCTAGTAGTCTGAGCACCTAACTGTGCCACCTAGCAACTCCTCATTCACATGGTACATGGCCACAGATAAAACCAGCCATGCAAATTGCAGTCCCATGAGCACAGATCTACAGACCCAGATCACAGACTCAGTTACACATGTGCACACATGATAGCCCGTGGCCACAGAAACACATCACACACACACACACACAAAAACACATCACAAACACATACACTCACATACCTCACAAAACTATATTCACTCACACCTTAACAGCTACATGCTGACAAATATACTTTCTCAGACACCTAGCCATGGAATCCCAGTTATGCTCACACCTGCAGGTGACTCAGCTTGTCCCAGCTTGTCACACACAGTCACACCCAGACCCCACATCCCAGAGGAACCTGCCCTCCCTGCCAAGCCCCTGCTTCCCTCACTTTGTGGCACCAGCCCAGACACCAGCTGGTTTTGTTTTAAAATCTCTTCCTGCTTATTTTGCTCAGAGTAGCAACTTCCCCACAAAACCTTCAAATAGGCAGCTGGATGGGGGTGGTGAGGGGGCGGGGGCACCAGAGGATCCAGAGAGAATGTTCATCAAGACTCCTGGTTGGGGCTGGGGGTGGGGGACTTTTCCAGGCCTTAAAATAGATTTTACAAAACCCTCAATAGGAGCACGCGGGATGGTCTTTTCCAGCAGTCAAGCTGCGATGTGGTTTCTGGCTCAGGGGAATGCTAGCTGGGGAAGGGGCTTGAGGTTGTCAGTTTCCAGGATCTGCCTGGCACTAGTGAGGCAGGGAAGTGCAGAGATGGGGATTTGGGGATCCAGGAATCAGGATGGGATAGGACCGAGGTGTGAGATTAAAGCTCGGGGGTTAAGATTAGGAGGTCATGGAGGTGTTGGGCCCCAGGAATCTGGCTCAGGAATCCAGACGATCTGGTTTCAGATCCACAGGCTCTTTATGCCCAAAATGATTTGAAGGGACAGTCTTCTATGGCCAGATCTAAGCTCTGAATCACTGGGAGGTATTCCAGTGCTCTGAGCAGGACTGCCCACCTACCCAGACTCTGCAGTCAGCAGGCAGGGATTGGAGCAGAAACTGGAGACCTCCCAGCCTCCTGGCCTTGAGGAGAGATGAGTGATCATGGGGGCTTCCGGGTCACTTATCTCTGCTATGGGAGGGCATGGCTGAAGTCCTGGGGCTTGGAGCTAGGGGAACTGCCCAGGTGCCCCTCCAACTGAAAGTCTTTATAAATCATCTAATTGCCAGTGTCAGAGCAGGTAGGGCCCCTTGAGATCATCTAGTCAAGTGTCCTCATTTTACCAGTCAGGCATCCAGAGCCTGAAGAGAAGACTGTTTCCTGGAGAAGGGCTTTGAGGCAGCTTTCAGAGCCACCCCCTGCCATTTACTACCTAGGTGATTTTGGGTACCTTTCTGAACCTGCTTCCTCATTTGTAGAATGAGGATTGTAATATGTGCCTTGCAGACAATAATAAATGAGGGCAATAATACATGCTGTATAGATAGTAATACATGAGGGCAATAATAAATGTCTTATATATAGTAATCTATGAGGACAATAATATATGCGTTGCAGATTTATCCAGGGGATTCAGTGAGACAGGATATGCAAAGGCACCCAGTTTTGTGCATAGGAAAAACACTCAGGTAGGGGGTACCCCAGGAAGTGAGCAGAACAGTTGGAACAGCTGAGGGAGATGAACTTGTCTGTAGGCTTGTTGTACTGTGGTAGCTTGCGTGTTGCTGTGAGGCTGGAGGCTGTGCCCATAGGAGTGCCCATGGTGGACCGGTTTTGGTGGAGCTTCCAGACTGAGACAGACTTGGAAGAAAAAAGAGGCCATCCACTTCTCAAAGAATTGACCACTGAAAACCTTATGAATAGTAGTGAAACACTGTCTGATATGTTACTGGAAAATTTTATAAATAGCCCTGAAACATTGTCCAATACAGTGCTGGAAGATGAGCCCCTCAGGTTGGAAGGCACTCACAATATGAGTGGGAAAGAGCTGCCTCATCAGAGTAGAGCCTACCCTAATGATATGGATAAAGTAGAGCTTTTGGGGCCTCCATTTGCTGAAGTGGCACGACTCAATATGAGAAGAAATAGCTGCAAACATCTATTGATAATTGGAACATAGGATGTACAGAGTATGAATCTAGGAAAATTGGAAGTTGTCAAAAATGAAATGGAATGCATAAAGATTGATATTCTAAGCATTAGTGAGCTGAAATGGACCAGTTTGGCATTTTGAATCAGATAAACATATGACCTACTATGCTGGGAATGATAAATTGAAGAGAAATGTGGCATTCATCATCACAAAGAATGTTTCAAGATCTCTCCTGAAGTACAGTGCTGTCAGTGATAGGATAATATCCATACACCTACAAGGAAAGCCAGTTAATACTACTGTTGTTCAAATTTATGCACCAACCACCAAAGCCAAAGATGAGGAAATTGAAGATTTTTACCAACTTCTGCATTCTGAAATTGACCAAACATGTGATCAAGATGTACTGATTATCACTGGTGACTGGAATGCAAAAGCTGGAAACAAAGAAGAATCACCGATAGTTGGAAAATTTGGCCTTAGAGGTAGAAATAATGCTGGAGATCGCATGATAGAATTTTGCAAGACTAATGACTTATTCATTGGAAATACCTTTTCTCAACATCACAAATGATGGCTATACATGTGGACTTTGCCAGACAGAGTGCACAGGAATCAGATTGGCTACATCTGTGGCAAGAGGTGATGGAGAAGCTCAATATCTTCAGCCAAAACAAGGCCAGGAGCTGATTGTGGAACCAACCATCAACTGCTCATATACAAGTTCAAGTTGAAGTTGAATACAATGAAAACAAGTCCACGAGAGCCAAAATATAACCTTGATAATATCCCTCCCACATTTAGAGCCCATTTAAGGAATAGATTTGATGCATTGAATACCAATGACTGAAAATCAGAGGAACTGTGGAATGACATCAAGAACATCATCCATGAAGAAAGCAAAAAGTCACTAAAAAGACAGGAAAGGAAGAAAAGACCAAAATGGGATGTCAGAAGAGGCTCTGAAACTTGCCTTTGAGTGGAGAGTAGCTAAAGCAAATGGAAAAAATGACAAAATAAAAGAGCTGAACAGAAGATTTCAAAGAGCATCTCAAGAAGACAAAGTCATTTATTATAATGAAATGTGTAAAGACATGGAGTCGGAAAGCCAAAAGGGAAGAACATGCTTGGCATTTCTCAAGCTGAAAGAACTGAGGAGGAAATTTAAGCCTCAAGTTTCAATATTGAAAGATTCTATGGGCAACATATTGAATGATGCAGGAAACATCAAAAGAAGATGGAAGGAATACACAGAGTCGCTGTACCAAAAAGAATTGGTTGATGTTCATCCATTTCAGGAGGTGGCATATGATCAAGAACCAATGGTACTGAAGGAAGAAGTCGAAGCTGCACTGAGGGAAGTGGTGACAAACGAGGCTCCAGGAATTGATGGGATACCCATTGAGATGTTTCAACAGAAACATCTGTTTTTGTCGTGGCATCAAAACATTGTTCTGTTGTGGCATCAAAACAGATGCCATACTAGAGGCACTCACTTGGCTATGCCAAGAGATTTGGAAGACAACTACCTGGCCAACTGAAAAGATCCATATTTGTACCCATTCCAAACAAAGGTGATCCCACAGAATGTGGAAATTGTTGAACAATATCATTAATATTGCACGCAAGTAAAATCTTATGGAAGATAATTAAAAAATGGTTGCAGCAGTACATTGATAGAGAACTTCCAGAAATGCAAGCTGGATTCAGAAGAGGACATGGAACAAGGGATATCATTGCAGAAGTCAGATGGATCTTGGCTCAAAGCAAAGAATACCAGAAAGATGTTTACTTGTGCACTATGCAAAGGCATTCAAGTGTGTGGATCATAACAAATTATGGAGAAGAATGGGAATTCCAGAACACTTGATTGTGCTCATTAGGAACTTGTAAATAGACCAGGAGGCTGTTGTTTGAACAGAACAAGGGGACACTGCATGGTTTAAAATCAAGAAGGGAGTGTGTCAGGGTTGTATCTTTTCCCCATACTTATTCAATCTATATGCTGAGAAAATAATCCAAGAAGCTGGACTATATGAAGAAGACTGTGGCATCAGGATTGGAGGAAGACTCGTTAACAACCTGCTTTATACAGATGACACAACTTTGCTTGCTGAAAGTGAGGAAACACTTACTGGTGAAGATTGAAGACTACAGTCTTCAGTATGGATTACACCTCAATATAAAGAAAACAAAAATCCTCACAATGGGACCAGTAAGCAGCATTATGATAAATGGGGAAAAGATTGAAGATGTCAAAGGCTTCATATGTTTTGGTTCTACAATCAACACCACTGGAAGTAGCAGTCAAGACATAAGACATTGTATAGCATTGGGCAAATCTGTTGCAAAGGACCTCTTTCAGGTGCTGAGGAGCAAGGATGTTTCCTTGAAGACTAAGGTGCACTTAACACAAGCCATGGTATTTCCAATTGCCTCATGTGTATGTGAGAGCTGGACAATGAAAAAGGAAGACTAAAGAAGAGTTGATGCTTTTGAGTTGTGGTGTTGGTGATGAATGCTGAAAGCACTATGGACTGCTAAAAGAACTAACAAATCTGTCCTGGAATAACTGCAGCCAGAATGCTCCTTGGAAGTGAGAATGGCCAGACTTCGTCTCACTTACTTTGGTCATGTAGTAAGAAGGGACCATTCCCTGGAAAAGGATATCATGCTTGACAAATTGGAGGGACAATGTAAAAGGGGAAGGCCCTCAATGAGCTGATTGACACAGTGGCTGTAACGATGGGCTTGGGTATAGCAAGGATCGTGGGGCTGGCACAGGACTGCTCAGTGTTTCGTTCTGCTGTACATGAGGTCACTATGAATCACAGACAACTTGACAGCACCTAACAACAACAACAACAACAAACACTCAGTCAATTGTTGATGTTACTGTTACCCATGATCACAGTGGAGCCAAAAAAGAAGTGAATTCTCTGGCCTCCACATCTCTGCCCCTTCATTGCAGCACACTCTTCTCTCATCTATAATTTCTTCTTCCCATTTTATACTCCCAAGCCTTTAGGTTTCTGGTGTCCCAGCTTTGCATGCCTAGAGCTGAGCTCGGTCTGAGCCTGTCTATTGGGTCTTTCCTGACACTTTGAGCCCCATCCTGGGTGGGAAAGTCTGGCCCCAAAGGGATGTATGGAATAGACTCACTGTGAGCCTTGGCTCTGGAAACTGTTCTGGGAAAAGATCCTAAGATGGTGCCCTCTACTGCCCCTGGATAGGATGGCTTACCCTTCAGACTGGAGCCTTGGGAAGAGGAATACCTCTCCTGGACCCAGTCAGGCTTCAGGGCTCTTGGGTGTCTGCCCTTCCCAGGCTTCTCCTTCCTCCCAGTTTATTGGTACCCTACCATTGACTGGGGAGCTCTGGTAACATAGTGCCTAAGGCATTTGACTGCTAACCAGAAGGCTGGTGGTTCAAACCCACTAACCACTCCTCAGAAGGAAGATGGGCCAATCTACTTCTGTAGTGATACTGCCTCGGAAACCCAAGGAGGGGTCGCTATGAGTTGGGGCCGACTTGATGGCACATAACAACAGTTACCATTGACTGGCGCCCCACCCATCCCCTCTTCTCTGTTTCAAAGCCTCTGCCTTTGTTCAGGCTCTATTACCTATGGCCTGCACCATGACAGCAGCCTTCTCTCCGGTTCTCCTGCCTTACCCCCCTTCCAGTTTTTTCCTCATGTTGCCCTAGAGTAGCCTTCCAAAAGTCCATCATGAGACTTGGAAGGACTATAATTTCCTGTGAGAATTTGGCAAAGTCGTTCTCACTGGGCCTCAGTTTCTTCTTCTGTAAAATGAAGCTAAAAATACTGCCTCCCAGCTTCCTTCTAGATATAATGATCTCTGTGTTGTGGGCAGGACTGGGGATGGTGGAGTCAGCGCTTTGGGGGTCCCAAGGCACAGATGAGTTCTGGCCTGGCACTGAATTGGGTCCACATGGGGCCATCCTGGACTGTCTTAGCTGTACCAAAGTGGAGCTCCTTTTTTCAGTACCAGGGACAGCAGCTCTCCCCGCCTGTGCTCTGGGCTCTGAGAGTCTGGGAGATGCCATGGGGAGTAGAGTGCTGCAGAGGCTGTGACTGCATCTCCCATGTGATATGCAGTAGAAGGGATGGTTCCTGGAGTCTTTCAACCTCTGGATACTACAGAATTACTGCTAGCAACATGGCTTGGTTCTCTAGAGGGGGCTCAGAGTCTGGACATGCATGAAGCCAATAGAGAACTTTTCTCTGAAGTTGCAAGACCTTTCTTGCCACTCAGAGCATATGAAGTGGAATCTTGGCCAAATCCCAACTCAAATGGGGGATTGGTGGAGGAGAATGAGAAGTAGCACATCATGGTACGAAGACTCTTAGACTGGGAGTCTGCAGGCCTCAGGTTTGGTCTCAGCAGTATTGGTGTCTGGGCCTCAGGCCCTCTGTCTGTGAAATGGCACAGGGAATAGCCAGGTTATTGCTAACTTTTCAGGATTCCTTGGCTTTCCCACACAAGGGCTCACATTGGGTTGGGCAGATCTGGTCAAAGAAGGTCACTTTTCTCTCAAATGAGTTAAAGCTTTCCCAAGCTCTGGGGCGGGGGGGGGGGTGTTGGAAGTTGTGAGAACGTGAAGCTCTGGCTTCAGCTCAGTGTGTGCTGGGGGGAGGGTTAGAGACATGAGGGGAGGAAGAATGACCAGCAGCCCCCACAGATCCATGTGTCTTTTAACTGGATTAGAGGGAATATGGCAGTGAGGGGCCAGGGACAGGGAGAGTTTCTCCCCCAGCCCACCATTATTATCCAGCCCTCTGTGTGTGTATGTTGTGGGTCATACCCCAGTTGTGGGTTTGCAGCTATGTGTGTGACTGGATGGGCTCAATTCTGAGTGTTATGGTGAGAGGGTAACATATATGTGACTTCACTTTATATGACAGAGTATAGCATGTGTACGTATGACTAAGACCTGGTGGGACCATTTGTGACTGTGTAAACATACATCTGATATTGTGTGTGAGATTATTCTATCCATATATGTGATTGTTGGCACTTGTGTGTATCTGCTTATTCCTGGCTGTGTGAAAGAAATATATATGAGGTAATATGACTCTGTGTGTGTGTGTGTGTGCGTGCACATGTGTGTGCCAGAGAGAGACAGACAGACATACATGTTGATGGACTGATTGATTCCTGGATATGCTAGCTATTCCAACATCCCAGAAGCCAGGATGATTTCAGAGTAGACATTCCTCCACATTTCCCCTACCCACCTTTGCTCCAAGGCTCCCATATCCCATTCTATCCACTAGTGATGCCGGCCCTCTCAACTTCCTTCCCCCCCAGTGGGGTCTTCCTAAAAGATAAGTAGGGCAAAGGAGAAGGAATAAAGTCTTTCTTTTCCTGGCTGGGGTCTTGAACATCCCCTGCCTGACCCACTATTGGATGTGAGTGGAAGAGAGTGTTGCCAGAGTAACCAGCTCCCCTCTCCCCACTGCTTTGAGTGGGGGTGATGCTGTATATCCCATCCTCAGCCTCTCCTCATCCCTGTAGGCAATTCCACTCTTAATTTGCCTAGGCTTCTAACCAGTGACAACAAATGGCTTCTTTGGTACGATCACCGTCTGAGAACTTCTTCCCTCCCCCATTAGGCTCCTCAGGCAGCCAGGCTTCAGCAGGGAATTTCCAAACCCTCAACCCATCTCCCCCTACCCCACCCCCAGGAGGGGAGGGTGTCTAGAGGGACCATACTGCAGTGCTGAGGAGGTTGCCATGGAAACCCAGGCAGGATGGTGCACCAATAGGAGAGGGGAAGTGTCCCGTGTTCCCTCCAAGGCTGAGGAGGGCAGTTGGTGGGGGCAGAGAGTCCCCTGGACAGGAGGTACAGATACATGGGTGGGCTTTCACTGCACAGCTGGTGGGTTCCTCTGCAGACCTTCCTCTCAAAGCCCAAGTCAATCCAGGTCAACCTAGCAGTCCCTCTCTCAGTCTTCCCTAATGGCCTCTCTGCCTTTCCACATAAGCCCTCTCCATGTTCAGATCCACCCTGAGAAGGCCTGTTAGTTTGAGAGTAGCCAGGCTTCACAATGGGGTTTTTGATAGGGTCTATGAAAGTGTCCAAACCAAACGTTGGCAGCTCTGGTAGTATAGTGCCTAAGGCATTTGACTGCTAACCAGAAGGCTGGAGGTTCAAACCCACGAGCCACTCCTCAGAAGGAAGGTTAGGCAATCTACTTCCGTAGTGATACTGCCTTGGGAACCCAAGGAGGGGCCACTATGAGTCGGATCCGACTTGACGGCAGTGAGTTTATGAAGGTGTCAGAGAGGTGGGTTGTGGGGGTCTGGGTGTGATAGGGTCCATGAGGGTAACTGTAAGAGGGACAGTAAATCTGAGATTGCCGGAGATGGCAAACTCCAGAAGCGAGAAGGAAGAATGCTTAACCTTTTGGGGCAAAGGCTGAAAGGGGAGTAGGTGTGTGGGCATCAGGGGAGCCTGGCAGGGATGAGGTGAGGGCCCAGGGCTGCAGGTCTAGGGCTCTTCCTGTGGCTTCCCCTCATCCCTGCCACTTGACTCTGCTTCCAGCCTTGTTTCTAGGCTGCTTGGTCTGTGTCACTGCCTTGTGCAGGGCCAGGTGTCTCAGGCTGTCAGCCAGCTCTAACGGTCTTTGCAGCAGTGCCCCTGCCTCAAGTCAGAGCCGATGCCCATCCCACCCCCTCCTAGGAGGCAGCCTTCCCAGAGAAGCCACGTCTGCAAGCTGACCTTGTTCCCTCTCTGTGCTTGGGGGTCATAGAAGGGACCACCAAGAAGCTGCGCAGCAACATCCGCCGAAGCACAGAGACGGGCATCGCGGTGGAGATGCGGAGTCGGGTCACGCGCCAGGGCAGCCGGGAGTCCACCGACGGGAGCACCAACAGCAACAGCTCGGATGGCACGTGCGTGCAGCCCCCGCCGCCACGCCCTGTCTCACTTGACCAGGGCCCCCAGCCCTCTCCCTGTCCTTGGCCCTCTAGTCACAGAGCTGGGGGCACAGTGGGAAAATCTCCCAGTTTGGTTTTCAGTTGAGATGTCTGGGCTCCTCGGATGTCTCTGCCTCCCTCCACCTGCTCCCAGAGGCTCCTGGGCCTCAGTGTCTTTCCTGTTGCTCTGGACTGCTCTTGCCCACGGAATGCTCATGTGACCTAGGTGCAGTTAGTCCCTTCTGTTTCAGGAAGGGCCCCTGCCTTCTAACACCTACTCATTGCCCTGCTGGCGGGAGAGGGTTCGAGATGAAGATGAGATGCTTTTAAATGTACGATTATCGTAATGACTCAGATGAGTGGCGTTCTCACAAGGAGCCTTGCCTGGAGCTTAGAGAAGGAGGCTGGATTAGATCAGTGTTTTTCAAAAGGGGTGGAGACTAATAGATGGAAAGTAAAATCAGTGTAATGGGTCAAACCCAGCTTTAGAAAAAGATACATGATACTTGCATATATCATATATGTTATTTTATGAGTACTACTGAGTATTATTTTGTAAATTTTCGTTTCAGTTTTCTATGTGTAGATGCATGCATATCCATATTGAGCCTGATGTTAAATGTATTTCTTACATTTACATCTGGGTTGCAGTAAAAAACAAACAAACAAACAAAAAAAAAAACAACAACTAGAAAGTCACTGTGTTAGATACCCATTCAGATCTCTTCTGAATCTGAAACTATAGTTGTGTGACTATGATTTTCTGATTCTGCCCAATGGTTTCCAGTCTCAAGATTCTGTGGCTCCATTATTGAAGAGTCCATGACATACGTCTCACTGCTAGGCCAACTTCCATGAATACAAACAGCCACTGGCATTCACTGCATCCTAACCGTGTGTAGGGCATGCACTGGCATTTCAGAGCAGTGCTTTTAGGCTGGGATCTACAGGCTGCCATCAGACTAGGAACACTGGGCTACGGGTCCATGATGATTGAAGTACAGAAAGTGGGAGTAAGCTTTTAGAAACTCATGGCACTGTAACGTTGCCATATTTTACAAAAATAATAGTCTTTGCGAAATAGTTATTAAAACAAAACAAATTGGTCCTTTGTGGAGATTGTTTGAGAAGCGCTAGTTTACATGTGACATCTTATTTACACAGTCCTGAGGGATAGAGGCACTGTCATCATCTCCATTTTGTAAGTGGAGAAACTGAGGCACAGGAGGAGGCTGAGGTACTTTGCTTAGGGTCACAGCTATCAAGTGGTGGTGGAGTCAGGAGTTGAATTAAGGTCATTTGACTCTGTAAGCTTTGTTCACAGTCTCTCTATTCTAGGTTCCTAAAATGCTGAGGCCTTGAGAGTCTGCATTTTTTTTTTTTTTTTTTAAAAAAAAAAAACCTCCTCAGATCCCATTGTCCTAAGGCTGTGAGCCCAGGGCATGAGGGTAGGTGGGTCTGGAAGCCCCTTCCTGGGGAGCAGAGGCTGAGCTAGTGGGGCAAAGACACAGGCTATTTCTGACAAGCTCACACGGCCAGTTCTGGCCTCCTTGCCTGGCACTGGCCACCAGGAACTCAGTGCCAAACTGTTCAACAGGATTCTTTCTTGGACAGCCTTTTCTCTCTCCAGCCAGGAGTCTGAGCTGTGTTGTATCTTAGAATTTTATTTGGTCCATTGAAGCCCGTGGACAGACCTGGGCAACCTTCCCTCTTCTGTCCATTCTTTGGTAGCCCCACCCAGGCTAGGGGCCATGGAAACGTAGCACTTTCCCCTTTATGATAGCAGCAACAATCACTAACCCCTTACTGTTTCCTGTATCTGGAACTTACCATGCACCATCTCCCCTACTCCTCACAATTACCCTGGGATTTGAACATCACCTCTGTTTTGCAGATGTGGCAGGTCTCTGACCTCTGAGTCTCAGTTTCCTCATCTGTAAAATTGGATAATGGCTCCTGTCACACAGAGCAGTTGTAGGAGTGAGTGACATAACGCACGTGGAGCAGTCAGTGTGGTGTTGGCACCTGGCCAACTTTCAATCACTGTCGGTCCTTCTTGTTACTATTTCTAGGGCCCCTCCCCCCACCATGGACTGACCACAATCACTGAGCAATAATCTCAACCCTGTAATTGTGTTATTTTGGCCTCAGTCATTGTTTTGGGTACTGCCTCATATTATTGACTTAAATTTCAAATTTTAGGTCAACTCAAACCTCAGTTCTTGGAACTTGCTCCAGGCCTAGGAATTTCTGGTTCTTGGCATTAACATCTCCTGATGAGGGTGCAGGTGTCCAGCAAGCCCTGCATTTAAGGATCACATCAGAAATCCCTGGTGCTTTAGGATCAAGTAGCATCATTATGTTGTTTTTATTAGTCTCTTTTCTTAATTGACCTCAAAGTTGTTTTTTGTTGCAAATGTACAGAAATGAGCAGTTCTGTGTTCTGCAGCCAGGATGGTTCATTCACACTGTGTAGAGGAGAAGCCGAGGCACAGAGGGGATGCCCAGTGCCCTGGGGACAGAGTCACTGCATCCTGCCATCTGCACTCGCCGCCCCCAGCCTTCCTGGACACCCTCACATGCCCCTCTGCCTCCTCCTCCAGGTTCATCTTTCCCACCACTCGGCTCGGGGCCGAGAGCCAGTTCAGTGATTTCCTGGATGGGCTGGGACCAGCCCAGATCGTGGGGCGACAGACACTGGCAACGCCCCCGATGGGTGAGTCTTCCTGAGGTCTGATGAGAGCAGCCATGCTGCAGGAGGGAGGAGCTCAGTGGGGGCCTCCATGCAGTGGGAGCGGCAGAAAGGAGCCCTCGCACCGGCTTCTGTGGCAGTGAGGAGGAGGTGGTCTAGAGCTCATCAGTCTCTCCATCAGAGAGCAGAGGGGTCCCAGCCTTTCTCATGGGCTACCCTGAAGCTTTTAGAGCACCTTCCCTCCCTCACTTCACCACTCACTCACCCACCCACTCTCCCACCGCCTCCTGTCACCGGGAAGTGCTAAGTGCTGGTTATAAAATGGTGAACAAAAATAGTCTCAGCCCCCACTTTCATGGAGCTCATTCCATCATTGATTCTGTATGACTTTAGGCAAGTCATGTCTCTTCTTTGAGCCTCTGTTTCATCAACTGTAAAATGGGTCTATTAATACCCTCTTTAGTTCTGCAATCTAACAACTTTTTTTTTTTTTTTGAGTTCCTACAGGGGCACTATGAGTCAGAACTGACTCAACGGCAAGGGGTTTGGTTTAGATGCTTTCCATGAAATATTTTATTTACTCCTTAAGAACTATGTCTTATTTGACTTGTTACCCCTAACCTGGTAGCTGGCACCCAGAAGCCTTTTCGTAATTTTACCACCCCTCTTCCCTGGTGGCACAGTGGTTAAGTGTTCAGCTGCTAACTGAAAGATGAGTGGTTCAAACCCACCAGCTGCACTTGACTGCTAACCAGAAGGCTGGCAGTTCAAACCCACCAGCCACTCCTCGGAAGGAAGGTTGGGCAATCTACTTCCGTAGTGATACTGCCTTGGAAACCCAAGGAGGGGTCGCGATGAGTCAGGTCTGACTTGACAGCCATAACAACAACAACAGCTGCTCAACAGGAGAAAGATACAGCAGTCTGCTTCTGTAAGATTTTGCTGCCTTGGAAACCCTATGTGCAGTTCTATTTTGTCTTGTAGGGTCACTGAGTCAGAACTGACTCCACAGAAATGGGTTTCTTCCCTGTAGCTAGGAAGTACTTCCTGAAGTCTGTGCTTGGTTGTCTTAGCTCCATTCTGGCTCAGTTCATGAGCTCTCAGATTGAGAGCTCCTTCCCTCCCTCTGATATTGGCCCAGTTGGCTTCAAGCAGCTCCTCTCCAAGCCTAGCTTCCTCAGAGATGCCTTGTGACCTCCACACCTTTCCCATTAGGAGCTCTGGTAGTGTAGTGCCTAAGGCATTTGACTGCTAACCAGAAGGCTGGTGGTTCAAACCCACCAGCCACTCCTCGGAAGAAAGACTGACTGGGCAATCTTCTTCCATAGAGATACCATCTTGGAAACTCAAGGAGGGGTTACTATGGTTTTTTAAGCAATGTCTGACCCAGATGTCCCCACTCAGCCCTGACGTGGACAGTGCTCAACCTCTGACCCTCACAGCAGAGGAGGAAGCACAGGTGTAAATGATGCCCTCCAGTGAGTCACACAGCAGAGCTGGGATTTCATTCCAGGCCAGGACCCTATCCTTGAAAGTGCCCATGGGGAGCCCCTGTCTACTGGAAGCGGGACCCACAGGGACCCTCAGAGATGAGGGTCAGCTCCTATCTGGCTCCTGGGTTGGGTTTGGGTAATTCCTCATCCTTGCTTCCAGGCTCATCAGGGCCTGTGGAGCCTGCTTCCTCCAGCCTTGGATTCAGTCCTGGGAAGGGAGATAGTGAGACACTTCTACAATGTTAATTCACCATTGCAGCCTAGATCATTTGGCTGTGGTACCCCCTGGTGTCCAAAGCTGGGGAGGTGCACTAGTGGCATAGTGCCTAAAGCATATGACTGCTAACCAGAAGGTTGGTGGTTCAAACCTATCAGCCGCTCCATGGAAGAAAGATAAGGCAATCTACTTCCATAAAGATTTACTGCTTTTGGAACCCAGCAGGGGTCACTAGGAGTCAGAATCAACTCGTAATGGGTTTGGTTTTTGGGTGGGTTAGGGATGTTACAGTGAGACATGGAAGAGACTAATTTCCAAGACCCTTCCCTGTCCCCAAGGAGAGCTCAGAAATAGCTGGAGAGAGGGGAGTGAATTCCAGGTTAACTCCTGAAAGTAGGAAATACCCATTTGCCCAAGAATGCAAATACAGACGATTGTATGAGGGTCCATTTTAAGTTGTCTGGATCTGCCTTATGATTCTGGACCCCTCTGAAGAACGTTAAAAGCACTGAATGCATAATTTCATATTCTGCTCATTCATGTTGCACAAAACTGAGAGCTTCCAAAAATCAGGTAACTGACATGACTCCCCACACAGAACTTTTCCCAGCTGTATGTTCTGCCTTGTGGGAGCACAGTGAGGGTTCTCTGCACCCAGGAAATCTGCAGCCTTCCTTCTTTCCTTTGGTAAGAGAACCCACCTAAGAGCAGGCGTTTGCTCCCAGGCAGTGCCTCAGGTTCCACGCAGCTGTGTATCTTGGCATCTCTTCAAACTAATAATCTTTCAATTGGCCAACTATGTATTTAGGGGTTGGTGGGAGGCTGCTGTATAGGGGAAAGAGGGAACCCATTGATTTCACAGCCTCTCTTCTGTCTTGCTGAGCAATTCAGCTCTGGCCTCCAAACTTGCCAATTCTGCTGTTTAACAGAAGCCCCTCCAGTCAACCAGACTGAGATGGGAATTTGGCAGCTATGTGTTGTTACCCAGGCACGCCTCTTAAGGGTCATGCCACCACCCCACCCTAAGGAACCTATCCAAGTATTTCTCAGCCACTTAAAGTGGCCTCTTGAGAGGAGGTCTGGCACCTGCCGTTCTTCATCGTGTTTACTTCTGGCGGTATTGTGGCATCCTCTGCAGACTGGACTTCTGTACAGCATTCAGCTCGCCTATCCCTTTGGTTGGCTCTATCTGGACCCTCTCTCTCCTCCCTTTCAGGGGACGTGCACATTTCCATTATGGACCGGAGAGGCCAGCTGGAGGTGGAAGTGATTGAGGCTCGAGGCCTGACCCCCAAGCCAGGCTCCAAATCCCTCCCAGGTGAGGCTGAGAAGCTGGGGAGGAATTTTGGAGCTAGCCCTCAGCGCCCTATTGGCCTGAATCAGTATGCTCGGCACTGGAGTCAAGGCTTGCCAGGAGTAGGGGCTCAGGGAGGGTGGATGTTTGAGTCAGCCTTGTCCACCTGCTGTCCACTGCTCAGTTTGTCCACTCACTCTGCTCACCTCCAGGTGATCCTGGGGCTGAGGGGAGGGGGCAGGGCCATAGCAGTAGTCTCAGGACCCCTCCCCATCATGCCTTCTCTCATCCTTCAGCTACCTATATCAAGGTTTACCTGCTTGAGAATGGGGCCTGCTTGGCCAAGAAGAAGACAAAGGTGGCCAAGAAGACCTGGGACCCCCTGTACCAGCAGGCTCTTCTCTTTGATGAGGGGCCCCAGGGTAAGGTGCTGCAGGTGAGTATTATGGTGTGTTCGCGGGGGGGACCTCTCACAGACCAGAAGTCATAATTTTTTAAACTTTCTTTTATGATGTGTCCTGTGCCAGGCACTGTACCAGGTGCATTAATGCACATTAATCAGGTATTTTCACAACCCAGTGGAATGATATTGCACTCAGTTTATTCATCGGGAAACCAAGGTTCACATCTGCCGCCTGATGTTTGTAACATTTCCTGAGCTCCCGCTCATGCCAGACTTTGTGCTAGCTGCTTTCCAGTGTGATCTCATTTGATCCTTGTGATGGTCCTGGGACGCGTGATTCCCCATTTTACAAATGAGGAGACAGAGTCTCAGAAAGGTGGAGTGACTTGCTTAAGGTTCCATCTAGTGACTTGCAGGGTTAAATTGAACCCAGATCAGGGTGACTCTCATCCCAACCACTTCAGAGTAACAAAGCCCTTCTGCACACTTTATGTGGTTTGTGCCTTGCAGCAGTCCTGGAACAGAGGGACTATCATGCCATTTCATAAGTGAAGAAACAGAGGCACAAAAGGTTATATGGGAATACAAGCATATGGAAAATTAATCTCCAGATTCAGTCCTGGATTCAAGCTCCAACTCAGTTATTTACTAGCTGCAGGTAGTATATTGTGAAGATTCAACAAGATAGTGCATAGAAAGGGCCTACCATAGCACCTAGCACATAGATAGCTACTCGCAAAGCATTAATCACGGTGGTGATGGTGGTGGCTGGCCTTGCCTGAGGCTACATAAGTGGCAGAGGTGGGGCTAGAAACCAAGCCTGCCTAGGGCTGTCTGGCTCTCATCTAGGCCTTTTCCTCTGGGCTGAGGTGCTTCCATGGCTACCTGCAAGGGTCCTTGGAGTTGCCTGAATCATAAGAACTGCAGAACCCTAGGGTTCTGTTTGTGGGGGGAATCTTGGGGGCAAAAGGGAGGCTAAGTAGTTCTTTACTCACCCAGTCTCATTTAATACACACACACATACATATATCCATCCATATCTATCTGTTCTGGTTACCTAGTACCGCTCTGACAAGAATATACCACAAATGGGATGGTCTTAACAAACAGGAGTTTATCCTTACAATTTGGAGGCTTTAAGTCCAAGTTCAAAGTGCCAGGCTCTAGGGGCTGGGTGAAAGCCCCTCAACCTTGGGGTCCAGCTCTGCCTCCTGCTCCCAGCCCACTGGAGCTAGAGGCATTTCTTCACTCAGATAGCTGCTGGCTGCTGAGGCTGAGAAGCCCCAAGGTTGACAAGTCAAAAGGCACAGTCCCGATGTTACCAAACCACACAGCAGGCCATTAACTTAAGTCCATTGTATGTCCCATGGTGGGCAGAGCATGGCAGGCTGCTGAGCAACGACATTGCTACATGCAGGGTCCAAGCGTGCCATAGTCTAGAGACCATTCCCAAGGCTTCTCCTTATACACAGGAAGCAGACCACATCCCAAAGGCAGCTACTCAGCTGCTTGTGGTAGATCCCACCATGGATTTGATTGCCAGTCTCATCATGGGGAATAACTACCACCAGCTGTCCAGCCACTCAACCAGGCCCAGCCAAGCTGACACACAAACTTAACCACCACACTATCTATAGATATGAATATATATGCCATTTTGAAAAAGGATTCACTGATAAGCACACAAGTTTGAAAATCACCATGCTCATCTATTCTCTTCTCCCAGGTTTATGGAAGGGCACACTGAGGTCCAGTAAGGGCATGGGGCAAAGCCCAGTGGTGAGCCAGTGGCAAGCTGGAGCTGTGACCCAGGCCCTGGACTCTCAAGCCTGCACTTGCCTGGGGAAAGCTGTCATCTGGCATGCTAGGAGGCTCTGGAGTCAAAAACACCCAGTTCCAATCCCAAGTTGCCCAAGAAATACTGGGTATCTTTGGGTTAGTTAATTAACCTCTCTGAGCTGCAGTTTACTCTTAGTGGAAATGATAATACACAGCACCTCTACCCAGCTGGCTGGCTCACTGTGACAGCTGAGATAATACATGTCAAGTCCATAGAATCAGGTCTGGCACATTGTAAGTGCCTGGCAAGCGGTGGATGAAATCAGTGTGGGTTCCAGCTCTGTCGGCCTATCTGTGGCCTGGCAACACTTGGAGGTCCTGGGCCGATGGCCCAGCCTAGAGTGTGTGTAGGGGGGTGTATGGCTAATTCCTCACACTCTTTCTCCCTACTGGCAGGTAATTGTCTGGGGAGACTATGGCCGCATGGACCACAAGTGCTTCATGGGCATGGCCCAGATCATGCTGGATGAGCTGGACCTGAGTGCCGTGGTCACTGGCTGGTACAAACTCTTCCCCACCTCCTCAGTGGCCGATTCCACACTCGGATCTCTCACCAGGCGGCTGTCTCAGTCCTCCCTGGAGAGTGCCACCAGCCCCTCGTGCTCCTAGGGACTTCAGGAAGAGAGCCGGGATGGTGGTGTGGGAAGGGGTGCCAGCTGGCTCCCCACCTCCTCCACTGTACATAGTCTTCATGTCTACAAGGACCCTGTGCCCTGCTGCATGCCTGTTGGCTACTGGGCTCATCCCAGCTGGCAGTGGAGACTAGTGTGTGTGCGTGTGTGTATGTGTGTATAGTCTGTGTCTCTGTGTGACTACATTTATACATGTTCATCTGTGTGAGTATAGTCAGTCCTGGTGACTACATGGGCAGAAATTCATGTCCCTTTGTATCTAGTTGAAAACAAACCCAAAGGAGTGTTTTGTGAGTACGACGCACCTGGAGGGGTCCCCTGGGATGGACGTGGGAGATGTGGCCATTGGTCCATCCCACCTGGTCCCATGGCCAGGGCAGAGCCTAAATGTTCCCTACCTGTGCCTCCTCTTAGTGGTCTCTGCTTAGTTCTCTGTCTTGTCCTTTGTTCCATCCTCTGCCTCTCCCCAGCACTGCTGCTCTTTTTTGAGGAATGTAGCATCCACAGCAGCTAAACATGCTGAGGCTCCTCTGGGAACCCCACCCCCACCCCCTCCACCCTGAATCCCTTCCTGCCCACCCAAGCAGCCCTGGCAGCTCTTCCCATGGAATGCACTCTGCAGCATGTAGTATGTTCGCCTAGTGCCCTGGTCGGGGCCCCAGGGGAAGAAGCAGCTGCCCAGAGCTGAGGGTTTGGAGAGTGCTTTCTCCCTTGGGCAGGAGCCACCTCCTTCCTAGATGTATAACACAAGGAGGTCCTGGTTCCAGGGGAGCTGGCCAGATTCCTTGGAGGGAGGAGCTAGGTGCCTCCTTGAGCATTTGTTCTCCACTTCTTTCCTCCCTTCAAGACTGTCTCACCCCCCCATGCCAAAGGAACTCTCTCTGTGGGCCTCAGGAGGCTTGGAGTGGAGGGTCTTGACATCCAGGGGGCCAACTCCAGAGGGGATGTTATCTTTCAAAGCAGACAGTCCTTGGAGATACCTGTGTCCTCCCCAGGCTCTGCTGGTGGCCCCGTCCTCCTCCCGGCTCATCCCTGGTGGGGGCATGGCTTGAGGAGGAGGTGCTGAGGGTAGGGCTCTTTGCTGGAATAAGGAGGGACAAGGCTGGCTTGTTCTGAGCCACAGTTGAGAATCCATTTGGACCTTTGCATGAAGTTGCTCATTTGAGGCTCTATTTTTTGCTCATTTCCAGAACAGGGCCCCTGTCTGGGTCTCAGACTTACTTGGGCCCCAGCCTTCTGGCTTCAGACTCTGGAGAGTCACCAGCTCTGTACAAGCAATATTTACCTGGCCTCCCTGCCTTCCTGCCCTCCGTCACTGCCCTCTGGACAGTGGCCTGGCCTGCTCTAGGCACCTCATCTGTTCTCTGCTTTCTTGCCAACCCTCATTTGGTTGGAGCTCCTCAAAGCTACTCAAACCCTGACCTGATTAGACAGCCTGGCATTGTTGGTGGAGACCAATTCCTAGACTGGACCTTTTGAGATGTCTGCTGAGAATCCTGAAATTTGGCTCAGGAAGGCCTAAATTGTTCCCTGTCACCCCCTTAGTTCTAGGGTTAAAGTAAAAGGTGAGAGATTGTCTCTGGGACAGTCCAGAGATGGGCAAAGCAGCCTGCACGTCCATGTGTGGTGGGGAGGACAGAGGGGATAAGGCACGAGCAGAGCCTTCTTTCTGCCTCTTCCCAAACCTTATCCTAAAGTATTGAAATGGCTCTGGCCCAAGTACATGAGGCAGAGGGAGAGCTATGAGGGGCAGCAAAGAAGAGGTCTTGGGGCTTGAAGGCTTACCTAACCACCCAACCAAATCTGGGTGGACAGGAGAAAGGTTCTGAGAAAGGGGTGAAGAAGGAGGTGCCATGAAGTTTGGGTCATCTCAGTCCCAAGGGCCCTCCCTTTCTAGCAGGGAATCCTAGCTGACACCAGAGTCCTTTAACCCTTCCCCCTCCCCAAAAAAACTAAAGGCAGAAGCCAGGATGCCACAGGTCCTGCCCTAAGACAAAAAGTGAGTAAGGGCAGGGAGAAAATGAACACAGTTAGCTCCTGGGCGCTTGTCTCCTGCCTGAGCCTCCACTCAAGAATTTTCAGAGAGGAGACTCCTTGTGCATACGGAAGAGTGGGCAAGGGTAGCTGGGTAGAGGTTTCTTTTTATGCAGAAGCTTTCTTCCCAGTCCCGTTGCTTTAGACTGGGTAATGCATGCATTTCTCATGTCCCTAAAAATGGGACAAAGAGCCCTGTACCCTTTGCCCTTTGACTCTAGGGTAGGGGCAGGAGGAAAGTCTTTTACATAGGGTATTTTTGTCTCCTGTCTGATTTAGTCACCTCTAGAGCAGATGGTAGTCACCATCAGGGTAGCGGAAAATACCCTAGACCTTTGAAGTGGTGGGATCACTGGGACGGTGTAGACATTTGCTGATGTAGCACAGAGTGCTGATACCACACCGTACAGTCACCCCCAGGGCTTGGGGATGTTGCACACCTTCATTCTTCTAGGGGCCCAGAAAGGCAGTAGGTGGAGGGGAAGCTGCCCCTGAGCAGCTGTAGGCCTCAGTGCACCTTGCCCCAGGGAAGGGTTAGCACAGATGAAGTCCTAGCCAGAGGTGGGGCCTGCCATAATGGTCACTTGCATTGATTCACCTCAGTCGCTGGCTCTTACCACTGCCCAGAAGTCGGGCCACTCCACTGTCCCACTTCTCTAGTGGGAGATAATTCCCCTCAAGTTGATTTTGGGGAATTAATCTTTTTAACCTTTTGTACCAGGAGCTCTGGTAGCATAGTGGCAAAAGCACTTGACTGCTAACCAGAAGGCTAGTGGTGCAAACCCACCAGCCACTCCTCGGAAGGAAGGTTGGGCAATCCTACTTCCGTAGTGATACTGCCTCGGAAACCCAAGGAGGGGTCGCTATGAGTCGGGGCCGACTCGACGGCACATAACAACAACAACAACAACAACAACAACCTTTTGTACCAATAAGTTACTAATCCCCACCTGGATGTTCCCCCTGAGGGGGAAGCTATGTGAGGATGATGTGTGTGATGGTAAGTGGCTGCATCTGAGGGTAGGTTTCTCTGCATCCAGGATGCAGGGCTGGTTCTGAGGTAGTCTGTCCTGGGACAGGAGGGGCAGAGGTGTGACTCATGCTCTTCTCTGGGATGGGAGAGTATCTGCCCCTTGGAGAGGGGATGGTAGGGAAGGAAGAAACATGATTCCCCCAAAGTTCTCCCTACATGGGGCCAACTCACTGCAGGAACAGTGTCCTGGCTCCAAATGCTCCCTCACCCTAGTTGACACTGGCTCTGGTACAGAACAGGGGGCTCTTTGTCACTCCCTCTTCCTCTTCCCAGACAGGACTTGTCTCCTAAAGGAGTGAGGATGTGGCAGAGACATGAGTGGCCCTGCAATGATGCTGGGCTGTAGGTGGGGACAGTGATGGCTAATTAGAGCCTCTGTCTCCAAGTCTCTGCTGTGTTCAGTCTGTCCCACTTATAGCAGAAGTTCCTTCCCTACAGGGAAGTCTGAAATGGGCCTTTGGTATGAATCAGACTCCAGTAAATGGGGCCAAGTGTGGTTTGACAGGGGGATATGATCCTTCAGGGAAGAACCATCTCCTAAACTACTCCCCATCTAGTCTCTTTGGCCACCCAATTCCACTAGGAGAGAAGCACTTAGAGGCTTTTGGTATCCAGCAAGATCCCAGGCAATGTCAGCCCTTCCTGGGACTGAGGCTGAACCTAGGAGCTCCAGAGAGGGCGCCCCACTAGCTCATCATGAGTGGAATAACTGATGGGCAGAGCACTGAGGTAAAGCCTTCTCCCAGGGGTGGGACACTTACCAGGGGAAGCAGGCCTGAGCTCTCCTTCACTGCCAGCCTTGAGGAGAGCAGTGCCCCCTCTTTCAAGACAATAGATACTTCTAAGGGTACTTCTTTACAAATGAAACATAGCACAATCTTAGACTGTGTTACAGGAACCCTGACATACAACCAGGGTCCTTACTCCATGCCCCACTGCCCAGGGGATGCTGAGCTCCTCTTCTCCTGGGATTCCAGAACTCCTCATACCTCATATTGAAACTGGCTTTGAATCAGTTTGAATGGGTTCAGGCATAGCTGATGGCATGAAATTGGAGCAGACCCAAATTTTTAAAAGTCGAGGGAAGCAGAACAATAACCAGAATGGGAAAAATTATGGGTTGAAGCTCTGAAATGAGAGACTTGGAAGAGCATAGTGAGCCCTTTCAGTAACCTGATGCAAGAGGATTAATACCAGGACTGGAGTGACACGCATTCAAAGTGGCAGGGTTGGCCACCATCTTTGAATGGGCCATCATTGTTTCCAACTCTGTCAGTCAAGAGATTTGGTTGCTATGCAGTGTTCACACCACCTTCATTTTCTAAGAGGCAGATTAAGTTTCTAGCAGGACATCGACCTGTGATTTCTCCCATTCTAGTTATTCTGGTTTACCTACATTTTACAAATTTGAGACCATTCTGGTTTTGCTTCATTGGCCATGACTGAACTGGGAAGAACTGGTTCAAAGCCCTGTTCATATTCCCTATCTTCCTTGGCCCAGAAAGCAGCAGGGCTTTAGTAAGGCTGCTCTTCCTGTGTTTCTCTGATTGCTCCCAGCACTGTGCAAACTGCAAGAAACTGCTGCCTTTGTTTGATGTTGTAAATGAGTCGTCCTCATCTACAAGTGGGGGGAGTCGGCATGACATTCAGGGCCAGGTGGTAATCCACTAGTATTTCGGCAGTGGCTCCAGGGAGATGGAACAGCAGAGACTGCTTCCCTGCCGACTCTTGCCTACTTGTCTCTTCTCCTCTGAGTTTTCTTCTCCTGTGTCCTGACACTTAAAGAAGCTCTTTAAAATGCTGCTTCCTTCACTGGATTGTCTTTCACTGAATGATCAAGGAGGAGATGCGGATGTCGACTCCTCGCCTGCCTTCTCCCTCAAGTCTGTGTTTCACTCAGGTCAGAAGAGTCTGAGGCAAAGCGAAGACGATCATGATGCTAGGGCAGGGAGCCCCACACAATCAGGCAAAACCTGGGTGGGGCTGGATGGGCCTGGTCTGATTGGGAAAAGGTTATTTTGAAAGAGTGCCTGAGCATCTTAGAACAATGTCAGTGATGCCAAAGAGAGCAACTTGGCCTCCTCGGGCACCAATACTGGCTGAGCTGCACAAATGTGCTCTATGGTTGGTATGTCCGTTGATGGGGCCTTGTTCTCTGACAAAGGGCTTAATCTTTCCATGTAGCAAAGCAACTCCCCTTACCCCCCAACCTTGAGCTTGGGCTCTTGTGGCCCAGCATGGCTGTGCCTGTGAGGGAAGCCACACCAGTGGGAGAAACACAGATTCTCTCGGGGCCTAGGCTGGCTTGGACCACATGCTTATTGAAAAGCATGAGTGTTACTGCTTTGGGAAAACCTTCCAGGGCTCTGGCTGGAAATGTAGCCAGTAAGGACAGGAGCCTCCCAAGCAGTTCACAGTGATGCCAGAAAAGGTCCCTGGGACTGGGTTCCAGATGGTTTGGCTAACAGAAATGGGCCCTGGGAATTCCAGGGGCAACAGAGCATCCACCCCACCTGGGCAACTGGCTGCAGGGAATCAAAGGCTGTTAGAAACAGTTTTGTTAGAAACTGTGACACTATGGGCAAGATTCTTCACTTTTCTGGGCCTCAGCTAACTCATCTGCAAAACCAGAGAATTATCTAGTTGCTCCATGATTCCCTCCAGCTTTCAAAACCCCCTGATCTGAGATGATGAGATTGTGAACCTAGTGCACCTGACACTGGTCCCATGGGCTGGTTTTTTCTATCCCTTGGTGCCCATGCTGGTGCAGGTCCTCATCCAGCCCACACCCAGATGCTGCTTCTGACGAGAACTCTGGGATTCCTAACAGACTCTGATTTCACCTCATCATGGTGTGTTCTCCTTCTTTTATTCTTACGTACTGATGAGAACTAATAAAGGGTTGTCTACAATGGCTAATTTTCAAGGTGCTGATGTGATACCACAACCTCAGCTGCATTCTGGGTAGGTTGGTACACCCACCAGCAGATGAGGCTGGGTCATTCCTCATTTCAGCTTCTAGAATGACATCAGTGGAAAAGTGGAAGACCTGAGGAGTTTAGAGGAAACGCTTTCTGATGGGAGGGGAGAGGGAACGTACTTCCCTTCAGAATACAGTTTCTTAAAACCACTCCTCTCTCTAGAATGTCTTTCACCAGATGTCATCTCAGAAAGCATAGTGGCTGCTGCTTTGGGAAAAGTTGGTCTGATTTTTCTGTCACCTCCTTTAGAATGTAAATTCATGAGGCAAGAACCCTTTTTTAGAATTTCCAAATGCATCCTGCTAAGAAAGAGATGGCTGGTAGGGCCTGACAAGCACACTGTTTAGATAAGAAGCAAATAGTCTTTTATATCTGTGCTCTATACGTTTTATATGTGCAGCATCTTTCCAAATGAGGTTCCTGGGTGGCAGGTGGACAGCTGGGAAGGACTGCCGGCTGTTTTCCACAACTTTCTTGCCAATTCCCTTGAGGCTTCTGCATGTACAGTATTTGGGCAGTAAAAAATTATTAAAGTCAGTTTGAAAATGGTTTCCTGTGTCACTTTCTATAGAGAGTTCTTAATTCTAGAAGAGAGAAGACAGGGTTCTAGGTGACTGAGCCTTATAAAAGAAGGAGGGTGATTCTTTGGCTGACAAGCAGGAGAGGGCAGTACACCCCAGAAAAAGGCCTGAAAGATAAGAGTCTGTGCCTCTGACTCCTATTTGGAGAGCTCTCTTATCACAGCGATGTCCGTGGGCCATGGCACCTAAATGGTCCAGTTTGCCATATTTGCCTCCCAGGATCCCTGTTACAGGCCCTCAGAGTCTTCTATTCCCCCAGACTCCAACAGGGGCTACCCAGAGCCAAACACAAGAGTAGGAGCTAAATCCACTGCTTTCAACCCATTGTTCATTTCTTTCTGAGCTCTTGGGTCCAGCACCTCTGCTTAGGCACATGGCTGGGTCAGTCTTGCTTATTTCAGCCACACCTGAGACAAGCAGTAAAAACAGCAGTTGACTCCCACTGCAGTGAACTACAGCTACCATTGAGCCCTAGAGCATGCCTTTCCTTTTCCTGACTCAAGGGGAGAAAGTGTGTTAATAGTCACTTCTAGGCCGAACCATTGTCCCCCTAGGGCTTGGCTGGGGGTACAGAAAATGGATATAGGCAATATGGCTATGTCTGAGCATGTGCCTGCTTAGGGAAAGGCTGAATCCCCAAGAGCCCCCCCCACCCCCAGGTGACCTCCACTGTCTTGGCTCTGGGTCTGGCCATTGGCTTTGCAGTTCCAGTGGGCACCATCTCTTTAGGATTCTGTCTTTTACTTATTTTCCATTTCCACTTTCTCCCTAAGACATTGCCTGTACTGGCATGAGTTTAAGAACTTCTGTGCTTCTACCCAGCAAAATTCTTTAAAAAAAAAAAAAAAAAAAAAAGGATGGTGTTGGTGGTTGTGGACAAAAAAGGCAACAAGAACAAATCTGGAGGAAAAAATTCTAAAGGGTGTTCTTCAAACAGAAGAAATATAATACATACCTTACAGGGTTATTGGGAGAGCAAAGGGAGGTAATCTGTTCAACATGCTCAGAACACTGCCTGGCACATAGTAAATGCTGCATGTTTGCTATTAAGGAAAATGATTCTAGATGAATGGGCTGAAATGCAAGAAGGAAAACAAGTTACAACAAATATATTTTACACTAAGGAGCTCTTGTGGCACAGTGCCTACGGCATTTGACTGCTAACCAGAAAGTTGGTGGTTCAAACCCACCAGCCACTCCAAGGAAGGAAGACTGGGCAATCTACTTCTGTAAAGATTTACCACCTCGGGAACCCTTTGGGGGTCACTAAGAGTTGAAATTGACTCAATGGCAGTGGGTGGGATATATTGTAACCTGCTGTTTAAATAGTGTTAATTAGTGCATGTAAATATAGCCATATTATAAAGCTATAATGTTTAATTTGCAAAATTAAAAAAAGTAAGCATGAACTGAAATATTGCACAAAATAGCACATAAATGGGTTCTTGGAATGTTCTTGAGGGAGGTAAAGATACTGAAGAATCTCAGTCTTCCTTAAGTACCCATTCTAAAGTTTCTAAAGTAAACACTAAAAGAAAAAAAAAATCTAATGGATGCAAAATCCTAACTACTAGCTATTAAATCCAACAATGTATTTAAAAAAAGCTACATTAAGTAGTGTTTATCCTAAGAATGCAAGGATGGTTCAATATTAAAAAAAAAATCACTTGTGTAATTCACCAAATTAATAAACTAAAGGAGAAACTCATAATTATCCTTTTTTTTTCTTTAAGAAAAAAGCATTTTATAAGGTTTTAAACTATAATAAAGACTCTTAGCATATAGGAGGGAACTTTCTTAATTAGATAAAAGTTATATACCAAAAACCTCCAGACACCTTCCCTTTATGATTAATACAAGGAAGCCCACTGTCATTGCTACAGTTTAACATAGTTCTGGAAATATCTAGTGCTACAAAGGAAAAAATAGTCCTAGGGACTGGAAGAGAAGAGAGAAACCCATCATTATTTATAAATAATTTGATCACTAGCTAGCTTTTGAAAAACAGTCAATTATTAGGACTAATAAGCACATTCAGCAAGGTTGCCAGCTATAAGATCAACTTAAAAAATCAATTGTATTTTTCTGTAATAGCTATAACCAATTGCAAAAAGGGCATGGGGTGGCATCTGAGTTCCTCTAATTTCACAAGGGGGGAGATGGATCAAGATCAACATCAACAGCCCAAGGCTGATTGCTATGACGTGGAAAGCAGACATGCTAACACCCTCCAATCGTTTTACCAATTCTGACACCAACTGTCTCTCCAATGACACTCTCTACTTTTCTGCTGGGTTTGAAAATCCATTGCAATGGCTACACAGAACTCACAGACAATAATCATGATTATGGGGTTTATTAGGGAAGTAACAGTTTACAATTCAGGATCAGGAATGCTCAGGATACAGTTCTTCAATCAGGACAGCCTCCCCTCAGTCATGCTTCAAGGCAGGTCTCTCTCTGGCCCTTGACCTTGGCCTCTGCCCTGCTCAGGCAAGTGTTACAAACCTCTTTTACTTCCACAGATAAATGCCAAGTGGCACCCCACTCCACCAGTAAGCCTCAGTCTGAAGGCATTCAGCTTTCCGGGTCCATGGGCCAGGAAGCCCACCACACTTTGTCTCATGCCAGTCTTTCGGTTCTGCTGCCACCATTTCTCTGTCACTGCTTCTCACTGGTGTCACAGCTCTCTGTCTCCTGGCTTGAGGAGGTTCAGCACAGGGATCTCAGGTCCAAAAATGCTCTACTCCTGGCTATTCTTTTTTGATAGTATTGATATTCCCCCTTTTCCACTGCTGGGATGGGTCACTGTAAGCCTAGCAAGCTGACACAACTGACCAATCTTCAAGTTTGGGGTTCCATGTACCTTATTTTCATAGGCCCACACCCACAAGAGTGCCATGCACCGTATTTACATTATTAGCAAGCTATTCAATGCCTTGGTGGGCCACAAGCACCTTGTTGTTGTTGTTGTTATGTGCCGTCGAGTCAGCCCCAACTCATAGCGACCCCTCCTTGGGTTTCCGAGGCAGTATCACTACAGAAGTAGGATTGCCCAACCTTCCTTCTGAGGAGTGGCTGGTGGGTTTGAACCGCCAGCCTTCTGGTTAGCAGTCAAGTGCTTTAGCCACTATGCTACCAGAGCTCCTACAAGCACCTTATATGTGCATAATCTCACGCAGTTGGTAGGAGGTACAAAAACCATGGCTATAAAGGTCATGCCAAGCAATTTGCTATACTGCACCAATAAATAATAAGTATATGACATACTATCCACAAAAGCAATAAAAACTGAGTAGGTATTAAGAATATATAAGACCTCTGTAGAGATAACTTTCAAACTCTAAACAAAGACTGGGTATTCTGATAAATGGAGAGATACTCCTATTCTTTTTTTTTTTTTTGGACAGGGGTCATCTTTGTTGTCTGTACCTCCCATGTACCTCTCTATATATTCTTCCTCAATGCCACCATGTTGATCACTCACATTTGGTACACTACCCTTCCCTTCACCCAGATCAATACTTGTCTCTACCTATCTAGCACTGTTGCCTTCCCACCCACTACCCCTGTTTACCAACAAAGAAAGTTTCCTTACATATATAAACCTTTCCTTGACATTTTACAATAATGAACTAATTAAATATTTGTCCTTCTGTTATTGCTTATTTCACTCAGCATAATGTCCTCCAAGTTCATCCATGTTATATAGTGTTTTGTAGATTCTACATTATTCTTTAGTGGTGCATAGTATTCCATTGTGTGTATGTACCACAGTTTGCTTATCCATTCTTCTGTTGATGTGCACCTAGGTTGTTTTCATCTTTTTGCTATTGTACATAGTGCTGCGATGAACATAGGTGTGCATATATCTGTTCTTGTCCTGGCTCTCACTTCTTTAGGATATATTCCTAGTAATGGGATTCCTTGATCAAATGGTACTTCTAATTCCAACTTTTTAAGAAATCACCATACTGCTTTCCACAGTGGCTGTATCATTTGACAGTGCCATCAGCAGTGTATGAGAGTCCCAATTTCTCCACATCTTCACCAGCATTTGTTATTTTCTGTGTTGTTGAACTTTGCTATTAGTGCTGGGGCCAGATGGTATCTCATAGTTGTTTTGAATTGCATCTTGCTAATAGCTAATGATCATGAACAGTTCTTCATGTGTTTGTTGGCCACTTGAATACCCTCTTTGGTGAAGTGTCTATTCATGCCTTCTGCCCATTTTTAAATTGGATTGTTTGTCTTTTGTTGTTGAAGTGTCGGAGTTTTCAATAAATTTTAGAGATAAGTCCCTTGTCAGATATGTCATTGCTGAATATTTTTTTCCCCAATTTGTAGGTTCTCTTTTTACGCCTCTGGAAAAGTTTTTTGAAGCACATAAAAATTTAATTTTTTAGAATGTCCCAATCATCTAGTTTATCCTCTGCTATTTGTGTATTTTGGGTTATGCTTGATAGTCTATTTATGCCATAAATTAGGGCCCCTAAGTTTGCCCCTATTTTTTCCTTGATGAACTTTGTAGTTTTACATTCCACATTTAAGTCTTTGATCCATCTGGAGTTTTTGTGTACAGTGTGAAGTATGGATCGTGTATCATTTTTCTGGAAATGGATAACAACTTTGGCCAGCACCATTTGCTAAAGAGACCATCTCTTCCCCATTTAATGGTTTCAGCCCTTTGTCAAAAATCAGCTGACCACAGGTCGATGGATCTATTTCTGGGTTCTCAATTATATTACACTGGTCTATGTGTCTATTGTTGTACCCATATCAGGCTTTTTTGACTACTGTGGCTGTATAGTAGGTTTTGAGATCTGGGAGAGTGAGACCTCCTACTTTGATCTTCTTCAATAGAGCTTTTCTTATCTGAGATCTCTTTCCTTAATCACTACTTCTATATGGAAAAAAATCCATTAAAAATCAGTGATTGGTTTTGCCATATCCTTAAAGAATGTTGGGATCTGCACTGAGATTGCATTGAGTGTATACATTGTTTTGGGTAGTATTGACACTTTCCCAATGTTCAATTTTCCTATCCCTGAGCATGGTATGTTCTTCTATTTACATAGATTGCGTATGGTTTCTTAAAGTAGTGTTTTATAGTTTTATTTGTATAGGTCTTTTGTGTCCCTTGTAAGATTTATTTCCAAGTATTTTGTGGGAGCTCTGGTAGCATAGTGGATAAGGCACTTCACTGCTAACCAGAAGGCTGGCGGTTCAAACCCACCAGCCACTCCTCGGAAGGAAGATGGGGCAATCTACTTCCGTAGTGATACT
>NW_006921942.1:1415606-1425407 GCF_000298275.1 Orycteropus afer afer | reverse complement strand
TTATTTGTGTTCTCTCCCTCTTTTCCTTTCTTAAGTTTGCCAGTGGTTTGTCAATTTTCTTAATCTTTTCAAATAATCAACTTCTTATCTTGATTTTTTCTACTGTCTTTCTATTTTCTGTTTCATTTATTTCTGCTAGAATCTTTATTATTTCTTTCCTTCTGGTGACTAGAGGCTTCTTTTGCTGCTCTTTTTCTAATTGTTGGAGATGTTGGGTTGAGGTGTTGATTTTGGCTCTTCTTTTTTGATGTGTGCATTTATTGCTATAAATTGCTGTTTGATCACTGCTTTTGCTGTGTTCCAAATATTTTGGTACGTGTGTGTTCATTCTTGTTTGATTCAAGGAATTTTTTAATTTCCTCTTTTATTTCTTCTATTACTCAGTCATTTTCAAGGAGAGTGTTATTCAGTTTCTATGTGTTTGCTCTTTTTCCATTTATCTTCCTACTGTTTATTTCTAATTTTATAGCATTACAAGCTGAGAAGATGCTTTGCAGTATTCCAATGTTTTTAAATGTATTGAGGCCTGCTTTGTGGCATAGCATATGGTCTATTCTGGAGAATGTTCCATGTGCACTGGAAAGGAATGTATATTGTGCTGTTGTTGGGTTAAGTGCTCTGTAGATGTCTATAAGGTCAAGTTGGTGGATGGTATTGGTTAGTTCTTCTGTGTCTTTGTTGAGTTTCTTTCCAGTTGTTCTATCTTTGATTGAAAGTGGTGCATTAAAGTCTCCTACTATGACTGTGGAGTCATCTCTGTCTTTTCAATTCTGTTAAAGTCTGATTTATGTATTTTGGAGCTCTTTCATTGTGTACATAGATATTTATTATTGTTATGTTCTCTTGTTCAATCAATCTTTTAATCATTATATAATGTCCTTACTTATCTCTTATGCTGGTTTTGTCTAAAATTCAATTTTATCAGAAATTAATATTGCCACTCCCGCTCTTTTTTGGTTGCCAAAAATATCCCTTTTTTCCAACCTTTGATTTTTAGTCTATTGTTTTAGTCTATTTTTGTCTTTGTCTCTAAGGTGTGTCTCTTGTAGACAGCATATTGATGGGTTATGTTTTCTTATCCAGTCTGAAACTCTCTGTCTCTTGAGTGGGGCATTTAATCCATTTACATTCAGTATGAATTTGTTGCTCTCATTTTGTTATGTGTTTTTTTGTGGTGCTGCTGACTTCTTTGTTCCGTATAATTTTCTGTACTGTGCTCATTTTGTTTATGAATTGTGTTATTATTTCTTTCATTGCTATTGTTTTAGTACTTGCTAAATATTTGTGCTGCCCTGGAGGCACTCATTCAGTTATGCCAAGAGATTTGAAAGACAGCTACCTAGCCAACTGTCTGGAAGAGATTCATATTTGTACCCATTCCAAAGAAAGGTGCTCCCACAGAATGTGGAAATTATTGAACAATATCATTAATATCACATGCAAGTAAAATCTTACTGAGAATAATTAAAAAATGGTTGCAACAGTATATTGACAGAGAGCTTCCAGAAGTACAAATTGGATTCAGAAGAGGATGTGGAATGAGGGATATCATAGCTGATGTCAGATGGATCTTAGCAGAAAGCAAAGAATACTAGAAAGACGTTTACATATGTTTTACTGACTATGCAAAAGCATTTGATTGTGTGGATCATAACAAATTATGGATAACATTGAGAAGAATGGAAATTCCAGAACATTTGATTGTACTCATGAGGAACCTGTACATAGATCAGGAAGCTGTGATTCAAACAGAAAAAGGGGATACTGCATGGTTTAAAATCAGGAAGGGAGCATGTCAGGGTTGTATCCTTTCACCATACTTATTCACTCTGTATGCTGAGCAAATAATCCAAGATGCTGGAGTATATGAAGGAGAATGTGGCATAAGGATTGGAGGAAGACTCATTAACAACCTGCGATATGCAGATGACACAACTTTGCTTGCTGAAAGTGAGGATGAGTTGAAGCACTTACTGAAGAAGATTAAAGACCACAGTCTGCAGTATGGATTACACCTCAATATAAAGAAAACAAAAATCCTCACAACTGGTCCAATAAACAGCTTCATGATAAATAGAGAAAAGATTGAAGTTGTGAAGGACTTCATATTACTTGGCTCTACAATCAACACCAATGGAAGCAGCAGTCAAGACATCAGATGATGTACTGCATTGGACAAATCTGCTGCAAAAGACCCCTTTCAAGTGCTGAAGAGCAAAGATGTCTCCTTGAAGACTAAGGTGTGCCTAACCCAAGCCATGGTATTTTCAATCACCTCATATGCATGTGAGAGCTGAACAATGAATAAGGAAGACAGAAGAAGAGTTGATGCTTTTGAGTTCTGGTGTTGGAGACTAATGCTAAGAGTACCATGGTCTGCTAAAAGGACTAACAAATCTGTCCTGGAAGAATTGCAGCCAGAATCCTCCTTGGAAGCGAGAATGGCCAGACTTCTTCTCACCTACTTCGGTCATGTTGTCATAAGGAACCATTCCCTGGAGAAGGATATCATGCTTGGTAAAGTGGAGGGTCAATGAAGAAGGGGAAGGCCCTCAAAGAGATGGATTGACCCAGTTTCTGCAATGATGGACTCAGGTACAGCAAGGATCATGAGACTGGTACAGGACCGGGCAGTGTTTCGTTCTACTGTGCATAGGGTTGCTATGAGTTGGAGACAACTCAACAACACCTAACAACACAATAACAACAACAAATATTTGTGCTTGTCCTCTTTTTTATTTTGATGTAAAGACTTATCATTTTCTTTGAGGTTACCCTGTGTTGTAATTTTCTTTCCAAGTTTAGCATTGTCTGTTGTATCTTGCAATTGTCTTGACTTCCTCACCATTAGAAGTTCTGTAACTACACAGGTTTTTTTTTTTTGTTTTGTTTTGTTTTTACCTCTTTTTGGTTTGTAGTTGTCCTCATTTGCCAATTGATGTCTCTGGTTCCCTGTTTATAATCTTGTAAGCTTATTTTACTTTGGATACCTCCATTACTGGGTTGGTTTCTGGGTTATGTCATCATGGATGTTAATGGTCAGTTATTGTTTGCTCCTGTTGGTTCTCTGTCCAAAGGACTCTCTTTATCATCTCTTCTAAGGTTGGTCTTGTTTTAACAAATTCCTTGAATTTCTGCTTATCTGAAAATGTCCTAATTTCACTCTCATATCTGAGGGACAATTTTGCCAGGTATTTAATTCTTAAGAACAAAAATAGAATGACAGCAGTGAGTTTTAGAGAGTTTATATAATTCTTGGTTGGAAATTTTTTCCTTTCAGGGTTTTATATATACCATCCTATTGCCTTCTCACCTGCATGGTTTCACCTGAGAAATCAGAGCTTAGTTTTACTGGTTGCCCTCTTAGGTAACTTTTCATTTCTCTCATGCTGCTTTCAGGATTCTTCCTTTGCCTTTGGTTTTGGTGAGTTTGATGATGATGATATATCTTGGTGATTTTCTTTTGGGGTCTATCCTGTTTGGGGTTTGTTGGACTTCTTGAATTCTCATCTTTGATCATGTCAGGGGACCTCTCTTCCAACAAATCTTAAACTATCTTTTTCTGTGGTTTTGTTTTTTCTGTTCTGGAATTCCAATTACATGTAGATTATCTCTTGATGGTATCCCCATGAATCTTAGGCTTTCTTCATTTTGTTTTGATCTTTTCTCTGATTGATTCTTTTCTGAAAAAGTATTGAGGTATTTGTCTTCAATCTCACTAATTCTGTCTTCCATTGATTTGATTCTACTCCTTTGCCTGTTCAATGTGTTATCTATTTCTGAAAATTTAGTATTAATCTTCTGGATTTCTATCTGTAGATGTTGTATCATTTCTAACTTTTCATTTATTTTGTCATTTTGTTCTTGTATTGTCTTCCCAAATTGTTCTAGTGTTTTGTTTGTTTTCGTTAATTTTGTCAGTGTCTTCCTTGATCTGTCTCTCAATCCATTGAAGGTACCTAAATATAATTCTTTTGAATTCCTTATCAGAGAGTTCCAATGCTGCCTCTTCCTCAGGGATATGTTCTGGGTCTGTATCCCATTCCTTTGTTTCTACTTTATCTTGCTTCTTTGTGTGGACTTTGATGTTCTGTTGTCTCTGAGACATTGTGATGTTGTTGCATTTATATTTAATTGGTGATTTATGTTGGAGTGATTCACCCAAGATCTTCATTTTCTTTGTTTTGTTTGGCTGTTTCTGAGTAAGCAGGGTACTGTGCTCCTCTGTTCACTAATTGGCAGCACTTATGAACTCACCACCTGTCTCTTGGTGGGTGTGACAGAGAATGAGAGTGGGTGCACAGATCTCCGTTAGCTGTTTGTAAAGAGTAGTTAAGGGTGAGCCAGGCTTGTATTGGCTGTCATATATCATCGGCCAGTGGGTATAGAAGCAAGTGGTTTCCCTTACTCAGTAGGTGGGGCTGCAGGAGGTATAAGTATGGTTGGATCATATTGGCATGGTTTCTGTTCCCCACTCAGTTAGACAAAAATAACAATCAAAAACCACCGAAAAAGTAAAAACAAGAGGACAAAAACACACACTGCATAAACACATAGGAGCAATCACCAAAAAGAGAAAGGGAAAAAAAAAAAAAAAAAGAGGAAAGGCAATTAATGAGATGAAATATTTACAGAAAAACTTTTAAAAGACAAAAGAAATATAAAGAGAAAAAAAAACAATATATGGGGAGGGAGGAAGAAGAGAAAAGAGTAAGGGAATGATGAAGAAAAAATGGGAAAAATGCAAAAAGGAAAATAACGGGTAAGAAGAACCACAAGAAAGAAAAAAAAACAGGAACCAGGAAAAGGGAAGAGAAAAAAAGCCAAAAACTAGAACCTCAGAAGGGAAAAAGAAAGAATAAAAATAAAAAGGAAGGATAAGAAAGAATAATTTAAAAACAAACAAAAACAATTCTGGGGGTGGTGGGGCAGGGCACCCAGGCTCCATCAGAGCATAGAGATTGGGATGGAATTCCTGCTGACCCAGAAGGTGGGTGCAGGTGAGAGATGCTGCACTTCTGTTCACCAAGAGGGTGTGGGGTATAAGAGTAACAAGGGGAATATCTCACATTTCCAGTTGTCAGCCTCTAGTATGCCCATGCTGTCCTCGGGAAGCAGAGCCTATTCTTAGGGCCCTGGAATCTGATTGAGAATGCTGTCCCTTTAAATACCCAAAATGGCCACACTGCTTCTAAACATTTAAAATGGCTGTGCCCTCTAGACAGCTGAAAGTCCACAGCTCAGTTTGTCTCCTTCTTTGCTGTTTCCCTTTTCAGTCATCAGCCAGCAGTGCAGTCATTCATGTAGCCCTTGGCAAGCAGGACCAAATTTTACATTAATTCATAGGTCCTAACACCACTTGGAAATATTCAAACTGTCTGTGCTGTCAGGATAGCTGACAGTCTGCAGCTCCATTTGTCTCCTTGTTCACTGTTTTCATGCAGGTTCTTCTAGTAGTTGGTGTTTAATCCACTTCTGTATTCTTCCTTTCCAAATTCAGGGCTCCAGGATTATCTTCTGTATCTGTGTCATTAGATTTCTCTTTTCTTTGTTGAAGAGGGTCTGTGAAGCTTGTTTGACTATTCCACTATCTTACCGGAAGCCCCCAACATTCCTATTCTTGAATGAGAGTTTAATACTTTAAAGATATTGACTTACCAAATTAACTTATAAATTCAATTTTAATCAAAATTCCACAGAACTACAAGAAAATAAATTTGTTTTGTTTTAAGACACTAAGTTTGTAGTAGAAAATAGGAGGTTATCTTACTGTGTATAACTGGAAAACCAGTTAGGTAATACATGGTGGATGCATAAAATGGAGTTTTATACAACAGTTAGAAGCAATAGGTTATCTATATACATACCATTGGTATACCTTAAAAACAGAATGATACATAATAATGGCATTGATGTGAATTAAAAATACATGTATATTACTCTGTTTCTAGTAATGACAAACTCATAATTCAGACCTAAAACCATCACTTGAGGTCAACTAAAAAAGCTGGATAAAAATTATGAAAAAATATTAGCTTGAAGATATAAAAGACCAGCAAGATCATTATAAAACAAAAAACTATCAGGCAAAGATCCAGAAGAAAATGGAAAACCAGAAAAGTGAGCCCAGCATTTAAAGATACTTTTCGTTTTGGAGTATTGGCCAATTATAGAAGAGGCACTTAGAAACTGAGAGACAAACCAATGCTTTTGATAACCTCAACTGGCTAGGAGGGCAAAGGTTAGAGTCCACAGCCTACCACGAAAGATGAGTTCTATATTATGAACTAAAAGGGCTGAATCCTAGGAATAAGAATGAATTAGAAATCAACTTGTAGGTTGGGGTGGGAAGATGGTGTCTTACCTGTAGCCCACACACTAGTTTCCTCTAATATCTTAGTGCCTGAAAAACTAGGTGCAGCAGTTTAAAGCGGGGATTCTGGTGCTCTGAACAGCTCATTAAGTCAGAGTATGCCAAACTCAGGGGAGTAGGATTAGAAAGGAGAGAGAGGCAGTGTAATTACCTGGAAAGGAAAAAAATAGCCAAGCCTGCCCTGTGGAGCTCCAACTGGCTGGCGACATGGGGCATGAGGGCTCCTTGGGGCAGTGGAGAGAATGCACTGGAGGACCTGTGACCACTCCCCAGGGATCTACCTTCAGCACCCACTTTTATCAGTAAATGTGGGACCACAGGGAGGGAGAAGATACCCCTCAGGCTCTGGGTGCTGCTGAATTGGAAGCAGAGAGGGAAGCTTGCTGCAAGTGGATGGACCCTGGGACTAACTCATGTGCACCCTGGGACTAACTTGCAGTGTCGGTAAGGGCAGCTATCCCAGGACAGCTTTTTGGCACAGAGGGGCCTGGAGTATGAGGTTTTTGTGGCTGTCTGAATCTGGCAGAAAGTGGCAGCCCCCTAACCATTGGGGTCTTTGCTGAACTTGAGCTGTGGGCCTCTGAAAAACAGTGTAACATCATCATTAGCAGCTGACTCCAAGCCCTGGGAATGGCTACTAGCACCTTGGATCTATTTTTTTTTCTCTTTTCTTCCTCCTTTCCCTGCCTCTCCCCTGCCTCATCCAATAGAAAAACCACGTTAAGCCACCAAAACACTTGCCAGCTCAAATCTCCGAGAAGGAATTTAGAAGGTATGAACTCTAAAAGAGCTCAAGGAAACCCAAAACAGAATCAAGAAGAACAAAGACAACACCCTGGAAGAACTCAGGAAAACCATTCAAGAACAAAATAACAAGATTAATACACAATCAGAACTCATACAAAAACAGCAGTTAGAAATCCAGAAGATGAATACCAAAATTACAGAATTACACAATACAGTGGAAGCACAAAAGAGTAGGCTAGAACTGGCTGAAGAATGCTTTCCCAACTAGAAGATAAATCCCTTGACACCAGCCTATATGAAGAAAAATCAGAACAAAGATTTAAGAGAAATGAAGAGAACCTAAGAGTTATATGGGATGACATGAAAAGAAACAAAATATGCCTCATTGGAATTCCAGAACAAGAAGAGGTGGGGGGGAAAAAAAAACCACAGAAAATTGTGGAAGACTTACTAACAGAAAATTTCCTCCATATCATGAAGGAGAAAGATATTTGAACAAGAAGCTCAAAGAACCCCATACAGAATAGATCCCAAGAGAAAAACACTAAGGCATATCATAATCAAACTCTCCAAAACCAAAGACAAATAAAGAATCTTGCAAGCTGCTTGGGACAAAAGAAATATTACTTATAACAATCAAACAGTTAGGCTGAGTTCTGATTACTCAGCAGAAACCATGCAGGCAGTGGGACGGTATATATAAAACACTGAAGGAAAAGAACTTCCAACCAAGAATCCTATATCCAGCCAAACTGTTCATCAAATATGAGGGTGAAATCAAGACCTTCTCAGACAAACAGAAATTAAGGGATTTTGTGAAAACCAGACCAACCCTCTAAGAAATGCTTAAGGAAGTCCTTCCAATAGAGAATCCACAACAGAGAACAACAAAATCAGGACATATGACATCAAAACTAAAACCAAATCAGAAATAGATACTCAAAATAAGACCATAAAACACTGTACACTAAAAAACAAGGAAGCCAGTCTGCACACAACAACAGCAACTAACCAAATAGAGGAAATAAAAGTTCTAGGTACAAAACTTCCAAATGGAGAGAAAACAGGAAAATGTCCTCATAGAATAGACTGTTCCAAAAATATAGAGACAAGAATTAACTCCAAGGTAACCACACAGAAAATTAACAGTTCCCCTAAGCAAACCCAGAAGGAAGGAAAACATTTAGTAAGCACAAAACCAACAATAAAGAAGAAAAGAGAGGAAACATGTGACAACAAAATGAACTCAGCACAGAAAAGTATAGGAACCAAGGAAACTCCAACAACAGAACAAAAAACACAACAGAATGACAGCAATCAATACATACCTATCACTAATTACACTCAATGTGAATGGCGTAAGTGCACCAATCCAGAGAAAGAGAGTGGCAGACTGGATAAGAAAAGAAGACCCATCAATATGCTGCCTACAAGAGACCCACCTTAGACACAAAGATAAAACCAAATTAAGAGTTAAAGGGTGGAAAAAAAAATAAACCAATGGTAACCAAAAACAAGCAGGAGTGGCAATATTAATTTCTGATACAATAGACTTTAAAGTGAAAAACAACATAACAAAGAAGGTCACTATATGATGCTGAGTCAATTGACCAAGAAGATAATATGATAATAAATATCTATGCACCCAATGAAAGCACTCCAATATACGTGAAACAAATATTAATTGAATTGGAAGGGAAAATAGACAACTCTACAATAGTAGTAGGATATTTTAACACACCACTTTCAAGGAGTGACAGATCAACTAGAAAAAAAAAAAAAACTCAATAAAAATACAGAAGAACTCAATAACACAATCATCCACTTGACCTCATAGACATATGCAGAGCACTCCACCCAACAAAAGCACAATTCTTCTCCAGTGCACATGGATCATTCTCCAGAATAGATCATATATTAGGACATAAAACAAACCTCAATAAATTAAAAAACATTGAAATATTACAAAGCATCTTCTTGGACCACAAGGCTATAAAATTAGAAATTAAAACAGGAAGATTAAGAAAAAAAAAACATCAAACGTGGAACTTGAGCAATACACTGCTCAAAAACTACTGGATAATAGAAGAAATAAAAAGTGGAATAAAAAAATTCCTAGAAACAAATGAGAATGAAGATACATCTTACCAAAACCTATGGGACACAGTGAAAGCAGTACTCAGGGGTCAGTTTATAGCAATAAATGCATACACCAAAAACTAGGAAAGAAACAAAATCAACACTAACTCAACAACTCCAACAATTAGAAAAAGAACAACAAAAGAAGCCTACAGTATCTAGAAGTAAGGAAATAATAAAGATCAGAACAGAAATAAATGAAACAGAAAACAAACAAAAAGCAATTGAGAAAATCAACAAAACAGGAAGCTGATTCTTTGAAAAGATTAACAAAATTGACAAACCATTGGCAAATCTAACAAAAGCAAAGAAAAAGAAGATGCAGATTATTAGAACAGTAAATGAAAAGGGTATCATTACAACAAAACCAACTGAAATAAAAAGATACTGGTAGAATATTATGAAAAGATATACTCCAACAGATTTGAGAACCTAGAAGAGATGGACAAGTTTCTGGAATCATATGACCTACCTAAACTATCCCACTCAAAGACTGAATACTTGAACAGACCCATAACAAAGGAAGAAATTGAACAGGTCAT
>NW_006921942.1:1411449-1415011 GCF_000298275.1 Orycteropus afer afer | reverse complement strand
CAATAAGGCAAGAAAGAGAAATAAAAGGCATCCAAATTGGCAAAGAGGAAGTAAAGCTATCTCTATTTGCAGATGATATGATCCTATACATAGAAAACCCAAGAGACTCAGCAAAAACCTACCAGAACTAATAGAGACATTCAGCAAAGTGGCAGGATACAAGGTCAACATACAAAAATCAGATGGATTCCTCTACATCAATAAAGAATCGTCTGAAAAGGAAATAAGGGAAACAATACCATTTACAATAGCTGCTAAAAAGATAAAATATCTAGGAATAAATCTTACCAGAGACACAAAAGACCTATACAAAGAAAACTATAAAACATTACTACAGAAGAGACAATGAGGGATCTACATAAATGGAAGCACCTGCCTTGTTCATGAATAGGTAGACTGAATATTGTGAAAATGTCAATACTACCTAAAGCAATCTACACATTCAATGCAATCCCAATCCAGATACCAACAACATTTTTTAAGGCCATGGAAAAACCAATTACTAACTTCATATGGAAAGGAAAGAGACCTTGGATAAGCAGAGCACTACTGAAGAAGAAGAACAAAGTGGGAAGTCTCACACTCCTGGATCTCAAAACCTACTATAGAGCCACAGTAGTCAAAAAAGCATGGTATTGGTACAATGACAGACAGATAGACCAATGGAACAGAATAAAAAAATGCAGAAATAGACCCATCCATTTATGGACAGCTGATCTTTGACAAAGGTCCAAACCCATTAAATGGGGGAAGAGATAGCCTCTTTAACAAATAGGGCTGGCAAAACTGGATATCCACTTGCAGAAAAATGAAACAAGATCCATACCTCACCCCATTCACAAAAACAAACTTAAGACTTAAATGTAAAACCCAAAACTATAACGCTCATCAAAGATAAAATAGGGACAAATCTGTTGTTGTTTTTGTTGTTATTTGCCATCGAGTCGGCCCCGAATCATAGCGACCCCTCCTTGGGTTTCCGAGGCAGTATCACTACGGAAGTAGGATTGCCCAACCTTCCTTCCAAGGGTTTATCTAGGAGCCCTAATTTATGGCATAAATAAACTATCAAACATAACCCAGAATGCACAGGAGGCAGAAGAGAAGCTAGGTGACTGGGACCTTTTAAAATTTGAATTCTCATGTGCATCGAAAGACTTTGTCAAAAGGGTAAAAAGAGAACCTACAGATTTTAACCTATCAAGGTTAAAATCCTTGACTCCAACAACAGAGTGAAAAACCACAATAGAATGACAGCAATCAATACATACCTATCACTAATTACACTCAATGTGAATGGTGTTAAGTGCACCAATCCAGAGAAAGAGAGTGGCAGACTGGATAAAAAAAGAAGACCCATCAATATGCTGCCTACAAGAGACCCACCTTAGACACAAAGATAAAACCAAATTAAGAGTTAAGGGGTGGAAAAAAAAATATACCAAACCAACGATAACCAAAAAACATGCCTATGACATAGCTGACAAAGGACTTATCTCCAAAATCTATAATAAAAAACATCAACATCTCAACGCCAAAAAGACAAACAATCCAATTCAAAAATGGACAAGAGACATGAACAGACACTTACTTCACTAAAGATGATATGCTGATGACCAACATGAGGAATTGCTTGTGATCTTTAGTCATTAGAGAGATGCAAATCAAAAGAACAACGAGATATCATCTCCTGTCAACAGGACAGAAAATAGCAAATGCTGGCAAGGTTGTGGAGAGATTGGAACTCTTTACCCTGCTGGTGGGATTGTAAAATGGTATAACCATTTTGGCAAACAGTATGGTGTTTCCTTAAAAAACTGAAAACAGAAATACCATCTGACCCAGCAATTCCATTACTAGGACCACTCAGAGGGGGATCAGTGCAGGAGATCCTGGATAGAGCGGGAGAACAATGTGGAACAAAACTCAAAATCATAAAAAAAAAATAAAATAAAAATAAACAAATAAATAAACAAACAAAAATCCCCACCAGTTTTGCTGATCTGATAGAACCTGGTGAGACCCCTGATGCTATGGCCCCCAGCCACCATTCAGGTCTAAAATTGAACTCACTTCTGTGGGTTCCAGCCAAACGACAGAGAGGCATATGGGGTGAACATTTACATCAGGTAGATACAGTACTTGGGGCAATCAATCATGGGAGAGCAGAAGAGCAGTGTTTGCACAAGAGACAGACTGGGGGCAGGAGTACATGGGAGGGAAGGACACAGGGAAGAGGTAACTTTGGGGAGGAAGTGGGAAGAGACCTGTTCCACTGTGGTGAACTGATGGCATTCAATGTCATGAAACAAAATGTGTATGAACTTCTGTATGGAAAATGAATTTGCTCTGTAAACTTTCACCCAAATCACAATAAAATTTCTTTTAAAAAATCTAACTCTAGATTGATCAAAGAGTTAAATGTGAAAAACTATAAAGTTCATCAAAGAGAAAATAGGGGAAAACTTAGGTGACCTACCTTATGGTATAAATAGACTATCAAGCATAACCCAAAATGCACAAACAGCAGAAGATAAACTAGATGATTGGGACCTCCTAAAAATTAAATTCTTATGTGCATCAAAAGAATTTTCCAAAAGAGTCAAAAGAGAACTACAGATTGGGAAAAAATATTTGGCAATGACATATCTGATGATGGAATTATCTTTAAAATTTATAGAAAACTCCAACACTTCAACATTATATAGAAAACTCCAACACTTCAACATTATAAAGACTAACAATCCAATTAAAAAGTGGGCAGAAGACACAAACACTTTCTCAAAGAACATATTCAGGCAGCCAACAAACACAGGAAGAAATGTTCATGATCTTTAGCCATTAGAGAGATGAAAATCAAAACAACAATAAGATACCATTTCACCCCAGCACTAATAGCACAGTTCAACAAAACAGAAAATAGCAAATGCTGGTGAGGATATGGAGAGATTAGGACTCTCGTACACTGTTGGTAGGACTGTAAAATGATACAAACATTGTGGAAATTGGTATGGTGATTCCTTAAAAAGTTGGAAATAGAAATACCATTTGATGCAGCTATTCCTTTACTAGGTATATATCCTACAGAAGAACCAGGACACTAATAGATATATGAACACTTATGTTCATCCTAGCACTGTTCACAACAGCAAACAGATGGAAACAACCTAAGTGCCCATCAACGGAGGTATGGCTAACCAAACCGTGGTACATACACACAATGGAATACTATGCAACACTAAAGAATAATGTAGAATCTGCGAAACACCGCAAAACATGGATGAACTTGGAGGACATTATGCTGAGTGAAATAAGTCAATCACCGAAGGACAAATATTGTATTAGTCCATTATTGTAAAAAGTCAAGGAAAGGTTTATACATGTAAGGAAACTTTCTTTGTTGGTTACCAGGGATAGGAGGGGAGGTAAGGGAAAATTGCTTGATAGGTTAAAATATATATATATTTGTTGTTGTTGCTATGTGCCGTCGAGTTGGCCCCGACTCATAGCGACCCCTCCTTGGGTTTCCGAGGCAGTATCACTATGGAAGTAGGATTGCCCA
>NW_006921942.1:1400024-1407279 GCF_000298275.1 Orycteropus afer afer | reverse complement strand
AAAAAAAAAAAAACAGTGTGATTACAGCCAATTGGATGTGAAGAAACTTACTGGGTTGCCCAGACCAGACTTGGTCCATAGTGTCTGGGTAAGTAAGAAACACCTCTCTGTAATGCAGGTGGGCAGAGGCTGACAGGTATGACAGGAAGAGTCAGGGAGTCTGGAGTCTGCTTGTAGACAGCGGAAAGTAATGCCTATATTGGGCAATCTACTTCCATAGTGATACCGCCTTGGAAACCCAAGGAGGGGTCGCTATGAGTCGGGTCCGACTAGACGGCACATAACAATAACAACAAAGAGGCCATTGACAACAACCTTTGAGGGTGGTAGTGGTCTGAGGGTTGAAGGTTGGTACAGAGGAAGTTGGAGTGTCAGGAACCCACTCACCCACCAGTAGGATGATACAAATTCTGAGGTGTGCAGGGTCCACTTTGGGAGGGCTGCAATGAGGCAAGCATTGAGCTAGGGCTGAGGCTGAAAACTGACCAAGGCACTATGTGCTCTGGATGCACAGTTGTGGCAGAGAGCTAAGGCATTATTTGCAGTTGGCAGCTGTGCAGTAACAGCAAGAGAAACAAAACAGAAGCACGCTGGGTCTAGGAAGAGGCTTCTTCCTCCTGCGGTGTTCCTCCAGTGCCATCTACTGACAAAACGCAACACTGTGCTCACTATAAAGGAGAAAACCTTAAAGCATCTATCCTATTATCAAACAGCAGGGAATGAAGGGTAGATTTGGAGTTGAGAGGCAACACACTGGTAACTGTCACATCTAGTGACTGGTGCAATGGAAAACATATTTGTGGTATATTAGTATATGATACTACTTAGCATTAAAAATAATGAGCTACTGAGATATGCAGCAACATAGATCAAATGCAAAAAACAAAAACAAAAACCAACAACAAAACACTCCTGCATGCTGAATGAAAGAAACCAAACACTAAAGAGTTAAAACTGTTATATAAGATTCTAGTACAGGCAAGACTGATCTATAGGGACAACAAGCTAATCAGGGTTGCCTAGGGGTGTGGATGGTAGAAGGTACTGACCTCAAAGGGTCACAAAGAAATTTTGAGAGATGGTGCAAATGTTCTATATCTTGATTGTGGTGGTGGTTACATGCATGTATACATTTTTCAAAATGCATCAGACTTCACCTTTAAAGAGGATACATTTTATATTCTGTAACTAATAGTCAGTAAGAGCTATTTAAAAAATATTTTGTATAAATCAGATCCCTATGAAAGGAACGCAGGTGGTGCAGTGCCTAAGGCATTTGACTGCTAACCAAAAGACTGGCAGTTGAAACCCACCAGCTACTCTGTGGAAGCCAGATGAGGCTGCCCAGTGGAAGGAAGATGAGGCAATCTACTTCGTAAAGATGTACTACCTTGGAAAACCAGTGGGAGCTGTTATGGGTCAGGATCGATTTGATGGCAGTGGGTTTGGTTGTGGTTTTATAGTTGTGTAATATTTAGACTACCATTGCCTTCCAAATGCTACTACCTTGAAAATCTGAGGGAAGGCGCAGATTGAGAGGGTCACAGGTTTGATGGGAGCATTGGAAATCTTCCTTCTTCCTGTAGGAGGTAGATTCTCCTACCAGGAGAGTCTGACTGGCTGCAGTAAAGATTATTCTAGACTTCCTGAGATACAGATGAGATGGTGGGACTGGAAGAAAGTTACTCAGGAAACTCCAGTCATGGTCTCTCTGAGGGCAGCTTTCTTCTCTAGCTTAGTCATCGCTAGTTCTGCTTCTTTCATAGCTTAGCCATGTGTACAGTGTCCAGGTTCAGGTGGTATATAGGGACAATTACAAAGGGAGTAATTCCTTCAAGACTGGCAGAACAAACAAGCAGGGTGAGCGGACAGGGAGGAGCAAGGAAAAGGAACTTGTGAAAGACTCTTTCAGCTTCTGAAAGCTTGAGGCACTGTAGATTGACACATAAAAGCAACTACTGTAGTAATAATATTCATAACACTATAAGATCAATTGTAAAGAGTCTACAGAATAAGCCTGGCAAGCAAGCATCTCCTTCATAAATAAAGTGAAACGAGGGGCACAGGTCCATTAGCTAATGTTTGCTGATACTTGCGTTAAAATGGAAAGCCTACAATCTTGATTTCTATGTGTAAGTATTTGCCTCAAAACTCCATAGACTGATAAAGGTACATCTACTGAGATTCAAGAAAATCTGTAAAATATAGGCTGGTTAGAATAGCCTTCACCTGAACAAAGCCAAGAGATCCTGATAAAATTATTTGGTGGGGTTGATAAAATGATTTCCCATCCTAAATCTTGGGCCTATCAATGATCCAGAGGGATCTTACTGAAATGGTCTTGTGGATATATATAAAAACTGATTTCTCATCCCAAGAAGAATATTGTTTTGGGGTGATAGCTTAGCCTATGGTAGCACTTTAAATCAGTGTTCCCTGTGCTAGCACATATCCCAGAGAAGTCTTGCATAGTATCAAAAGTGGGGATGTGTAAGGATGATCATTTAGAATTTTCATCATGGTGGAAAGTTAGAGGCAACCTAAGGGTCAAGTACAGGGAAGATGGATAAGTATAACACGGAAAAGGCATCCTAAGAGCCACAACCCAGAGTGGCCATCTAAAGTGCAACTATTGGTCTCTCCCCATCCAGAGCAAAGAGTGAAGAAAATCAAAGACACAAGGAAACAATTAGTTCAAAAGATTAATGGACCACATGAATCCCAGCTTCTAGCACCCTGAGACCAGAAGAACTAGAGAGTATCTGGCTACTACTGATGGCCACTCTGAAATAGATAACAACAGGAGGTCCTGGATAGAGTGGGAGAAAAGTGGAACAAAACTCAAAATCATAAAAAAAAAAAAAAAAAAAAAAACCAATACCAGGCTTACTAGTCCTGAGAGACTGGTAGAACCCTTGAGGCTATGGCCCTTAGACACCCTTCAAACCTGGAAATGAATTCATTCCCATGGCTCAACTTTCAGTCAAATGATAGGCCTATAAGGTGAATAATAATACCAGGAAGGTATGTACTTATTAGAATAATCAAACATAGGAGATCAAAAGGAAGCATTTGCTCAATTGGCATAACATGCTACACAAAAACATTGTTCTACATCCTACTTTGGTGATTAGCAACTGGGTCTTAAAAGCTTGCAAGCAGCCATCTAGATGCAACATGAGGCTTCTCCTGGTCCAGAGCAAAGAATGAAAAAAAGCAAAGACTCATAGAAACAATTAGTCCAAAAGACTAGTAGACCATGTGATCCTCAGCTGTATCACCAAGAAACCAGAAGAACTAGATGGCGCCTGGCTACCACTGTCAACCACTCAGAGGGGGACCCACGCAGGAGATCCTGGATAGAGTGGGGAAACAATGTGAAACAAAACTCGAAATCATTTAAAAATAATAATAATTAAAAAAGGACCAGGTTTGCTGGTCTGATAGAACCTGATGGAACTAATGAGACTATGGCCCCTAGCTGCCTTTCAGGTGTGGAATTGAACCCACACCTGTGGCTTCCAGCCAAACAAAAGACAGGCATATGAGCTGAACACTTACATCAGGTAGATACACTCCTTGGAGGGATCAATCATGGGAGAATAGAAGGGCTGTGTATACACAGGGAGATAGCTCAGGGGGTAGGAATACATGGGAGGGAAGGACACAGGGAGAGGTAACTATGGGGAGGAAGTAGGAGGAGAGTTGTTGCATTGTGGGAGATTGTAGTCAATGTCATGAGACAAAGTGTATGTGAGCTGCTGTTCTCTGTAAACTTTCACCCAAATCATAATAAAATTTTTTAAAAAGACCAAAAAAACCAGGTTTGCTGGTCTGATAGAGCCTGGTGAGACCCCCTGAGACTATGGCCCCTAGTTACCCTTCAGGTCTGGAACTGAACTCACTCTTGTGGCTTTCAGCCAAACAACAGACAGGCATATGGGGTGAATATTTATATCAGGTAGATATACTCCTTGGAGCGATCAATCGTGGAAGGACAGAAGAGCAACATTTGCACAGGGAGACAGCTGGGGGTGCTGCAGGAGTGCATGGGAGGGAAGGACAGAGGGAAGAGGTAACTAAGGGGAAGAAGAGGGAAGAAAGCTGTTACTTTGTGGGGAATCACAATCAATGTCATGAAACCAAATGTGTATGAACTGCTATATGGAAAATGTATTTGCTCTGATACTTTCACCCAAATCACATTAAAAAAAAATAATAAAAAGGAGCGGGAGGAGTATTTGCCTAGGTATAAAGCTAAGAGACAGAAGGTCTGGGAAGGAAGAATGAAGGGAAATGGTAAACACAGGGAGGAAGTAGAAAGAGTGCTATTACATTGTGGGGATTGCAATCAATGTCACAAATCAGAATGTGTATGAAGTTGAATGGAAAACCAATTTGCTCTGTAAACTTTCACTCAAATCACAATAAAAAAATTTTTTTAAAAACAGTCACAATGCAGAAGTTAGAAGCACAGATGACATGTACACACATAGAGAGATCTTACAAACAGTGCTGAGTAGAATGGCAGAAAAGAAAGCTTATAGCATAATACTATTGTTCAAATTATACACCAACCACTAAAGCCAAAGGTGAAGAAATTGAAGACTTCTATTTTCTGTAGTCTGAAATTACCAAACATGCAATTAAGATGCATTGATAATTACTGGTGATTGGAATGCAAAAGTTGGAAACAAAGAAGCATCGGTGGTTGGAAAATATGGCCTTGGTGATAGAAATGATGCTGGAGATTGCATGGTAGAATTTTGCAAGACCAAAGACTTATTTGTTGCAAATACCTTTTTCAACAACATGAACAGCAGCTATACACATGGACCTACCTCACTAGATGGAATACACAGGAATCAGATGAACTACATCTGTGGAAATAGCCAATGGAGAAGCTCAATATCAACAACCAAAACAATGCCAAGAGCTGACTGGGGAACAGACCATTAACTGCTGATATGCAAATTCAAGTTGTAGTTGAAGAAAATTAAAACAAGTCCATGAGAGGCAAAATATGACCTTGATTTTATCCCACCTGAATTTAGAGACCATCTGAAGAAGAAATTTGACACACTGAACACCAATGACTAAAGACCAGATGAGTTGTGGGATGACATCAAGAACCATATATGAAGAAAGCAAAAGTTCATGACAAAGTCAGGAAAGGAAGAAAAGATCAAAATGGATGTTAGAAGAGATTCCGAAACTTGCTCTTGAATGGAGAGTAGCTAATGTGAATGGAAAAAATAATGAAATAGAAGAGCTGAACAGAAGATTTCAAAGGGCAGCTCGAGGAGATCAAATGAAGTATAATGAATGTGCAAGGACCTGGAGTTAGACAACCAAAAAGGAAAAACATCTCAGCATTTCTCAAGCTGAAAGAACTGAAGAGAAAACTCAAGCCTTGAATTGCAATACTGAAACATTCTGTGGGAAAAATATTGAATGATGTAGGAATCATCAAAAGATGATGAAAGGAATAATATACAGAGTCACCGTACCAAAAAGTAAACTTCAGAAGGTAGTATGTAATTAAGAATCAATGGTATTGAAGGAAGAAGTCTAAGCTGCACCAAAGGAATTGGCAAAAAACAAGGCTCTAGGAATTGACACAATGACCATTGAGATGTTTCAACAAATGGATGCAGAGCTGAGGTGCTTGCTTGTTTAGCCCACAGATTTGGAAGAGAGCTACCTGGCCGACGGACTGAAAGAGATCCATATTTGTGCCCATTCCACGTGATCCAACAGAATGTGGAAATTATCGAGCAGTATCCCTAATATCACATGGAAGTAAAATTTTGATAATTAAAAAACAGTTGTAGCCATATATTGACAGGGAACTTGCAGAAATTCAAGTTGGATTCAGAAAAGGACATGGAATAAGGGATATCATTGCTGATGTCAGATGGATTTTGGCCAAAAGCAAAGAATACTAGAAAGATGTTTACTTGTGTTTTATTGACTATGCAAAGGCATTTGACTATGTGGATCATAACAAATTATGAATAACACTGCAAAGAATGGAAACTCCAGAACACTTAATTGTGCTCATGAAGAACCTGTACATAGACCAAGAGGCAATCAAGGGGATATTGCATGGTTTAAAATCAGGAAGGGCATGCATCAGGCTTGTATCTTTTCACCATACTTATTCAATCTGTATGCTGAGAAAATAATCTGAGAAGGTGGATTATACGAAAAAGAACGTGGCAATCGGGATTGGAGGAAGACTTATTAACAACCTCCGATACGTAGATGACACAACCTTGCTTGCTGAAAATGAAGATGACTGGAAGCAATTACTGATGATGATTAAAGACTACATTCTGCAGTATACATTACATCTCAACATAAGAAAACAAAAACCCTCACAACTGGACCAATAAGCAACATCATAAGTGGAGAAAAGATTGACGCTGTCAGGGATTTCACTTTACTTAGATCCATAATCAACACCCATGGAGGCAGCAGTCAAGAAATTAGACATTGTCATTCACTCATGTCATTTCTGTTTTGTGTATTTCACTGCACATAAAGTATATTACAATAAAATATATTTAAAGGAAAAAAAAAAAGAAATTAGACATCATATTACACTGGGCAAATCTGCTGCAAAAGGCCTCTTTAAAGTGTTTAGGAGTAAAGATGCCACTTTGAAGACTAAGGTGTGCCTGACCCAAGCCATAGTATTTACAACAGCCTCATATGCATGTGAAAGCTGGATGACAAATAAGGAAGACTGAATTAGAGTTGATTGCCTTCGAACTGTGGTGCTGGCAAACAATACAGAAAATACCATGACCGCCACAAGAATGAACAAATCTATTCTGGAAGAAGTACAGCTGGAATGATCTTTAGACAAGAATGGCCAAACGTCATCTCACCTATTTTGGTCATGTCAGAAGGGACTAGTCTTTGGAGAAGGATATCATGTTTGGTAAAGTAGAGAGTCAGTGAAAAAGGGAAGACTCTCAAGAAGATGGATTGACACAGTGACTGCAATGTTAGGCTCAAGCATAGTAGGGATTGTGAGGATAGTGCCAAACCAATCAGTGTTTAATTCTGTTGTACATAAGTTTGCTGTGAGTTGGAGCTGACTTGACAGCACTTAGCAACAACAACAACATAGCATAATACTATGTATGAAAATTAATAATACAACCCACAAGATAACACCACACACACATATATGACTCCAGACTTGTTGCCAAGAGCCACCAAAACTATTATATATATATATCTA
>NW_006921942.1:1395756-1396694 GCF_000298275.1 Orycteropus afer afer | reverse complement strand
TACACAGCCCTTCTATTCTCCCATGATTGTTCTCTCCAAGGAGTGTATCAACCTAGTGTAAATGTTCAGCTCATATGCCTGTCTTCTGTTTGGCTGGAAGCCACAGGAGTGGGTTCAGTTCCAGACCTGAAGGGCAGCTAGGGGCCATAGTCTCAGTGGTTCCACCAGCCTCTGTCAGACCAGCAAACCTGGTCCCCTCCCCCCTTTTTTTTAAATGATTTTGAGTTTTGTTCCACATTGTTCTCCCACTTTGTCCAGGATCTCCTACATAAACCCCCCTGAGTGGTTGACAATGGTAGCCGTGCACCATCTAATTCTTCTGGTCTCATATGTTAGGCCACAATGCAATCCTTAATAAATTTTAAAATACTGAAATACTGCAAAGCATCTTTTCAGATCACAGTGCTATCAAATTAGAAATCAACAATAGGAAGATCAACAGAAAAAGAGCACATGGAAACTGAACAATACCTTCCTTAAGGAACACTGGTTAAGAGAAGAAATAAAAAAAAATGAAATTTAAAAATTTCTTGAGTCAAATAAGAATGAAAACACAACATACCAAAATCTCTGGGACACAGCAAAAGCAGTGATCAGAGGCCAATTTAAAGAAATAAATGCGCATATCAAAAAGAAGAAAGAGCCAAAATCAACACTTTAAACCAACATCTGCAACAAATAGAAAAAGAACAGCAAGAAAAGCCTACAGACACCAAAAGAATGGAAATAATAAAGATTTGAGCAGAAATCAATGAAACAGAAAATAGACAATAGAAAAAATCAACAAGACTAGAAGTTGGTTTTTTGAAAAGATTAATAAAATTGATAAACCACTGGCAATTTTTTTATTTATTGTGATTTGGGTGAAGATTTACAGAGCAAATTTACTTTCCATACAGCAGTTCACATATACTTTGTCTCATGTCATTGACCACAGT
>NW_006921942.1:1377423-1395051 GCF_000298275.1 Orycteropus afer afer | reverse complement strand
ATTCACATAAACTTATAGAACCATTCTCTGTCAACCCTATATATATTCTTGGATACACTCCCCATTTCATAGACATACCTAATCGTTTAGCCTGTCCACCCATCTATCCATCCATATGCCCATGTTTGCCTTCACTGACAACGCAGTACTGTATGTGCAAAAGGGTTCATATTTGTTGTACCACTGGCAAATTTAACACAGGAAAAGAAGAAAGAATGCAAATAACATGACTAAGAAACAAACTGGGCAACATCACAACAGAACCAACAGAAGTTAAAAGGGCAGTATCTGGGTACTATGAAGAACTATACTCCAACAAATTTGAAAATCTAGAAGAAATGGACAGATTATTCTAGAAACATACTACTTAACTAAACTAACAGAGACTGAGGTGTAAAAGTTGAACAGGTCCATAACAAAAGAAGAAATGAACATGTCATAAAAAAGTTACCAACAAAAAAAGCCCTGGCCCAGATGGTTTCACTGGAAAATTCTACCCAACGTTCAGAGAACAACTGACACCAATCCTACTCAAACTAATCCAGAATACAGAAAAGGATGGAATCCTCCCTAATTCATTTTATGAAGCAAGCATAACCTTGATACCAACACTAGGCAGAGATATCACTAGAAAGGAAAACTACAGACCAATATCTGTCATGAACATAGATGCAAAAATCTTCATCAAAATCCTAGCCAATAGACTCCAATAACATATCAAAAAAATAATACATTATGACCAAGTATAGTTCAACATTAGAAAAATAATCAATGTAATCCATCACATAAGTAAAATTTAAAAAACCACATGATCATATCAATCAATACAGAAAAGGCATTTGGTAAAATCCAAAACTCATTCCTGATAAAAACTCTCTGCAAAACAGGAATAGAAAGAAAATTCCTCAACATAATAAAGGGCATATATGCAAAAACTACAGCCAACATTATTCTCAATGGAAAGAGACTGAAACCATTCCTCCTGAGAACAAGAACCAGATAAGGATGCCTGCTATCATCACTTCTATTCAACATTGTACTGGAAGTCCTAGCCAGGGCCATAAGGCAAGAAAGGGAAATCCAACGCATCCAAATTGGTAAGGAAGAAGTCAAACTATTCCTATTTGCTGATGATATGATCCTATACCTAGAAAACCCAAGAGACTCAGTGAAAAAAACTACTGGAGCTAATTGAGATATTTTGCATAGTGGCAGGAACAAGATCAACATACAAAAATCAGTTGGTTTCCTCTACACCAGCAAAGAGATCTCCGAAAGGGAAATAAGGAAATCAATACCATTTACAGTAGCTAACAACAAAATAAAATACTCGGGAATAAATCTCACTAGGGACACAAAGGATCTACACAAAGAAAACTATAAAGTATTACTTTAAGAAACCATAAGAGATCTACATAAATGGAAGAATATACCATGTTCCTGCATAGGAAGACTGAACACTGTGAAAATGTCAATACTACTCAAAGCGATTTATATATTCAATGCAATTCCAATTCAGATCCCATCAACATTGTTTAAAGATATGGAAAAAACAATTATTAATTTTTATGGAAAAGACAGAGACCTCAGATAAGCAAAGCACTATTGAAGAAGAACAACAAAGTAGGAGGTCTCACACTGTTGGATCTCAAAACCTACTATACAGCTACAGTAGTCAAAACAGCCTGGTATTGGTACAACAACAGAAACATAGACCCATGGAATAGAATTGAGAACTCAGAAATAGATCCACTGGCCTATGGCCAGCTGATTTTTGGCAAAGGACTGTAATCCATTAAATGGGGAAGAGGTGGTCTCTTTAACAAATGGTGCTGGCAAAACTGGATATCCATTTCCAGAAAAATGAAACAAGATCCATACCTCTTACCATACACAAAACTAACTCCAAATGGATCAAAGACTTAAATGTGAAGCCTAAAATCTAAAATAAATTTCCTCAAGGAAAATACAGGGGCAAATTTAGGGGGCCTAAATTATGGCATAAATAGATTGTCAAGCAAAACTCAAAACACACTAACAGCGGAAGATAAACTAGATGAATGAGACCTTCTAAAAATTAAATTTTTACATGCTTCAAAAAACTGGCATTAGCCATTAGAGAGATGCAAATCAAAACAATTATGAGATACCATCTTGCTCCAGCACTAATAACAAAGTTCAACAAAACAGATTATAACAAATGCTGTTGAGGATATGGAGAAATTGGGATTCTCATATACACTGCTGGTGGCACTGTCAAATGATACAACCACTGTGGAAAGCAGTATGGTGATTCCTTAAAAAAATGGAATTAGAAATACCATTTGATCCAGCAATCCCATTATTAGGTATATATCCTAAAGAGGTGAGAGCCAGGACAATAACAGACATATGCACATGCATGTTCATCAAAGCACTATTTACAATAGCCAAAAGATGGAAACAACCTAGATGCCCATCAACAGAAGAAGGGATAACCAAACTATGGTACATACACACAATGGAATACTATGCAACACTAAAGAATAATATAGAATCTGCGAAAGACCGCATAACATGGATGAACTTGGAGGACATTATGCTGAATGAAATAAGTCAACCACAGAAGGATAAATATTGTATTAGTTCATTATTGAAAAAGTCATTGTTCTGGTTACCTAGTGCCACTCTGACAAGAAATATATCACAAATGGGATGGCCTTAACAAACAGGAGTTTATTATTACAATTTGGAGGCTTTAAGTCCAAGTTCAAAGTGCCAGGCTGTAGGGGCTGAGTCAAAGCCCCTCAACCTTGGGGTCCAGCTCTGCCTCTTGCTCCCGGCCACTGGAGCTAAAGGCATTTCTTCACTCAGACAGCTGCTGGCTTCTGAGACTGAGAAGCTCCAAGGTTGACAAGTAAAAAGGCACAGTCCCGATGTTACCAAACCACATGGCAGGCCACTAACTTAAGTCCATTTTAAGTACTGAGGTCAGAAGAGCATAGTAGGTTGCTGAGCAACGACACAGCTACATGCAAGATTCAAACATGCCATAGGCTAGAGACCATTCCCAAGGCTTCTGCTTAAACACAGGAAGCAGACCACATTCCCTAAGGCAGCTAGTCAGCTGTGCCCAGTAGATTCCACCATGTAGTTGATTACCAGTCTCATCATGGGGAATAAATACTACATTCAGCCACTCAACCAGGCCCAGCCAAGTTGACACATAAACTGAACTACCACAATTTCACCCCTTGTCAACTTGCCATCTGTACAGATCTTCACTGGGTGGTATCTGTACAGGTCTCCTCCACTGTGTGGCTCCAGTCCCCTAGTTCCTCTAAGTGGCAACCTCATCCCCTTGGCCTGGTGGGCCCGTTCCTCTCCCTCTTGGGCATGGCAGCCCCGCACCCTCACTCTTGGGCAGTGTCTATGGCTCCATCCCACTGGATCATATGAACAAGCAGCCCCACACTCAGAACCAAGTTGGTGAAGGCCTGGCTCTGAAACCTAGGGGGCTGTGGTGGTTCCAACCCCAAAGGCCATGGTCCTACCCTTTCAGGCTGAGGCAGCTCTGCTTCCATTTCCTTGGTCTCTCTGCTTCTGCCAATTAATGCTGAAGGCAACACACTCCGCTGGAAAACCCTGCACCAAAAGCACTCGGCTTTCTTGCTCTGTGGGCTGGCCAACCTGCGACTCCATCTCATGCCAGTCTCTTTTACCAATTAATGCCCAAAGGCAACCCACTCTGCCAGTAAGCCACCTAACCAAAGGCATCAAGCTTTCTCCTCCATGGGCTGGTAAGGCTGTCACTGTCTCATGCTGGATCTTTCGGCTCTGTTCCTGCTGTCTCTCATGCCAGTCTCCATCTGTAATGCCATATGCCAGGGTCTCTCTGCCAGGGTCTCGGGTCAAGGACACACTCCACTCCTGTTTCCACATTTTAGGTATCTGTCAGAGCAGCACCCCACTCTCTCAGTACCATATTCTGTTCTGGTTACCTAGTGCTGCTCTGATAAGAAATATACCACAAATGGGATGGCCTTAACAAACAGGAGTTTATTCTTACAATCTGGAGGCTTTAACTCCAAGTTCAAAGTGCCAGCCTCTAGGAGCTGGGTGAAAGCCCCTCAACCTTGAGGTCCAGCTCTGCCTCCTGCTCCCCGACCCACTGGAGCTAGAGGTGTTTCTTCACTCAGACAGCTGCTGGCTGCTGAGGCTGAGAAGCCCCAAGGTTGACAAGTAAAAAGGCACAGTCCCGATGTTACCAAACCACACGGCAGGGTGTTAACTTAAGTCCTTTGTAAGTCCAAAGGTCGGCAGAGCATAGCAGGCTGCTGAGCAACGACGTGGGTACATGCAGGGTCCAAGTGTGCCACAGGCTAGAGACCATTTCCCAAGGCTTCTGCTTAAATACAGGAAGCAGACCACATTACCTAAGGCAGCTACTCAGCTGCTCCCAGTAGATTCCACCATGGAGTTGATTACCAGTCTCATCATGGGGAATACTACATTGAGCTTCCCAGCCACTCAACCAGGCCCAGCCAAGTTGACACACAAACTGAACTACCACAGTCATGGAAAGGTATGTAATGGAAGGAAACTTTCTTTGTTGGTTACCAGGGGTGGGATGGGAGAGGAGGGAATAGTGCAAAAATAAATAAAAAATAACAAAAAAAGGAAATACAATTTCTCAGCTCCTTCTGATTTGTATGATAATATCTGAAAGTTTCTCCATTTTGGGTTATTAAAAGTTAAGAGAGTGAGAGTGGTTCCTTCACCATAAACTTGAAAAGCCAGAAAGGCAGGACTTTTCCATTTCCTTTGCTTATGTGTCAGTTACAGATGCCCATGTAGTTTGTAAAGAGAAATAGAGGCTTGGAATCTGCTCACCCCTAAGGTCCCAATGCATCCACCTATAGGTGGGATCAGAGAGAGGACTGAGGACAAAGCACTCGGGTCTTGACAACTCTCCCGATCCTCTTCTCTAGCCCAGCCGGAGGGAAGGCTCAGTCCCCAGCAGATCATGGGCACAGATGGCAACCTGATCCCAGATGCAGCCCAGCTGGTAGGAGGATGTGTCACCAATCTGAAGCCCTCCTTGCCTCTTAATTTGTGCAGAGGCCATTTCCCTCTTGTGGTAAGGTCTTACAGTGTAAGTAAAGTAGACTGAGAGACTCCCCTTGCCCCCCAGGCAGGAACACCCATTCCACCTAATGTATTCACAAAACCAATTAGAGACCTTTGTTTATTCAAAAAAATAAAAATAAAAATACTGAACATCTATAGTAGTGAATAACAGCCATAAAACCTACCTCATGGTGCTTATGGTCTAGGGGGGAAGGATAGACAGTAATCAACCAATAAATAAAGTGTCTCACATATTTTATGTTGACTGGTACTCTGGAGAAAAATAAGGTGGGTGGTGTTGGCAAGGATACTACTTCCATTTTAATGGGAAGAGAAAAAAGAAGAGTATCAGTACAAATGCTGGAATGTTGGCATATTTGGTGGTGGGAAGAAGAAATCTGTTTGGCTCTTGTATCTTGTCATTTCTTCCATTTGCTTTAGCTATCCTCCACTCAAGGGCAAGTTTCAGAGTGTTTTCTGACATCCATTTTGGTCTGTTCCTTTCCTGTCTTTTTAATGACCTTTTGCTTTCTTCAAGGATGATGTTCTTGATGTCATCCCACAATTCCTCTGGTTTTGGGTCACTGGTGTTCAATGCATCAAATCTATTCTTTAGAGGGTCTTTATTCTCTTTTGGTTGCCTTTATTCTCTCAAAGTCATCAAGTAAGAGTGAGGTGAGCTACAGCTGGTTTATGGAAAGACTAAAAAAAGCTAATACTTACTGAATGCTCACTAGATATCAGTTACTCTTCTTGGTTCAAGGATTCTATGGGTAAAAAGTTGAATGATGCAGGAAGCATCCCCATTTGGAGAAAGTGTAATGACTCAACACTAAGTTATGTTTAGACATTCTAATCACTGTATCAAGACTGTGTTTGGGACTTAACATGACCATAAGACTGTTTATCTCCTAAAAACAGAAAAGTCATGGGTCTGCTGAAGTCTCTTCTAGAGAAAAAGGTTACCATACTAAGTAAATATTAAAAGGACAGTAGGAGGAAAGAAAAATAAATTCAGTTTTGATTACATCATGAGTGATGCTTTTTCAATATTATCTATTTGTTGGTGCAAATGGTTTATGCATGTCTACTAACCTAAAGGTTGGTGGTTCCAACCACCCGGTGGTGCCAGGGAAGAAAGTACTGGCAATCAGCTTTCATAAAGATTACAGCCAAGAAACCTTATTGCATAGTTCTACTCTGTAACACATAGAGTCACCATGAGTCAGAATTAACTCAACAGCAACAGGTTTTGTACTCAAGAGGTTAAAGTGAAACCAGTCATGTTGTATGTTTTTTTTCTCCAGCCCAGAAAAGTCAGAATGTTACGTTTATTGAAAGATGAGTTTTTTAGGTTAGTATGATTGATGGACACAACCATGCTCGCCAAAAATGAAGATAACTGAAAGCACTTAACTGATGAAAGTAAAAGATTTGTTCATTCTTCTGGGAGTCCATGATATATTCAGTGTTCTTTGCCAACACCACAGATTGAATGCATCAATTCTTATGTCTTCTTTTTCAATCGTTCAGTGTTTGTTTGCATATGAGGCAATTGAAAAGACCATGGATTGGATAATGTGCCTTCAATATGGATTACATATGAACATAAAAAAATGAAAATTCTCAAAAACTGGACCAACAAGTAACATTATACTAAATGGAGAAAAAATTGAAGTTGTCAAGGATTTCACTCTACATGGATCAACAATCAATACCCATGGAAGCAGCAGGCAAGAAATCAAATGATGTATTAAAACACCAAAACCAAACTCACTGCCATCGAGTCAGATCTGACTCATAGTGACCCCTCCTTGGGTTTCCAAGGTGGTATCACTACAGAAGTAGATTGCCCCATCTTCCTTCCAAGGAGGAGTGGCTGGTGGGTTTGAACCACCAGCGCTCTGGTTAGCAGTCAAATGCCTTAGGCACTATGCCACCAGAGCTCCTAATGATGTATTATACTGGACAAATCTGCAATAAAAGACCTCTTTAAAGTGTTAAAAAAGCAAACATGTCACTTTGATGACTAAAGGGCACATTATCCAATCCACAGTCTTTTCAATCGCCTCATATGCAAACAAACACTGAGCAACTGAAAAAGAAGACATAAGAATCGATGCATTCAATCTGTGGTGTTGGCAATGAACACTGGATATATCATGGACTCCCAGAAGAATGGACAAATCAGTCTTAGAAAAAAATACAATCAGAATGTTCCTTAGAAGTGAGGATGGCGAGACTTCATTTTGCTTCCTTTGGACACGTCATCAGGAAAGATCAATCCCTAGAAAATAACACCAGGTTTGGTAAAGTAGAGGGTCAGCAAAAAAGAAGGAAACCTTCAACGAGATGAATTGACACAACAGCCACAACAATGGGCTCCAACATATGAAAGATCATAAAGATTGCATCGACTGGGCAACATTTCACCCTGTTATAATTAAGGGCACTGTCTTAGGCTGGGTTCTCTAGAGAAGGAAAACCAGTGAAGTCTCTCTCTCTCTCTCTCTCTCTCTCTCTCTCTCTCTCTCTCTATATATATATATATGTTCCTGGACTTGAACCAATGACCTGCTGTATTGCCTGTTGATCTTGGGATTTTGTCCATGGGTCAATGGACAAGCTGGAGCCTTCTGACTCATGCAGCTGCAGGGGCTGATGAACCAAGACTGGCAGGCAATATAGCAGGCTGCTAGCTTCAGAGACTGAGGAATCCGAGATATATGTGTGTGTGTGTGTGTACACTTGTTGTTCGGTGCTGTCAAATCAGCTCCAACTCATAGTGACCATGTGTACAACAGAATGAAACACTGCCCAATCCTGTGTCAGCCTCACAATCCTTGCTCTACTTGAGCTCATCTTGGTCTTCAAAGTGGTATCTTTGCTTCTTAGCACTATAAAAAGGTCTTTTGCAGCAGATTTGCCCAGTGCAATACTGATTTCTTGAATGCTGCTTTCTTGAGTAAGGAGCTCTGGTGGCATAGTTGGTAAGGCATTTGGCTGCTAACTAGAAAGGTCAGCGATTCAAACCCACCAGCTGCTCCACAGAAGGAAGATGAAGCAATCTACTTCCGTAAAGATTTACAGCCTTGGAAACTCAATAGGGAGTTCCTTGAGTGTTGATTGTAGATCCAAGTAAAATGAAATCCCTGACAACTTCAATCTTTTATCCATTTTCTGCGATGTGTGTGTGTTTGTGTGTGTGGAGAGAAAGAGAGAAATTTATCTTAAGGAAATGGCTCATGCGGTAGTACAGTGTTGCAATCCCAAGTCCATGGATCAAACTGGAGACTTCTGATTCATGCAGCTGTAGGGACTATTGAACCCCAAATTGGCAGGCAATATAGCAGGCTGCTAGCTTCAGAGGCTGAGGAATCCAAGATCAGCAAGTAAAATGGAAAATTGTTGCCTCATAGGCTGCAAAGGCAACAATCATAAGATCAGCAGGCAATACAGCAGGTCATTGGTTCAAGTCCAGGAACCAGAGATGATAATGAGCCAGATGCAGGATCTAGATAGAGCAGAAAGCCAGAGAACTTTCGTAGGATGTCCATCTATATTTGGAAGCAGGCTACACCCTTGAGAAACCTCCTTTTTAACTGATCAGCTCCTCACAGCAAATCACAACATGGAGGTGACTGATTGCATAACATCGGATCTCATCATAGGGATGACTACATCATAACCGCTAAACCACTGAGAATCATGACCCAGCCAAGTTGACACACAACCTTAACTATTACAGTTCACCCCTTGTCAACTTGGCATTTGTACACATCTCCTGAAACCACACATAATCTGTAAACAAAGACAATTATAAAGTCATACTTATGACTAATATGGTACAAATAAAAAGTGTACAACCAATATTACTTCTATTTATATTTTATATTTTATAACTGAAGAAAACAAAAATATTTGATGCACACATCAAGGAGTAATACTTATAACAATCATAGTCCTCATTTCTGCAATTGGTCACGTGATCATAGCTGGTATTTAGAGCTACCTTCTTCCACCACCCGTTCTGTATTCCCTTTGCCTTCAGTAAGCACTTCAGTGGATCATGGTTTTTGCCTGGTGGGGTGACTCAAACTGTCATTCCTGAAGGGTCTGGGCCATTAGTAGTCATATCAGAATTGGGTTGCTGGACATGAACAGACATATGCACACCCATGTTCATTGCAGCACAATTCACTATAGCAAACAAATGAAAACAACCTAAATGCCCATCAACAGACAAATAGATAACCAAACTATGGTACATTCACACAATGGAATACTGTGCAACATTTAAGAATAATGAAGAATACATGAATTATCTCACAACATGGATGAATTTATAGGACATTATGCTGAGTGAAGTAAGTCAATCACAGGACACATATTGTATGAGCCAACTATTGCAAAAAGTCAAGGAAAGGTTTGTTCAGGGAAGGAAACTCTGTTGGTTACTGGGAAGGAGGGAAGGAGAGGGAAAATCTCAGACTAGTTGGAGTCACATGTTGATTTGGGTGAGGGGAGGGACAGTATTGAAAGAGTCTGTGACCAGCATGGTGACAATGGGAAAAGAAAGACACTGAAATGTACACAAAAGATATAGACAACAGAGGCAAATACTATTACATGCATGGTACTGCAATATCACTAGTACCAAACATCAGGCTACAGATTAATGCACAGACAGGAGAGAAGAGCAGGTGGGGGTAGGTGAACAGGAATATACCCTAGACCAAGGATAGATCTGGCTGAAGATAATCTTGCATATGCACTTGTGCTACAAAATTAGCCGTACACATTACAGAAGCAATAGAAGACAGCACTGGAATAACTTCTCAGAGACAAACAAACACTTTGTGAGAGACAATCACCAGGCCTGCAGACTTGGGACCATGGTCTCAGGGGACATCATGCTCAATTGGCGCAACACAGTACATAAAAATTTTGTTTTACTACCTACTTTGGTGAGTAGCAAAGAGGGTCTTGAAAACTTTTGAGCAGCCATCTAAGATGCAACTATTGGTCTCCTCTTGTCTGAAGCAAAGAAGAATGAAGAAAATCAAAGTCATCTGGAAACAATAGTCCAAAGATGAGATGGACCACAAGGACCTCAGCCTCCACAACCCCGAGACCAGAAGAACTAGATCATGCTTGGCTACCAATGCCAACCACTCAGAAAAGGATCAAAACTAGAGATTCTGGATAGAGTGGAAAGAAAAATGTGGAACAAAATTAAAAAACACAAAAATGACCAGAATCACTGGTCAGAAAGAGACTGGTGAAACCTCTAAGACTATGGTGTTGGGTTACCCTTTGGGCTTAGAAATAGACTCACTTACATGGATTGGCTCTCAGCCCAACAGTAGAAAGACCTACATGCAGAACACCTACCCACCCCAGGGCGATGCACCCACCTACTCTAGGGAGATGCAGCCCTCAGATCAATCACCCATGAGGCACCAGAGGGGTAGCATTCACACAGAGGGAAAGCTGGACTGACTAGAATGCATAGATAAGAAGGGCACAGGGAGGGGGTGGTCACAGGGAGGAGAGGAGAGGCAAGGGGAGGAGAGTTTTTATGGTTGGGGATGGTAATCGGGGCCATGAAATCAGATGGGTATAAACTGTTGAATGTAAAACAAGTTTGCTTTGTAGTAAATTTGCTGCTGTAGTTTTCCATTGACTTTAATCATACAGATGATAGTACTAAGAGATGTCCTAGGGAATCTTCTGTATTCTAGACATACTCTCTTTACTTCCATTATGTAATATCAACCTGATTTCCCTTTGGTAATCAGGATCAATCACACCAGACAATACAGTAACTTTCTTCTTTGCATGTTGATCCAGAGGTATAAGGAGTCAAAAATGGCCAGATGGAATTCTTAATCTCCAGTTCAATGGAATATTGTTTCTCCAGGTGGGAGTGCTTCTCCCTTTGGGACTAAGTCCTCCAGACCCACAGAGTATGGGGTTGCAGAGACAGGAAGTAAAAAAACATTTGAATGGTTCACTATGGGTAATAATAGTGAGTGGTATCACTTACCTTTCCATCCCTTGATTCATGGACCCATGAATCCTGAATTTAAACCATACATCAGATGCTAATTTAGAGCATATACAACCTCTTGGAGAACACTGCCCCAACCCTGCAAGGTATTAACACCTAGCTGGCACCATAATTGTGTTTTCAAAAGGCCACTCCAATGTGCTATCAAGCCAGCTGCTTCAGGATGATGGGGACCATGGTAAGACAAGTGAATTCCAACAGCACAGGCCCAATGCAGCACTTCATTTGTTGCGAAGTGAGTCCGTTGATCTGAGGGGATGCTGTGTGGGATACCATGATGATGGATAAGGCATTCTGTCCATGTATGGTTGTTGCTTGGAAGCAAGAATGGCAAGACTTTGTCTCACCTACTTTGGTCATGTTGTCAGGAGGGACGATTCCCTGGAGAAGGATGTCGTGCTTGGTAAGGTGGAGGGTCGACGAAGGAGGGGACAGCCCTCAATGAGATGGATTGACACAGTGGCTGCGGTGATGGGCTCAAGTATGGCAGGGATCGTGGAGCTAGCGTGGGACCAGCAGTATTTCATTCTGCTGGGTTGCTATGAGTTGGAGATGACTTAACGGCACCTAACAACAATAACAACATGGTTGTTTTAGCAGATGTATTGTGTCCAGGAAAGACAAATCTATCCAGAGTGAAGTGTCTATTTCAGTAAGAATAAAATGCTGCCCCTTCCATGATGGAAGTGGTCCGGTGCAATCACCTGCCATCAGGTTGCTGGTTGATTGCCCTGAGGAATGGTTCCATGTCATTGACTCAGTATTAGTCTCTGCTGCTGGAAGACTGGGCATGCAGCAGTGGCTACAGTGGAAGTGCTCTGCTTGGTGAGTGGGAGTCCATGTTGCTGAGCCCATGCATAACCTCCATCCCTGCCACCATGGCCACTTTGTTCATTAGCCCATCGGGCAATGACAGGAATGGTTGGGGAAAGAGGATGACTGGTTTCCACAGATGTGTCATCCTATCTACTTGATTGTTAAAATCTTCCTCTGCTAAAGTCACCCTTTGGTGAGCAGTCACATGAAACACAATATCTCCACTTCTTTGGCCCATTAAGAGTCTATCCACATACCCATCTCTTCTCTATACCTCTTTGTTACCATTTTCCAATCATTTTCCTTTCAAGTCCCTGACCATCCAGCCAAACCATGGGACACAGCCCGTGAATCAGTAAATAACTGCATATCTGGCCATTTCTCATTCCATGCAAAGTGAATAACCAGATGCACTGCTCAAAGGTCTGCCTGTTAGAAGGATTTTCTCTCACCACTGTCCTTCAGGAAGGTCCCAGAAAGGGGCTGCAGTGCTGCTGCCGTCCACTTTCAAGTGGTGCCTGCATATCATGCAGAACCACCTGTAAACCAGGCACAAGTTTTCTCTTCCTCAGTCAAATGATCATAAGGAACTCCCCCATGAGGCCATAAGTGCAGACTGGAAGAAGGAAGGTAATGTGACTGGAGTGGAGACCACAGGCATTGGGGCCACTTCCTCATGCAACTTACTTGTGTTCAAGTCCTGCTTGAGCCTCTTATAATGCACTGCTGTCAAGTTGGATCCAACACATAGTGACCCCTCCTTGGGTTTCCGAAGTGATATCACCACGGAAGTAGATAGCCCAATGTTCCTTCTGAAGAGCGGTTGGTGGGTTTGAACCACCAGCCTTCTGGTTAGCAGTCAAATGCCTTAGGCAGTACACCACCAGAGCTCCCCGATCTCTTACATGCCACTTCAATTTAGTGATAGAGTGCTGCTGTGCATATCCAGCTTTATCACTCTGTAGGTCAGGCAACACCCAGTTCATGATGGGCAGCTCAGGCTGCATGGTGACTTGGTGGTCCATGGTTAGGTCTTCAGTCTCTACTAAGGCCCAGTAGCAACCTAAAGCCATTTCTCAAAAGGAGAGGAGTTACCTGTAGAGGACGGCAGGGCTTTGCTCCAAAAGCCTAAGGATCTGGGCTGTGATTCACCAAAAGGGACCTGTCAAAGGTTCCAAACAATATATTTATCTGCCACTGACACTTCAAGTACCATTGGATCAGCTGGATCATATGGTCCAAGTCGCAGAGTAGCTAGCATGGCAGCCTGAATCTGTTGCAGAGCCTTCTCTTGTTTTGAGTGGTCAAAACTAGCAGCTTTTCAAGTCACTTGATAAATAAGCCAGAATAGCACACTCAAATGAGGGATAGGTTGCCTCCAAAATCCAAGAGGCCCAACAGACATTGTGCTTCCTTTTTAGCTGTGGGAGGGGCCAGATGCAATAGCTTATCCTTCACTTTTGTATGAGTATCTTTACATACTCCACTGGACCCCTAGAAATTTCACCGAAGTGGAAGGTGCCTGAATTTTAGTTGAGTTAATTTCCCACACTCAAGCATGAAAATGTCTTACCAATATGTCTAGGTCATTGATACTTCTTTCTTACTAAGTCCAATTAGCATAATGTCATCAATAGTGTGATGTCTTGTGGTAGGGAAAGGTGACCACGGTCCCTATGGGTTAAATTATGGCGTAGTCCTGGAGAATTGATATACCTGAGATAAGATGGTGAAAGTGTACTGCTGGCCTTGCCAGCTGAAGACAAACTGCTTCTGATTATCCTTTGAAACTAAAATTGAGAACAAGGAATTGGCCAGAATAGAAGCATACCAGGTACCAGGAGCTGTATTAATTTGCTCAAGCCATGAAACCACCCAACCTTCCTTCGAGGAGTGGCTGGTGGGTTTGAACCACCAGCCTGCTGGTTAGCAGTCAAGTGCCTTAGGCACTATGCTACCAGAGCTCTTTCCTTGGAAGGAAGGTTGGGCAATCTACTTCCGTAGTGACACTGCCTCAGAAACCCAAGGAGGGGTCACTATGAGCCGGGTCCGACTCTACAGCACATAATAACAACAACATGAAACCACAACTGACAGAGTAGTTGCAATTGGAATCACCATCTGGTTAAGTTTACAATAATTAATTGCAAGATTCATCTGTTTTTTGCACATGCCAAACAGGTGAGTTAAATGGGGTTGTGGTGGGAATCAACACCCCTGCATCTTTCAAATCCTTGATGGTGGCATTAATCTTTGCCATCCCTCCAGAAATGCAGTATTGCTTTGGGTTTACTATTTTCTTAGGTAAAGAAAATGGCTTCCACTTGTCAGGGATCCAACTAGGGTTCTTCTGCCAGTTGCTGAGTATTTCTATTCCAATTATGCATTCTGGAACTGGAGAAATCACTACAGGATGGGTTCAGGGACCCACTGGACACACTGGGAGACAGATCTAAGATTTCATTAATAACTTGACCTCCATAAGCCCCCACTCTGATGAGTGGGCCACAGTGATATTTTGGGTCAATTCAGAACCAGTGTTCAGCAATCCCCAAGAAGTCTGAATATTTCCTTTTCCCCAATGAACAGTCACTCTCATAAAAGTCACTTCTCCAAATACCTTTGGAGAAGGCTGGAAGAAAGATTAACAATATAAATATTTGGCAGTGTAGTGGGCTCCTTTCTCAGGAGGATCAGGCCTCCCTTTCATTCAAGGGGTTGTAGGTCTGTAAACTGCCTCAAGTTTCAGAATTGATTGAGGGGCCATGATTCTCTATTTGGAGATTCAAGTTAGACTGCTGTTTGCTTGACCTAGGATTCTTCTACCTGTACAGATCAAGTAAGTATTTAGTAGATTTCTCATCTATTTCACTCCTAGGGACACCATGCCTAAGTAGCCAACGCCATAAGTCCATATGGGTCAGAGTATTCTAATTACTGCTTTGACTCTACTGTCCATTACGGTAACCACACCCACCTTGTCTTTGTCGATTGAGTGCTGCTACTAGGAGCTCTGGTAGCATAGTGGCTAAAGCACTTGACTGCTAACCAGAAGGCTGGCGGTTCAAACCCACCAGCCACTCCTCGGAAGGAAGGTTGGGCAATCCTACTTCCATAGTGATACTGCCTCGGAAACCCAAGGAGGGGTCGCTATGAGTCGGGGCCGACTCGACGGCACATAACAACAACAACAACAACAACTTACCCACTACTACCACGGGGTCCAATCAGCCCCATTGTAGTTAGATGTCTTAATTAAGGTAGTTCTCACTGTCAAATCTGGCTTACATAAAATTGCAATTACAGCAGTCTTCAAGGATGCTAGGGATCCCTACACAACTTTGTTCCTCACCATTGTGGTAAAAGGTGTGTCCTGGGCACTCCATGTGTTGGTCTGTAGGTCTAATCTGAAAAATACATTCTAACGTGGCAATTTCCCTAAGCCTTGGGATACCTTCTACATTATACCATAACAGGTCTCCTACTTCAACTTGACTTAGTGCTTGTTGTTGTTAGGTGCCATCAAGTCAATTCTGACTCACAGAGATGCTGTGTACAACAGAACAAAGCATTGCCCAATCCTGCGCCATCCTCGCAATCCTTGCTATGTTTGAGCTTATCGTTGCAGCCACTGTGTCAAACCATACAGTTGAGGGTCTTCCCATTTTTCTCTGACCCTCCAGTTTATCAAACATGATATTCTCTTCCAGGGACTGGTCCCTTCTGACCACATGACCAAAGAAGGTGAGACGAAGTCTGGCCATTCACACTTCTAAAGAGCATTCCGCCTACACTTCTTCCAGGATAGATTTGTTCCTTCTAGCAGGGCATGGTATTTTCAATATTCTTTGCTAACACCACAATTTAAAGGCATCAATTTAAAAGCTTCTTCGGGCTTCCTTATTCACTGTCCAGCATTCACATGCATATGCCAAACCAAAAAACCCAAACTCACTGCCATACAGTCGATTCTGACTCATAGTGACCCCTCCTTGGGTTTCCGAGGCAGTGAGGTAATTGAAAATACCATGGCTTGGGTTAGGTGCACCTTAATCTTCAATCTTAATCTTTGCTCTTCAACACTTTAAAGAGGTCTTTTGCAGCATATTTGCCCAGTGCAATACAACACTTGATTTCTTTTTTTTTTAATTCTGATTTGAGTGAAAGTTTACAGAGCAAATTCATTTTCCATACAACAGTTCATACCCATTTTGTTTCATGACATTGATTGCAATCCCCATACTGAGACAGCTCTCTTCCTACTTCCTCCCTGTGGTTACCTTTGCCCTGCGTCCTTCTTTCCTATGTATTCCTGCCCTCTGAGTTATCTCCTGTGTAAATACTGCCCTTCTGATCTCCCATGGTTGATTATTTTAAGGACTGAACCTACCTGGTGTAAACATTCACCTTATACGCCTGTCTTGTTTGGCTGGAAGCCATGGGAGTGAGTTCAATTCCAGGCTCAAAGGGTGACTAGGGGCCATAGTCTCAGGGGTTTTACCAATCTCTATCAGACCAGTAAGCCTGGTCTTTTTTTATGATGTTGAGCTTTGTTCCACATTTTTCTCACACTCTATCCAGAATATCCTATTTTGATCCCTTTCCAAGTTGCTGATAGTAGTGGACAGGCACCATCTTGTTTTGGCCTCAGGGTCATGTAGGCTGAGATTTACATTATCCATTAGTCCCTTGGACTAATTGTTTCCATGTGTCTTTGGTTTTTTTCATTCTTCTTTGCTCCAGATGAGTAGAGACCAATTGCATCTCAGATGGCTGTTTGCAAGCTTTTAAGACCCCAGTCGCTACTCAGGATATAGAGCAATGTTTTTGTGTAGTGTGTTATGTCAATTGGGATTGATATGCCATGTAACCATGGTCCCTAGACCGTGGACCCACTGACTCATTCCCTCAGGGTGTTTGGCTATGGTGACATCTGCTTTTTTGACTGTTGCTTCCATAAGTGTTGATTGACTGACACTTCTTTCTCCCGTGGAGTGGTTTGTGGGTTTGAACCACCAAACTTTCAGTCATACATAACCACTGCACCACCAGGGTTCCTTAGTACTGGTCAATCTTGGCTAAATCACATAGAGGAGAGGCATTGCCAGTAGAGCACACACAAAGAGGCACACAGAGGAAGAATAAGCCAGCCTCTCTTTACACATCAGATGGCCTGGCACAGTACAGGGACTCAGTGAACGCTCATTAAGTGAGCGAATTGTTTCCAAGGAAGGAACATCTACTAAATATATTCATCCAATTAGACTGGCAAGGATAACAAATGCTTAAATTTAAGTCAATTAGAAGGTTAAGTGAAGCTCTGGAAACTTTAAGGGTAGGAGGGTAAAGTGATTGCAGGGACCTTATGGCTGGAAGGTTAACAATATTTGGAATGAAATGAATACCGAGATTATACAAATACATTTTAAGGGCTGCAGTTCACTTGAATGAATTAAGAAAAACTTGGCCTTATTGCAAAATTAAGGAAAGGTTTATCTATTGAAGGAAATTTTCTTTGTTGGTTATCAGGGGTGGGAGGGAGAGGAGGGAATGCTGTTAGATAACTAGAGATAAATATTGATTTGGGTGAAGAGAAGGGCAATGTACCAAATGTGAGTGACCAATATGGC
>NW_006921942.1:1367925-1376588 GCF_000298275.1 Orycteropus afer afer | reverse complement strand
TGGAGGGATGGACACTGGGAAGAGGTAACTATGGGGAGGAAGTGGGAGGGGAGCTGTTGCATTGTGGTAAACTGTGGTCAATGACATGCGACAAAGTATATGTGAACTGCTGTATGGAAAGTGAATTTGCTCTGTAAATCTTCACCCAAAGCACAATTTAAAAAAAAAAAAGAAGAAGAATGAAACCACAAGATCCCTAATCCAAACCAAGTAATAAATTGTTTTAGCTATGTAAAAAAAAAAAAAAAAAGAAAGAAAGAAAGAAAAACTTGGCTTTGTATCCCAAGTGTACAAAAGTGCTAAAAGTTATAATCACAACTGGTAGAGAAGGAGAATGAATGATGGGTAGAGAGTGCCAGCCAGCTTCCTGGTACTACCAAAGCTACCTTCCATGTGCCAATGTTGAGATTTTCCTCTACTTATACCATTAAAAAGGCACTCTGGTGGTGCAATGGTTAAGGCATTTGGCTGCTAACCAAATAGTGGTTTCTTCATGGAAGAAAGATGAGACAGTCTGCTTCCTTAAAGATTTATAGCCTTAAAAACCCAATGGGGGTCACTATGAGTTGGAATCAACTTGATGGCACTGAGTTTAGTTTGGTGTTTGGTTTACCATTAAAAAAAAAGGAAAAGCACAGTCAATGCTTATTTATAATCGTCTCCACTGAAAGTCTTTGAAATAAGCTAAAGTCTTCTTTGCAGTTTGAGTGAAAGAACTTGGAATCAGAATTCTGGATGGGGAAGGGACTAAACACAAGAAGTTCAGCAAGGATTATCAGGAGCCAAACCCTGAAAGATTACTTATGGCCTAAGAGATGTTACTCATTTCCAATCTGAAGATCAGTATTTTGGGGAAATGGCAGAAAAATAATAGATCAAAAGTAAAGATAATGGTCTTAATCACTTAAGGGTGACATTTCTAAGATTCTGGGGGAATAGGGACAGTGCAAGAGAAGTAACTTCCTAAGTGAAACTTGATAGCCCTTGCAGGGGTTATGCTTTAATTTGACAAAGTTCAACATAAACCAAGATTTCTTTTAAAAAATGATTTCCTATTTAAGAGGAAATTCTAAGTTGAGAGAAAAGCTTGATAAAGAAATTATGTAAATTAAGCGAATTTGCCAAGTATGCTTTGGTGTTCCAGATGGTACAGATTAGCTGGAGGAACAAGAGGATGGTAAGGAGAACGGTTTATCCCCATCACCCATAACTTGTCCACATGGATTGATCAAATTAGGTGCTCAACATTAGATTCTTAAAATAAAGTCCGATCTATTGGGGTATTGTGGGCCCCAAATAAACAGTGGTCCCTCTTTCCCCACCCCCAAATCTCCTACCTGACTCCCAGGCAAGTGTGGCTAGCAAATCACTTGTTGAGGAGATTCTCATGACCATGGCTTATCCACTGAAGGTCCCCATCCTTAGTGGTCTGCAGGTTTAAGGGAAGCCAAGGTGTTAAATATCTTAAAGTGTTATAGTTGGATACTATAGCAGCCCTGTCCTTGACAACTACTCAATCTTCCATGGTTTCTTCCTCCCTCCCCATCCTACTCAGAAGCAGACTCCTGCTCTTTTTTGACAACTCTAATGAATGTTTCTAAAAAAGTATTAGAGCCTCACCTTAAGGTTCCCATATCACAAGCTGGAAGTGAATGCTTGAAATCTACTGGTTCACTCATTACTATGCCATGGCCAAAATAGGCGGCAGTGGGGTGGGGGGAGGGGTGTTCTGGTGACCTAGTGCCGCTCTGACAGGAATATACCACAGATGGAATGGCCTTAACAAACAGGAGTCTATTCTTACAATTTGGAGGCTTTAAGTCCAAGTTCAAAGTGCCAGGCTCTAGGGGCTGAGTCAAAGCCCCTCAACCTTGGGGTCCAGCTCTGCCTCCCCTCCTGGCCCACTGGAGCTAGAGGCATCTCTTCACTCAGTCAGCTGCCAGCTGCTGAGGCTGAGAAGCCCCAAGGTTGACAAGTCAAAAGGCACAGTCCCGATGTTACCAAACCACATGGCAGGCCATTAACTTAAGTCAATTGTAAGTCCCAAGGTCAGCAGAGCATAGCAGGCTGCTGAGCAACGACATGGCTACATGCAGGGTCCAAGCGTGCCATAGGCTAGAGACCATTCCCAAGGCTTCTCCGTATATACAGGAAGCAGACCACATCCCAAAAGCAGCTACTCAGCTGCTTGTGGTAGATCCCACCATGGAGTTGATTGCCAGTTTCATCATGGGGAGTAACTACCACCAGCTGCCCAGCCACTCATCCAGGCCCAGCCAATTTGACACACAAACATAACTACCACAGGGGGCTTATTTATCACAAGACCAACAACTTTTAACTTCAAACCACAACCAACTGCCACTGAGTTCATTCCAACTCATAGTGACACTTTAGGACAGAGTAGAACTTGGAAGCCATAGGGCTCCCAAGACTCATCTTTCTCCTGTGGAGCAGCTGGTGGGTTCGAACTGCTGACCTTTTGGTTAGCAGCCAAATGCTTTAACCACTATGCCATCAAGCTCCTGCTTCTAACTTAGTAGAGCAAAGTTACCAGAAACATTTTTCTGTAATTGCTAAGTGCAAAATTATTTTTATATCCTTTAAACAGAACTTGTGAAACATATTGCACCCAAAGCAGAGTAATCATAGATTGCTTTACAAACTCAGTTTGTCATTGTCTAACCATTCTCACAAGTAGAAGTCCTCTTCTTACCCAGTTGCTTTGCTTCCCTTAATTACTAACCCAGCAAACTCTGAAAGCATCAGTACTTTCCAACAGGATGTTCCAGGCCCCATCTTAATTTCCATGACCAAGGTTCTGAACTAGCTAACATCTAGGAAGCCCAGGTTCCATTTACTAAAGGAGTATAAAGCAGTATTTCTCAAATCTAGAATTCTGATGCTTCCTCACAGATGTGCTCAATTGCAGCCTCCTGGGGTGCGGCACAGGATAACTATATTTCTAACAGCCAATGATAATTCGGGAAGCTCTGGTGGCTTAGTGCCTAAGGCATTTGAATGCTAACCAGAAGGCTGGAGGTTCAAACCCAACAGCCATTCTTCAAAACAAAGGTTGGGCAATCTACTTCCGTAGTGATACCACCTCAGAAACCCAAGGAGGGGTCGCTATGAGTTGGATCCAACTTGATGGCAGTGCGTTTCGAGGGAGCTCTGGTAGCGCAGGGCCTAAGGCATTTGACTCTTAACCAGAAGATGGGTGGTTCAAACCCACCAGCCACTCCTCAGAAGGAAGGTTGGGCAATCTACCTCCATAGTGATACTGCTTTGGAAACCCAAGGAGGGATCTCTATGAGTTGGATACAACTCTATGGCAGTGGGTTTGGTTTGGTTTTGGTTTAGTGTTATTTCTGATGCCCAGCCAGTTTTGGGAATCACTGATACAGATTCAGATTAGAGTATAAATTATATATTCACACCATGCCATATTTGTAATAAATGAGCTGATACCAAAGGTGGAACAGATTATTTCAATGACAGGTTGAATTTATGCTAATGTTTCTAATTTAATCAATCTGACCACTAACCAGAAGGCTGGTGGTTCAAACCCACCAGCCACTCCTCAGAAGGAAGACTGGGCAATCTACTTCCATAGAGATACCACCTTGGACACCTAAGGAGGGGTTGCTATGAGTTGGATCCCACTCAACAGCACTGAATTTGTTTGTTTGTTTGGTTAGCACTAAGGATAATTTAACCACTGTCCTATTCTATACCTATACTGTTCAGAAGGGACCAGTCCCTGGAAAATGATATCATGCTGGGTAAAGCAGAGGGTCAGTGAGAAAGGGGAGGACCCTCAATGAGATAGAATGACACAGTGGCTACAACAATGGACTCAAGTACAGCAAGGATTATGAGGATGGTGCAGGACGGGGTAGTGTTTTGTTCTGTTGTACAAAGGGTTGCTATGAGTGAAAGCCAATTCAAAGGCACCTAATAGCAACAGGTAGCATAGGAGATTTTCAATTTTTTTCTTCTTGCCTGTATTTGATTTTTTTTTTTTTTTTTTTTTGCACATTTTATTGTGGTTTAGGTGAAAGTTTACAAGTTTACAAAGCAAATTTGTTTCCCATTCAACAATTTATATCTAGATTGTTTCATGACTTTGGATGCAATCCCCTCATTGTGTCAACACTCTCCCCACTTCCACTTTGGGTTCCCCATTTCCATTTGTCAACTTTCCTGTCTTATGAATTTTGCTTTTGGGCAAATACTGCCCTTTTGATCTTGTACAGTTGATTGTTCTGAGAAGCACGTTCCTCATGGGTGTTATTGCCCATTTTATAGTCCTGCCTATTGTTTGAGCTGGTTTCTGGAAGTGGGTTCCGTTCTGAATGTGAAGGATGTCTCAGGGCTCTAGTCTTGGGGGTCTCTATCCAACTAGTAAGTATGGCCTTTAGTTATGAATTCGAATTTTTCTCTCTTTCTGTCTGAGACTTTCTATTGTGATCCCACTGAGAGAGGTTGGTAGTAGTAGCTGGGCACCATCTAGTTCTTCTGGTCTCAAGCTTGTGGAGGCTGTGGTTCATGTGGTCCATTGGTCCTCGGGATTGTTTGCTTGAGTCTTTGGCTTTCTTCACTCTTCTTTGCTCCAGATGGGAAGAGACCAATAGCTGTAACTTAGATGGCCATTCACAAGCTTTTGAGACCCTAGTTGCTACTCACCAAAGCAGGATGTAGAATATTGTCTTCATGGACTATGTTATTGAGCCCAAGTCAGAGTGCAGCCATTTTACTTATACCTAGTGGTGCAGTGCTTAAGGCATGTGGCTGCTAATCAAGAGATTAGCTACTCCATGGAAGAATGAGGCAGTCAGCTTCCATAAAGACTTATGGCCTTGGAAACCCAATGGGTGCCACTCTCAGTTGGAATCAACCCGATGGCAGTGAGTTTGGTTTTTTGGTTTTTGGAGTTTAGAGGACACAGAGTTGTACTTTCCCACTGAGCAAGTTAAGTGAAAATTAAGTGGACCATAAATATTTCTTCCTCTCCTTTCCATCTGGCACCTATGGATTTATGACCCATAACTAACTTTCTCAGAAAGTTTGTTTTTTTCAGAGTACCATGCACTTTATCAAGACAAGCCAGAAGACATGCTGGTGTCAGTGCCTTCATCCCTAATTAGCACTCAGTAGCTGCATTCTAATCCCAAGCTTCTTGTATCTAAAACCCTACAAAAACCCCTGCCCCTTGACCTCAGGGAACTGATTTGGCAACCCAAATCTCCCAGTTCCTTTGCTTATAGATCTGCAAACAAACTTTTCCTTACTCTTAAAACTAGAGTCCTGTTATTGTGTCACAGTGACACCCTGGTGGCAGACACCCTGAATCTGGTTTCATTATGCCAATTGATCTAGATGTCTCCCAAGACTACGGTCCCTAGCCCTCAAGTTCAATAATCAGTCCCACAAAATGTTTGGTTATGGCTGAGACGTTTTCCTGATTGTGTTCTCTGTGTGTTCTATTACATACATGGACATATTTATTTGCAGCAGGAGCTATGATGGCATAGTGGTTAAAGCATTGGGCTGCTAACCTAAAGGTCAGTGGTTTGAACCCACCAGCCACTCCACAGAAGAAAGATGAGTCAGTCTGTTTCCATAAAGTTTTACAGCCTTGGAAACCTTATGGGGCAGTTCTACTCTGTTCTAAAGGGTCGTTATAAGTCCGAATCAACTTGATGGTGGTGAATTTAGTTTTTTGGTTTTATATTTGCAGCATATATGTATGTAGAAATATCCAAATATCCAATGTGTGTGGTTGTTTGTACTTCCATACACCATTCCACACCTGTTCAGTTTACATATGCATCCACTCATAAATTACTGTTGTTACCATTGTTGCAGGATTGTATATGTAATTGTATTTTCAATCTGTTTTTTTTTAATTTTCCATATATAATAAACTCATACCAGATTTCTCTCATCAAGTAGTATATTCAGACACCAAACCATTTTTAATGCTGTATGAAGCTTCAGAAATAACACCATTTAAAAGCTAAGTTGTATAACAGCAACATATCTATCTCACTCACTGCCACTGAGTCAATTCTGACTAATAGTGACCCCCATTGGGTTTCCAAGGCTATAAATCTTTATGGAAGTAGACTGCCCCACATTCCTTCCATGGAGTGGCTGGTGGGTTTGAATTGTTGACCTTCTGGTTAGGCACCAAATGCCATATCCACTATGCCACCAGAGCTCCTTGACATACCAACAGTATATATCTATATACTATGTTGTTGTTAAAAGCTGCTGTTGAGTCCACCCCATCCTAGGCCATTCCCATGATCAGAGGGTATCAGACTTGTGCTATTTAGGGTTTTAACTGGCTAACTTTCAGAAGCAGATTGCCAGGTCTTTCTTCCTAGTCCATCTAGGTGTAGAAGGTTCACCAAAACCTGTTTAGCATCATAGCAACATGCAAGCCTCCATTGACAGATGGCGGAGGCTGCACATGAAGTGCATTGCCACAAATCAATCTGGGTTTTCTGTGTGGAAGGGGAAATCTTTACTACCAAACCACCAGGCCTCTGTGAAACAAAACCCATTGCTGCCCAGTCAATTTGACTCAAAGCAACCCTAAAGGACCAGAGGTTACAGTGTCTGTGGGGGGATGGGCCAGCAAAGGGTACTTGGCCTAAGCCCAAGTCTAAGGGATGCCAGATGAGGCTCAGGATGACATTCCCACAGGTCACAAATATGAAAAGCACCTGACTGAGGCAGCCAGACAAGAGCAGGGAAGGCTGTTCTGCTAGCCCCTCACTGCTATCAATGTCTATTCATCTTGAAATTGAGGGGAGCCGCACAATTTCTGCATTGCCCCTGAGTACCTGTTATCCTTGCTACGCCTCTGTATAGGACAGAGTAGAACTGCCCCCCCCCCACACACACACAAACACAAAGCTGAGTTGTGGCTGTTTGTCTTTGTTAGTTTTTATTTGTGATTATCACCCATTTCATCATAAGTGATGTCATCAGCCATTTGTTAATATTTCCTTGGACAACTGATTTGCATTTTAGGCTCCTGAATTTTATTTCCTGACTTCAATCAGTTTATTGGTAAATATCTCTGTATCCAGTAGATTCAGGATTCTAGGAAAAGTCATCTCACATTTTGTTTCTTTTTCTCAACCTGATCCAAACATCACATCATACCCAAGTTAATTCTGACTCATAGCAACCCTACAGGACAGAGTAGAACTGCTCCATAAGGTTTCCAAGGCTGTAAATCTTTATGAAAGCAAACTGCCTCATCTTTCTTCCACAGAGAAGCTGGTGGGTTTGAACTGCCAACCTTTTGGTTAGCAGCTGAATACTTCAACCACTATGCCACCAGAGCTCCTAACATTCTATAGAAAATAATTCTCCAACTTTAGCTCTGGTTGTGTAGTGCCTAAGGCACTTGACTGCTAACCAGAAGGCTGGCGGTTCAAACCCACCAGCCACTCCTCAGAGGGAAGACTGGGCAATCTACTTCCATAGAGAGACCACCGCGGAATTCCAAGGAGGGGTCGCTATGAGTTGAAATCAACTTGATGGCAATGAGTAGTATAAATACACCTGCAAGGAGTGGGGGAGCATTGAAGATGCAGATCCTTGGTCTCCACACCTACCAACTAAGTAGTTATGGAAGGAAGACCAGGAATCTGCATTGTACATGCTCCTCCTCAAGTTATTATTATGTACACTGAAGGTTTTGTACATTAAATACTAAATTACTGTCTATACTCTAAGGAGCTCTGGTAGTGCAGTGGTTAAAGCATTAGGTTGTAAACCAAGAGGTCAGCAGTTCAGACCCACCACCATTCTTCAGGAGAAAGATGAGGCAGTCTGTTCCAGAGAGATTTACAGCCTTGGAAAACCTATGGGGCAGTTTTACCCTGTCCTATAGGGTTGCTATGAGTCAGAATTGACTTGATGGAAGTGGGTCAGGGGATTTATACTCCAGGACCCACCTGGAATAATTCTGATATAGGTGGTCAGCAAACTACGTTTTGAGAAACAAGAATACTTATGTAAGAGATGTTAAAGTGAAAACTTTCACAGATCTCAAATAGATTTCACACAATGCAAAGAACATCATTACCCAGGAAAAAACAGCATGTGTCACTTTCTTCCATGATCATTTGCATTCCTGGCAGAATCTGGTGCCATCGGATGAGTCATGTTATGAACTCACCATTCCATGAAGTTTGTTGTCTTATTTTGGGTCCAGGATGTCCCATAATAGATCTTTTGTTTTTGACTGTTCTTTCTGTTACAGAATTCATCAAATTTTTACATCCTTTTCAACTCTTTTTATTGTCTCTTCATAGACAGAACCTTAAAGTAACTTTGTAACATTAAAATACATGACAATACACCAGTGTTCACTGCAGCACTACGCACAGTAGTCAAAAGGTGGGAACAACCAACATGTCTACCAACAGAAGAACAGATGAAGAAAATGTTGTTGTTGTTGTTGTTGTTAAGTGCCGTCGAGTCATTTCTGACCCATAGTGACCCCATGCACAGCAGAACGAAACACTGCCCGATCCTGCGCCAGCCCCACAATCCCTGCTATACTTGAGCCCATCATCGCAGCCACCGTATCAATCCATCTCCTTGAAGGCCTCCCCCTCTTTCATCGACCCTCC
>NW_006921942.1:1363378-1364770 GCF_000298275.1 Orycteropus afer afer | reverse complement strand
CTTTGGCTTCCTGGGTAAATATACATAATGGAATGTTATGCAGCCATAAAGAGAAATGAAATCCTGAGCCATGCCTCTCCATGCATAAACATTGAAAACAGGATGCTGAGCAAAATAAGTCAGTCACAAAAAGACAACTGTTGTGTGATCTCACTTATATCTAATAAAATATGTTGTTGTTAGGTGCCGTGGAGTTGGTTCCAACTCATAAAGACCCTATGTACAACAGAATGAAACACTGGCTGGTCCTGTGCCAGTGTCACAATCTTTGCTATACCTAAGGCCATCATTGCAGCCACTGTATCAGTTCATCTCATTGAAGGCCTTCCCCTTTTTTGTTGAACCTCCACTTTACCAAGCATGATATCCTTCTTCAGGGAATGGTCCTTTCTGTCAACATGACCAAAGTAGATGAGATGAAGTCTGGCCATTCTTGCTTCCAGAGAGCATTCTGGCTGAATTTCTTCCAGGAAAGATTTGTTAGTTCTTTTGGCAGTCTGTGGTACTCTCAGTATTCTTTGCCAACATCACAACTCAAAAGCATCAACTCTTCTTCGGTCTTCCTTATTCACTGTCCAGGTTTCACAGACATATGAGGCAACTGAAAATATCATGGCTTTGGTTAGGCGCATCTTCATCTTCAAAGAGACATCTTTTATCTTCAGCACTTCAAAGAGGTCTTTTGCAGCAGATTTGTCAAGTGCTATACGTTGTCTGATTTCTTAACTGCTGCTGCCATTGGTGTTGACTGTGGAACCAAGTAATATGAAATCTTTGACAACTTCAAGCTTTTCTCCATTTATAATGATGCTGCTCATTGGTCCAGTTGTGACTATTTTAATTTTCTTTATGCTGAGATATAATCCATACTGGACACTGGTGTCTTAAATCTTCGCCAATAAGTGCTTCAAGTCATCTTCACTTTCAGCAAGTAAAGTTGTGTCATCTGCCTATCATAGGTTGTTAGTGAGTCTTCCTCCAATCCTGATGCCATGCTCTTCTTCATACAGTCCAGCTTCTTGGATTATTTGCTCAGCACACAGAATGAATAAGTATCATCAAAAGAAGATGGAAGGAACACACAGAGTCATTGTACCAAAAAGAACTGGTCAATGTTCAGCCATTTCAGGAGGTGGCATATGATCAAGAACCAATGGTATTGAAGGAAGAAGTTGAAGCTGCACTGAAGGAATTGGCGAAAAAGCCAGGAATTGACAAAATACCCATTGAGATGTTTCAACAAACCAGTGCTGTGCTGGAGGCACTCATCTATGGAAGACAGCTACCTGGCCAACTGACTAGAAGAGATCCATATTTGTACCCATTCCAAAGAAAGGTGATCCCACAGAATGTGGAAATTATCAAACAATATCATTAATATCACACCCTAGT
>NW_006921942.1:1360642-1362563 GCF_000298275.1 Orycteropus afer afer | reverse complement strand
TTTTTTTTTCTTGCATGTGTATAACTTACATTTTGACAGTCCTTATTATCACACTAATGCTTTATATAGGATTTCTCTTCTGTGTAGATTCTGCTAAAGGTGAATATTTCCTTTCTGAATGAAGTCCATATTACGATCAGCTTTTTAGTATCAATTTTCTCTTGTGTGGATTCTCTGATGAATGTGAAGTTTTGAAGCCTGAGTGAAGCTCTTACCACACACATCACATATTAGGATATCTCTCCTGTGTGGACAGACTCTATCATGAATGCCAAGTTTACGTTCTAAGAAAAATTCTTCCTACACATATTTTATCTATATAGTTCCTCTCCTGAATGGAGTATATAATGAAGAATGGAGTGCCTGGTGAAGCCCTTACTACACTCATCATATAGAGAAGGTTTCTCTCTCATGTGAACTCTGAAGAATTCAAAGATCTGCAGCTCTACAATAACTTCACCACATTTACCTTATTTATTGAATTTCTCTCCTGCATGGGCACTTTCATGACTGCAAATATTTTCATTTTTGCTGATACCCATAATCCACTCAACACCTTCTTCCTTGAATGAATTCCACAATGAATTCTGCTGATGCTCTTGCCACACTTTTCACATACACAGGGTTCTCCCGTGTGAACTGACTGATGAACTCAAAGATCCAGACTCCACCTAAAGCCTTACTACACTTATAGGGCTTCTCTCCTTTGTGGAATGTCTGTATTTAAAGCTATGTGCTAAAGGGTTCAGTGATATCTTAATCATAGCATGTATATTATTTTTCTTCTCTGTGAATTCTTTTACATCCTTCTAAGTTTGAGCTTTTACAAAGGATTTTTCCACAGCTATAACAAATTTAGAATTTCTCTTCTCTGTGAATTCTTTGGTGCCTGTTTGTGATGAGTTGCGATTTCCAATTATATACGTTTTTAAACCTATACAAAGTTGGATTAGGGTATTAGCCATTAGGTAATGGAGAGTCTTCACTGATATCAGATAACAATTGACCTGTTGAGCTGGAGCTTCTGGAACAAGTTCCCTGGTAGAGTTTTCTCCCCTTCCCACTCCCATTACTCTTCCTTCAACCTTCTTCTGGGTCCTAAAGTAATCTTTGCTGCCCAGAGAAGTTTGGGATTTACTCACAGAGGATTTTATACAAGGCCCTGGATTGTTCTCTAGCCTTATTGCATCTGCTAAGACTGCCAGCATGATACTGAATGGAAAAGGAGAGGAGATATCCTTGCCTTAATTTCCAATCTTAGGAGAAAACATTCCATCTCTCACTATTACATATGATGTAGGCTATACATTTTTTGTAGATGATTTTACCAAATTGAGAGGAGTCCTGGTATTGCAGTGGTTAAAGTGATAGGCTGCTAACCAGAATGTCTGTGATTCAAATCCACCACCCACTTTGCAGGAGAAAGATTTGGAAGTTTGCATCTATAAAGATTTCAGCCTTGGAAACCCTATGGGCAGTTCAACTCTGTCCTGTAGGGTTGCTGAGTCAGATAGACGCAATGGCAACGGGTTTGCTTTAGTTTTTTTTTTTTTTTTTTTTTACCATAAGTTTCCTTCTATTGCTAGCTTGCTGAGTTTTTATTACGAGTCTGCCATTGTTAAATGCTCTTTATTTCACCTATTGATATACTTCATCTCACCTACTTTGGCCATGTTGTCAAAGGACATTTCCCTGGAAAAGGATATCATGCTTGGTAGAGGGCCAGAGAAAAAGGGAGAGACTTCAATGAGATGGATTGACACTGTGGCTACAACAGTGGGCTCAAGTATAGCAAGGATTGTGAGGACGGTACAGGACCGGGTAGTGTTTCATTCTGTTGTACACAGGGCTGTTATTAGTCAGAGCCAACTCAACGGCACCTAACAACGTTGTTATGATGCTTTTACTGCATTGACTGATA
>NW_006921942.1:1356613-1360487 GCF_000298275.1 Orycteropus afer afer | reverse complement strand
TTGAACCGCCAGCCGTCTGGTTAGCAGGCAAGTGTCTTAGTCACTATGCTACCAGAGCTCCCATGATGATCATGTAGCTTTTCTTGTTAAGTGTATTAGTGTGTGAATGATACTGATTTTCAAGTGTTCAACCAAACTTGTATTCTTGGGATAAACCTAATTTGTGTATTATTTCTTTATATACTGAAAGATTTGATTTGCTATTATTCTGTTTAAGATTTTTGCATCCATGATCATGAGGGATATTGGTCTGTAGTTTTATTTCCTTATACTGTTTTTGTCTAGTCTCTATGTGAAGGTAACGTTGGCCTCACAAAATGAGCTGGGAAGTATTGCCTGCTTTTCCGTTTTCTGGAAGGGACTGTGAAGAATTGGTGGTATTTCTTCCTTAAAATGACTGATAGAATTCACCAGCAAAATACCCTGGGTTGAAAGGGTTTTTTTTTTGGGGGGGGAAGGTTTTTAGTTATGAATTAGATTTCTTTGATATAACACTATTCACTTTTCTCTTGAATGAATTTTGGAAACTTGAGTCTTCTAAGGAACTGACCCATTTAATCTAAGTTGTTGCATATATGTACACAGAGGTATTAATAGTATTTCTTTATTATCCTTTTGATGTCTATGAGGAAAATAGTGATGTCCTCTCTTCTGTTCCTTATGTTGGTTAATTTGTGTCTTCCCTCTTTTTTCTTACTCAGTCTGATAAAAGGTTTCTCAACTTTATTGATTTTTCTGAAGAAACATATTTTGTTTCATTGATTTTCTCTATTGTGTTTCTACTCTCAATTTCATTAAGTCTGCTTTTATCTTTATTATTTCCTTCCCTCTGCTTTGATTTACTTTGCTCTCCTTTTTCTAGCTAACTTAGATGGATGACTACACTTTGGAGACTGTATAATCATAACACCAAAGCCTGATTAAAATAGCATAAAAATAAAACCAGATTAACCTATAGAAGCCAAAAGTACATATAAATATTTTATTAAAAGTAATTCATCACATAAACTAATTAATTAGAAAAGCCAAAATTATAATGTCAATGAAAAGGCACTGGCTCCAATTCAGCGTTATTAAATAAATAAAGAAGTAATGCATGTAAATCATCCAACAATCAAAACTCAAACAACAATCAAAACAATGAAAAGTGAAAAGGAAATGGGAGCTCTGGTGGTATAGTGCCTAAGGCATGTGACTTCTAACCAGAAGGCTGGCTGTTCACACCTAATAGCCACTCCTGGAAGGAAGATTAGGCAATCTACTTCCGTAGAGACCCCTCCTCGGAAACCCAAGAAGGGTCACTAGGAGTTGAATGGACTTGACTGCAGTGAGTTTTTTTTCCCCCTCACTCCTGCTCCTCCAGAAAATGTTTTATTAGTTCCTTGCTTATCCATCCAGGGAGACATTGTACAAATATAAGCAAATTTGGGTATACAGTCTCATTCCCCTTCTTATACAAAATGTTTTTTTTTAATATATATATTCATACTATACACAGGGAGCTCTGGTGGCATAGTGCCTAAGGCACTTGACTGCTAACCAGAAGGCTGGTGGTTCAAATCCACCGCCACTCCTTGGAAGGAAGGTTGGGCAATCTACTTTCGTAGTGATACCACCTCGGAAACCCAAGGAGGGGTCGCTATGAGTCTGGTCCGACTCAAGGGCACATAACAACAACAACATACTGTACACACACATTGTCCTTGACCTTAACACTTTTTATTTAATAATATACCTTAGTGATCTTTTCATTTCAATAAGAATTTTTTTCACCCTTTATTATAGCTGCATAGTATTCAACTGTGTAGATGTACGAGAATTTACTAAACCAGTCCCCTGTAATAGGTATTTGTGTTGTTATCCATCTTTAGTATTGGAAACAATGTCAAATATTTCTAAAGTACATGTTCGGTTATTATCTGTGGGGTAGATTCTCAGACTTGGGCTATCTGGATCAAAAGATAAATATATCTACAGTTTTGGTAGATACTGTACAATCCCTATTTATAGGAGTTGTTCTATTTTGCACTGCTAATAGCTCTGTTTCTCCACACCCTCACTAACAATGAGTTTTCAAACTTTTTGATGTTTTGCTAATATGAATCCCTTTGTCTGTGATATGTATGGGCTGCCAATATTTTCACTAGTTTGTAACCTTTTACCCAGTTTGTATTCTTCCTTAGGGAACTGAGCCCATTCTAGTGAGAAAGAAAGCCTCCCTCTTTCCTAAAGCCATACCTGAGGGTCTCCCTTTCCTATCAAACACTTATTCGTGTATTCATTTATTCAGGGGTATTCAACAGAATATGGCTGAAGGCAGTGACTGGGGGATTAAAAAATTCATGCTCTTATGTACCCTACTGAATTGGCACTCCACAATAAGCCAGATATACTTGCTTTTGCTTCACAATGTTTTGATAGTTTACAAAGGGCACATATGATTTTGTAAACAACATCCCTAAATTTTAAATAAGAATAGGGAAACATTAAGAGATTGCTTGCAAAATCCCAAAATGTATAAAATGGCTTTTCCTCTATGTACATGTCTTTATATCTGCCAGATTACACACATTTTCCTAAGTCATTACATTCACTTGAAAACATTATTCTTCTTGCTAGAGAATACAGAAACTTATAGATATATTATGATTTAGAAAAAAATCTTTATTATCATAAAGTAATTCCTTCTTTTAAAAAAATTTTATAAGTAACATGGTAAGGTATACCTGTTACACATAAATCACTTTAATTCATCTGATTATTTATTTATCATAGATTGTTAAATGTGAAATTTCTAAGTAAAATGATATAAACATTTTAAATGCTTTTGATACATATTGCTCGAGTGTATTCTGGAAATAATGTCACCAAAATACTCAGAGGAAATTTATTAGAAAGCAAGAAAAGCTGAAAATAAATAAGCTCCAATTATGTAACAAGGAAGGATATAAAAAAGATGTTAAGAATTAATAAAATACAAAATAAAATATAAAATCACAATGTGTTCTTACTAGAAAAAATATGAATGAATCCATACCCAACTACATTGTAGTGAAATGGCAGAAACTAAAGATAAAGAGGACATTTTAAAAGCAACCAAAGAGAAAGGAAAGACCACTATAAACAGAACAACAACTAGGCTAATCACAGATTTTTCAACAGTAGTTCTAAAGACTGATGAATTGCTGAGGGAAAATAAATGTCAATTTAGAATTCTATAACAAGTTACATACTAAAATTATAGAGTGAGGGAGAAATAAAGGAAGAATTCATTACTTTCAAACATTCTTACTGAAAAACTACTAAGAGATTTATTTATTTTATTTACATAACAAATATTTTTATAAGGCATAGTGTATGCCAGGCACTATTTTAATCATTCTACTACCCCATGAAATACATAGTATCATCACTCATGTTCCACAGATGGGGAAATGGATGCACAAAGAAACTAAGTAAACTACTCAAGGTCACACAGCTTTAGATCAACAGAGCCAGATATCAGACCCAGGTAGTCTGGTTATAGAGCTGGTGCTCTTAAGCACTACATAAGTTGCCTTTGCTTGGAAAGGCTGAGGAACTTGAACTAAGTATGAAAAAATGCAATAATCAGTGGTAAAAAGGTAAATATACAGGTTCATCCAAACATGGATTGGCTACTTAAAATAATAATGATAGTGACAAAGTAAAAAGAAAAACCAAACTCACTGCTGTCAAGTCAGGTCCATCTCATAACGACCCCTCCTTGGGTCTGAGGCAATTTCACTATGGAAGGAGACTGCTCAATCTTCCTTCCAAGGAGTGGCTGGTGGGTTTGAACTGCCAGCCTTCTGGTTCACAGTCAAATGGCTTAGGCACTACACCACCAAGCTCC
>NW_006921942.1:1345272-1356213 GCF_000298275.1 Orycteropus afer afer | reverse complement strand
AGCTCTGGTAGCGTAGCGCGTAAGGCACTTGACTGCTAACCAGAAGGCTGGAGGTTCAAACCCACCAGCCACTCCTCGGAAGGAAGATGAGGCAATCTACTTCCATAGTGATACTGCCTCGGAAACCCAAGATGGGGTTGCTGTGAGTTGGGTCCGACTCAACCGTACACAACAACAACAATAAATCAACTGGATTGAAACAATAGCCTTAACAATGAACTCAAACACCGCACTGATCATGAAGATTCTGTTATGCGCGGGGTCCTCATGAGGAGGGGCCGACTCAATGGCAACTAAGAACAACAACGTATCAGCATAAAAATCAAAAAAATGTAATGCAGTCAAGAAAGCAAATTGCAAAAATATATTATACGATACAGGGTATGTAAAAATTGAAAATATGGACATACATGTAATAAAAATAAAAAATACATAGTAACTTGAACATAATGGTTACCTCGGAGCAGAGAGTGGGTAGAAAAGATGGGGCACGAGGCTTTACTGTTATCTGTTATATTTTATTCCTTACAAAAAAAAATATCTGAAGCTAATAAGGCAAAATCTTTAACATCTATTTTACATCAGTCGTGAGAAAATAGTCATTTGTTACATTTTCTGAACTTTTCTTTACGTCGGAAATATTTTGCACTTAAAATGTATTTTTTCTTCAAATCCAAAGATAAAAAGAAACAGGAGATACAGAAAAGGTAAACAGAGTGCAGTAAAGTTTGTATGTCAACTTCCCTGGGCCTGGTTGTGTGGCTGGGCAGCTGAATGTAGTTATTCCCCATGGTGAGATTGGTATTTAACTTCATGGTGGATCTATTGGAGCAGGTGAGTAGTTGCTTTGAGTATGTGGTCTATTTCCCATACATAAGAAGCAGGTTTGGGAATGGTCTCTAGTTTATGGCATGCTTGAATCCCATTTGTGGTATATTCTTGCCAGAGTGGCAGTAGGTAACCAGAACACAGAGGAAAAAGGAAAAGAAAATAATGTAAAACCTAAGAGTTGTGAGAATCTACCTTCAGTCAAAGATATTTGAGTGCCTCCTGTGTACAAATCACCATTGCACTCAATCCTCAGGATACTGACCCCTTTTCCCAATTTGGACTAATGATCACTGCAACTGGCATGTTGTTGTTGTTGTTATGTGCCATTGAGTAGGACCCAACTCATAGTGACCTCTCCTTGGGTTTCCAAGGCAGTATCACTATGGAAGTAGATTGCCCCATCTTCCTTCCAAGGAGTGGCTGGTGGGTTTGAACCGCCAGCCTTCTGATTAGCAGCAAAGTGCCTTAGGCACTATGCTACCAGAGCTCCCTGCAACTGGCATAGTCCTCCTAAAAAGCCAAATAACTTCTCTTATCTTGGTGTTCTTTCCCTGGAAATGGCTGCTGAGGGGGAATGAGGTCCACACATCATTCTTAGGCAAAGAATTTAGTAGAAATGTTGACAAATTTTCTCTCTTCTTTGCCCAGATTTAGTGATGAGACTGGGTCACTGAACCTTCCTTACCTCTGCTACCCCAGGTCCTCCCGCTTCCCCCAGGTTCTGTCTGATTAATTTATGCCTGCTGAAGAGGATTAGCCTTATTATTGTCTTCTGTGTGATCCTTCCTTCCACCAGAGGAATAATGGGCCCACCCGATTTGTTCTATCTGGTGAAATGCTGATGCATGGGGTTTACTATCTTAGAGTGTGTTCTCTAGAAGGGCAAAACCAGTGAAATATATATATTTCAAGGAAAAGCTCACACAGTTGTAGAGGCTGGCTAGTCCCAAATCCATGGGTCAGGCATCAGGCTGGAGGCTTCTCCTGACTCATGTGGTTGCTGGGACTGACGACCTCAAAACCAGCAGGTCAGGTGGCAGGATGCTGACTCACATCCCAAGAACCAGAGGTCAAAAGATGCAGGATTGAGACATACACAGAGAGAGAGAGAGAGAGAGAGAGACAGAGAGACAGACAGACAGACAGACACACAGTGATAGAGAAAGAGAACTTTGCCAGAACATCCATATACACTGAATGCAGGCCATGTCTCCAAGGAAACTCCTCTTACATCAGATCACAAAGTAGAGGATAATTACATAATACTGTGAATCATGGCCTGGCCAAATTGACATTTAACATTAACCATCACCTTCTGTGGTAGTTTGGTTTGTGTGTCAACTTGGCTTGGCCTGGTTGAGTGGCTGGGTAGCTGGTGGTAGTTAATCCCCATGAGGAGACTGGCAATCAACTCCGTGGTCGGATCTACCACAAGCAGCTAAGTAGCTGCCTTTGGGTATGTGGTCTGCTTCCTGTATATAAGGAGAAGCCTTTGGGTATGGTCTCTAGCCTATGGCACGCTTGGACCCTGCATGTAGCCATGTCGTTGCTCAGCAGCCTGCTATGCTCTGCTGACCTTGGGACTTACAATGGACTAAAGTTAATGGCCTGCCGTGTGGTTTGGTAACATCAGAACTGTGCCTTTTGACTTGTCAACCTTGGGGCTTCTCAGCCTCAGCAGCCAGCAGCTGTCTGAGTGAAGAAAAGCCTCTAGCTCCAGTGGGCCGGGAGCAGGAGGCAGAGCTGGACCCCAAGGTTGAGGGGCTTTCACCCAGCCCCTAGAGCTTGGCACTTTGAACTTGGACTTAAAGCCTCCAAACTGTAAGAATAAATTCCTGTTTGTTAAGGCCATCCCATTTGTGGTGTATTCCTGTCAGAGCAGCAGTAAGTAACCAGAACACCTTCCAAAGCCCCTCAAAGCAGCTCTTCCACTTCTGCTCCCAATTGGCCCTGATGTCAATGGGGTCCATCTCCACCAACAACAGACAAGATTTATAACCAAAAACAAACAAACAAACTCACTGCCATGGAGTTGAACCCGACTCACAGTGACCCCTCCTTGGGTTTCCGAGGTGGTATCACTATGGAAGTAGATTGCTCAACCTTCCTTACTGGGAGTCGATACACTTGCTGGAGATTTTGGAGAAGCCTCTCAGCTTTTCACCAGCCATCCAGCAGGCACTGTTCTTATCTGTCCTTCTACCTATCCCTTTTCCTTTTGGACTTGCTTTCCTCTTCTTTAGACTCTGATCTAACCCCTTCTTTTACCTATCTCTTCTGTAAACATTTTCCCTGAAGATGCCTTATCTGATGATTTTTACAATCCACAGTGACAGGTATCCAGTAGCTTGGTGACATGATGGGGTAGGAAGACAGATTAGGGACATGGATACTTTGCTAGGTAAGGTTATCTTCTCCAGGAAAAAGACTTTGTTAGTCATTGGTCTTAGATAATTTCCTGGTTGAGTCCAACATATGGCTCTTTGAGATTAAATATAAAATGAAAGAATACTTAATGCTACCAGGAGCTCTGGTGGTAGTGCCTAAGGCATTTGACTGCTAACCACAAGGCTGGTGGTTCAAACCCACCAGCCACTCCTCAGAAGGAAAGTTGGGCAATCTACTTCCTTAGTGATACCACCTCAGAAACCTAAAGAGGGGTCACTATGAGTTGGATATAACTCGATAGCAGTGAGTTTGAGAGCAGCTTCTGGTTGAGTCAACCTTATGCAAAGGTCCTGGATCTAGAACCTAACACATACAGGTTTCCCCAGCTATCCAAAAGTAGAGTGTTCCTATTAAACCTTTTGTAAGCTGAAACGGTGTAAAGTGAAGAAAATTACCATTAACTTATATGGGAAAAATTTTAGAGCATCCTCAGACAAAAAAAATAACCTACCAAATCATACCAAATAATACATAAAACCTAAAATAATACAAACACATAGCATTTCACTTTTTAATCCTCTTCCTCTGAGTTCAGGTAAAATTCTTCAAGTTTGTCTTGTAATTGACTAACACAGTTTTCCATATTCTCCAGTCTGATACTCTGTTTTAGTTTACAACCTCCACTGAGTTTTTTTTTTTTTTTTAATATGACAATCATATTTTCCATCATCAGAAACATTTGCCATTTTTAAAACATTCCCTTTCACACATAGGAAAGAAACTTTATGACTGTGTTGAGTGTGGTAAGAGCTTCAGTTGGAGCACAGATCTTCACTATCATCAGAGAATTCACACAGGACAGAAACCTTTGTGTGTGATACATGTGGCAAGGGCTTCAGTTATAAACCTTTGTGTTCATCAGAGAGTTCACACAGGAGAAAAGCCTTTTAAGTGTAAGGAATGTAGTAAGGGCTTCAAACAGAGCTCCACTCTTCGCATTCACCAGAGAGTCCACTTGGGAGAGAAACCTTTCATGTGTGATATGTGTAGCAAAGGCTTCAGCTGTAATACAAATCTCCATGTTCATCAAAGATTCCATACAGGACAGAAACCTTTTAAGTGTGAAGAGTATAGCAAAGGCTTCCATCAGAACTTCAATCTTCACATTCACCAAAGAGTCCACACTGGAAGACTGAAGAATACAGTCTGCAGTATGGATTACATCTCAATATAAAGAAAACAAAAATCCTCACAACTGGTCCTATAAGCAACATTACGATAAATGGAGAAAAGATTGAAATTGTCAAAGACTTCACATTACTTGGTTCTACAATCAACGCCAATGGAAGCAGCAGTCAGGACATCAGATGATGTATAGCACTGGGCAAATCAGCTGCAAAGGACCTCTTTCAAGTGCTGAAGAGCAAAGATGTCTCTTTGAAGACTAAGGTGTGCCTGACACAAGCCATGGTATGTTCAATTGCCTCATATGCATGTGAGAGCTGGACAATGAATAAGGAAGACCAAAGAAGAATTGATGCTTTTGAGCTGTGATGTTGGCGAAGAATGCTGAAAGTACTATGAACTGCTGAAACAACTAACAGGTCTGTCCTGGAGGAAGTGCAGCTGGAATGCTCCTTGGAGGTGAGAATGGCCAGACTTCATCTCACCTGGTTTGGTCATGTTGTCAGAAGGGACCATTCCCTGGAGAAGGATGTCATGCTTGGTAACGTGGAGGATCGATGAAAGAGGGGATGGCCCTCAATGAGATGGATTGACATGGTGGCAGCAGGGATGAGCTCAAGTATAGCAAGAATTATGGAGCTGGCTCAAGACCGGGTGGTGTTTCGTTCTGCTATGCATAGGGTTACTATGAGTCGGAGATGACTTGAGGCACCTAACAACAACAATACAAGGAAGACCAGTTAATATGACTATTATTCAAATTTATGCACCAACCATGAAAGCTAAAAAATTGATGATTTTTACAACTTCTGCAGTCTGAAGAATGTCCAAACATGCAATCAAGATGTATTGATAATTACTGGTGACTTGCATGTGAGAAACAAACAAACAAAAAAAGCATCAGTAATTGGAAAATATGGCCTTGTAGTGATAGAAAGGACACCAGAATGATGGAATTTTGCAAGATCAATGACCTCTTCATAGTAAATACCCTTCTTCAATAAACAGTGACTCTACATGTGGACCTCACCAGATGGAATACCCAGGAATCAAATTGACTACATATATGGAAAGAGACAATGGAGAAGCTAAATATCATCAGTCAGAATAAGCTAGGGACTGACCAGTGAACATACCATCAATTGCTTACATGCAAGTTGAAGTTGAAGTTAAATAAAATTAAAACAAGTTCCTGAGAGTCAAAATGTGACTTTGAGTATATCCCACCTGAATTCAGAGACCACCTCAAGAATAGCTGTGATGTGCTGAACACCAATTATGAAAGACCAGATGATCTGTGGGATGACATCAATGACATCATACATGAAGAAAGCAAAAGGTCATTAAAAAGACTGGAAAGGAAGAGAAGACCAAAATGGATGACAGAAGAGACTCTGAAACTAGCTCTTAAATGGAGAATAGCTAAAGTGGATGGAAGAAATGATGAAGTAAAATAGCAAAGATTTCAAAGAGCAGCTTGAGAAGACAAGGTAAAGTACTGTAATGAAACATGCAAAGATTTGGAGTTAGAAAATCAAAGGAGAAGAACACACTTGGCATTTCTCAAGCTGAAAGAACTGAAGAAAATATTCAGGCCTTGAGTTGCAATATTGAAGGATTCTATGGGCAAAACACTGAATGATAGAGTAAACATCAAAAGAAGAGTCAATGTACAAAAAAAAAAAAAGTCAATGTTGAACCATTCCAGGAGATAGAAGACGTACTGATGGTACTGAAGGAAGAAGTCCAAGCAGCACTGAAGGAACTGGCAAAAAACAGGGCTCCAGGAATTGAGGGAATATCCATTGAGTCATTTCAACAAACAGATGCAGCCCTGGAGGTGCTCACTCATTTATGCCAAGAAATTTGCAAGACAGCTTCCTGGCCAACTGACTGGATGAGACCCATATATGTGCCCATTCCAAAGAAAATGATCCAAAAGAATGCAGAAATCATCAAACAAATTATCAAAATTATATTATCAAATGTCATTAATATCACAAGCAAGAAAAATTTTGCTGATAATAGTTCAAAAATGATTGCAGCAGTCCACTGACAGGAAACTGCCAGAAATTCAAGTTGGATTCAGAAGAGGCTGTGGAATGAGGGATATCATTCCTGGTGTCAGATGGATCTTGGCTAAAAGTAAAGGACACCATAAAGATGTTTACCTATGTTTTACTGACTATGCAAAAGCAATCGACTATGTGGATCATAACAAACTATGGATAACATTGAGAAGAATGGGGATTCCAGAATCTTTAATTGTGTTTATGATGAATCTGTACATGGACCAAGAGAGAGTCATTCAAACAGAACAAGGGGATACTGCATGGTTTTAAATCAGGAAAGGTGTGCATCTGGGTTGTATCCTTTCATCATACTCATTCAATCTGTGCTTAGCAAATAATCCAAGAAGCTGGACGATATGAAGAAGAACACTGCATTAGGATTGGAAGAAGACTCACTGACAACCTGCAATATGCAGATGGCACTACCTTGCTTGCTGAAAGGGAAAAGGACTTAAAGCACTTACTGATGAAGATCAAAGACCACAACCTTCAATATAGATTATACCTCAACATAAAGAAAACAAAAATCCTCACAACTGGACCAATAAGTTACATTATAATAAATGGAGAAAAGGTTGAAGTTGTCAAGGGTTTCATTTTACTTGGATCCTCAATCAATGCCCATGGAAGCAGCAGTCAAGAAATCAAACAACATATTGCATTGGGCAAATGTGTTGCAAAAGACCTCTTTAAAGTGTTTAAGAGAAAAGGTCATTTTGAAGACTAAGGTGCACCTGACCAAAACCATAGTATTTTCAATAGCAACATATGCTTGTGAGAGCTGGGCAAGGAATAAGGAAGACTACAGAAGCACTTATACATTTGAATAGTGCTGTTGGTGAAGAATACTGGAAACAGCTGGATAGCCAGAAGAATGAACAAATCTGTCCTCGAAGAAGTGCAGCCAGAATGCTCCTTAGAAGCAAGAATGGCCAGATTTCATCTCCCATGCTTTGGTCATGTTGTCAGAAACAATCAGCCTGGAGGATATTATGCTAGGTAAATTAGAGGGTCGGCATAAAAGGGGAAGACCCTCAGCAAGAGGGATTAACACAGCGTCTTCAACGATGGGCTCAAGCAGGCAATGACTGTGAGGACGGTGCAGGACTGAGAGGTAGTTTGTTCTGATGTACCTGTGCACAACAGTCAAAACCGACTATGAGTAAAAACCGACTAAATGGCACCTAACAACAACAAGATGGCTGAGATAAGGAAAAAAAAAAATGCCAGAAAAAAGCAAGTGTGGGTCAGTATATGGGGAAATTGGAACCTTTATCTATTGTTGGTGGGAATGCAAAATGGAACAGCCATTGTCAGTTCCTCAAAAAACTAAAAATAGAACAATCATATGACCCAGCAATTTCACTCCCAGGTATATATCCTGGAAGCAGAGACTCAAACAGAGATCTGTACACCAGTGTTCACTGCAGCATTATTCACAATAGCCAAAAAGTAGAAACAACCTAAATGCCCAACAGTGTATGACTGGATAAACAAAATGTGGTACATAGGTATGATGGAATACTATGCAGCCAGTAGGAGAAATTAAGTGTTGATACATGCTACAATATGGATGGAGTTCGAAGACATTATGCTGTATAAAATAAGTCATTCACCAAAAGGCAAATATTGTATGACCTTACTTACGTAAAATGACAAGAAACTGCAAATATATAGAGACCAAAGTTTGTTAGTAGTTACCAAGTGTAGGAGGGAGGGGGAACACGGGGCTTAATGGTGATGGAAAAATCATGTTGATTAAGGGTAGGATTGCATAGCTTATCATTGTAATTGCTGCAATCTGCACACCTATAAAGGCTGAACTAAGAAAAATGTAATAGATGTATTTACAACAATGAGAAAACAAACAAACAAAAAAAGGATAGCTGCTGAGGTTTCTTGTGGACAACCAAACACCTCATAAGATGTGGTTCCTCGGTTTGGAGGATTAGGGTCATTACAGAACATCCCCATTCATTACTTTAATAAGCTGTTTGTTTAGTGCTTCTCTTCTATCTCCTAGTTCTCTATGTGGTGTTTGAGGTCTTAAAAGCTTGCAAAGCTATCATCCAAGGCATGATAATTGGTCTATACTTGCCTTGAGCAAAAGAAGGAGAATCAGGAACAGAAGAAGGATATGGAAGGTGTAGATAATTCTCTCCATGAACAACTGCCTCCTTTACCATGAAACCAGAAGAACTGGATGGTGCCTGGCTACCATTACTGAACATTTTGATCGAAGACTGTACAAGAACCTTGATCAAAAGCAGAGAAGTGCAGAATAGAATTTCAAATTTTTATGGGCTCTAGATTTTCTGGAGCCAAGGGAGCTGGATGAACCCCTGAAACTATTGCCTTAAGATAATCTTTAAACTTTAAGCCAAAAATATCCCCTGAAGTCTTCTTAAAGCCAAACAAAAAGCTTAGCTTAACTAATAAAGAGATCTGCCTTGAGCATTATATTCTTGTAAGAGTTATCTATATGGGATCAAAGTGACAACAGCAATGGCATCTTAACAGCTTAGCATCTGAGAAGGTAGTAAGGTTATGATGATGGAGGAGGAACAACTCAGAAAAGGAGGACAAGAAGGGTTGCACAACTCGAAGAATGTAATCAATGTCACTGTATATGTACATGAAGAAATGGCTGAATTGGTATATGTTTTGCTGTATATATTCTCAACAACAACAAAAGAAAACTCATGAAAAATGAAGACATGGAATTTAAGAAATAGAAATTAAATCCTAGAGCTCAGATTTACTAAATAACTGCTATTAGTGTGACCATGAAGTTAAATGTTAGTACCAAAGAGTGAAGAGGGATTGTTGAAAGAGAAGACGTACTGCTAAAGGGGCAAGGAGGCCACATCTCCTGACCTCCTCTAACCCCACAACAGGAAGACAGAATCACTACCAGCAGCCCAAGGCCTATCCCTGTGAGGGCAGACATACCGCCTCCCTCCAGCCCTTTCACCAACCCTGACACCAATCGTTCCTGCCGCAGCACTCACCACCTTTCTTCTGGGTTCCATAATTCACTGCAGTGGCCACACAGAACTCACAGATTATGGGGTTTATTAGGGAAGCACCAGGTTACAATTCAAGTTCAGGAAAAATGCTCAGTCTCTCTCCCAGCCCACCATCTCTCAGCCAACAGTCTCTCACAGTCTCTCTCCCAGTAGTGGGTGTCCCTTGGTGTCTCACTCAGCAATGTGTGTCTCTTGTGTCTCTTTCCCAGCAGAACGTGTCTCTCAGGAGCACATCCTTCCTCAGCCAGCAGTCAGAGAAAGAGAGAGCCAGCAGTCAGAGTTCTGCCTCTAGGAGGCCTCCCTTTGAGCCCAGCAGAGTGGCCAAACTAGCCAATCATAACATCAGAATTCCAAGCACATGAGAGAGAGCGAACTTTCCAGAACATTACTTTGTGCTGCTCCCAACAGAAATAACCCAGGTGGATAACTTTTACAATCAGGAGCTCCTCAGTTGCTCACAGCAAATTCCACCACAGAGTTTACAAAGACTTATGGCTAGAAAAGCCACACCAGGTAATTTACTATACCGCAAGACCTATAATGTAAAGAAAGTAACAATCTGCATAGTAAGGTCAAGAGCAAAGACTTCTGGATGAACATGACTAACCTGTTGTATAAATTTACCTCTTCTTGCTCTCAAAGAGTCCAATAAAATGAAGCAAGAAATATAAATAATATAATAATAATAATACATATGTGAAAACACTGGGCCTAGTATCATCAATGGACCAGAAAGTCTTGAAATTTCTGAAGATTAGAGCAGGGAAAGTTGAATTAAGAACATATGTCAAATAAAGCTGTGACCTACCACAGACAAAAAAGGAAACCACTCAAAATTAATTCCCCCAATACCCACCCACTGCCATTGAGTTGATGCCGACTCATAGCAAGAGTAGATCTGCTTCTAGGGTTTTCAAGGCTGTAATCTTTACAGAAGCAGAGTATATCATCTTTCTCCCACAGAGCAACTTGTGGATTGGTTTGAACTGCCGACTTTTTGGTTGGTAAATGAACACTTAAGCCACTGCACCATCAGCGTTCTTTACTACCCCCAATAGAACCTTTAAAAAAAAAAAAACTTATATGACTAGAGTTAGCAGGGGCTGTAGAAAGGCCTTAGGGTAGTCAGTTGGGTAACTAATTCAAACACTGTTAGAGTTAAGTCAGGTCCCTCAGTGGTACAAGCAGTTTGTGACCAGCTGCTAACCTAAAGGCTGGCAGTTGGACCCACCCACCAGCACCATGGAAGAACAGCCTTGAAATCTGTCTCTGTAACAATTACAGCCAAGAAAACCCTATGGAGCAGATCTACTCCATATCACAGGGGACTGTCATGAGTCAGAATTGACTCCATGGCAAGGAGTTCGGGGTTTTTTGTTAGTTTGTTTGGAACTAACTCAGCTACAGTATTCATCCCCACCCTAAAACTGGCAAAA
>NW_006921942.1:1339830-1344990 GCF_000298275.1 Orycteropus afer afer | reverse complement strand
ACAATATAACAAAACAACAAAACACTGCCTGGCCCTGTGCCCTGTGCCATCCTTAAAGTCATTGCCATGCTTGAGCCCTACCCTTAATCATGCAATATTTTCATTACCATTAACCTTATTTCCCCTCTCCCTTTCACCATGGGTAACCACTAGAAAGTTTTGTTCTCTATACACTTGCCTTTTCTTATCTTTTTATATAAGTGAGGTCGTATGATGTTTGTCCTTTGGTGACCAATTTATTTTTCACAGCGTAGTGTTTTCCAGCTCCATCCACGTTGTAGCATGTATCAAGCCTTCGTTTCTCCTACCGGCTGAGTAATATTGCATTTTGTCTATACACCACACTTTGTCCATTCATCTGTTGATGGGCATTTAGGTTGTTTCTACCTTTTGGCTATTGTGATTTTTGACTCTTTTCATCATGAATGAGTGTTGAATTTTACCAAATGCTTCATCTCTATTGATTGATATGAAATCTTTAGTTTGTTAATATGGTAGATTATATTGATTGATTTTCAAATAGTGAAATAACTTTGCATTCCTAGAATAAACCCCATTTGCTCATGATGTATAACTATTTCTATATATAGTTAAATTCTGTTTGCCAATACTTTATTACAGTTTTTACATCTGTATTAATGAGGAATACTTGCAGGCTGTTTTTGCAGGGTTTTTTTTTTTGGTTCTGATTTAGTCTGATTTGGGTATTAGCTTTATAACATGAATTTAAGTTGTTGATTTTCTGCAAATGTTTGGTCTTGTCCATTTATATTTATATCTAAAACTCTTAATTGAGCAGCATTACCAACTGTGCATGTTTCCTGTTTGTCTAAAGTAACGGAAGTGTCTGATTACTGGGACCCTGCCTGGTAGAAGGGAATATACAACTAGATAGAGTGTATGGAACGGATCCTATCCAGAGAGTGGCCACATGCCTGAGGCTCTACCAAATTTCTCCAAATACAACCTACACATCTCTGAGAATAGGCGAACTGTTCTTTCACTTTGTTAATTTCTGACCTACTGTTCATGCTTCACCCCTTCAGACCTCTCTGACTTCTAGAGTTCTGTTGGGAAAAGTCATCAAGGAAAAAGCAGTGGCAAATTTAGAAGCCCTAATTTACGGCATAAATAGACTACCAAGCATAACCCAAAAGGTACAAACAGTAGAAGATAAACTAGATGATTGGGACTGCGGTATAGTAAATTACTTAGTGTGGCTTTTCTACCCATAAGTCTTTGTAAACTCCAAGGTGGGAATTGCTATTAGCAACTGAGGAGATCCTGATTGCTAAAGTCGCCCACCTGGAGTATTTCTGTTGGGAGTGGCACAAAACAATGTTCTGGGAGGTTCCCACTCTCTCTCAGGTGCTTAGAGTTATGATGCTGTGATTGGTTAGTTTGACCACCCTGCTGGGCTCAAAAGGAGGTCTCCTAGAGGCAGAACTCTCTCTGACTGCTGATTGAGGAAGACATGCTGCCAAAAGAGACACACGCCCCTGAAAGAGACATGTGTTGCTGGGAAAGAGACCCAAGAGACACGCATTGCTGAGTGAGACACCGAGGGACCAGCACTGCTGGGAAAGAGACTGTTGGCTGAGGGACGGTGGTCTGGGAGAGAGATTGAGCATTTTTCCTGAACTTGAATTGTAGCCTGTGGTGCTTCCCTAATAAACCCCATAATCTGTGAGTTCTGTGTGGCCACTGCAGCGAATTATCGAACCCAGGAGAGAGGTGGTGGGTGCTTTGGGAGAAACGGTTGGAGAAAGGGCTGGAGGGAGGCAGCATGTCTGGCCTTGTAGGAATAGGCTTTGGGTCACTGCTGGTAATCATGTCTTCCTCTTATGGGATTAGAGGAGGTCAGAACATGTGGCCTCCTTGCCGTTTTTGCAGGGACCTTCTGAAAATCAAACTTTTATGTGCTTCAAAAGACTTCTCCAAAAGAGTAAAAAGAGAACCTATAGATTGGGAAAAAATATTTGGCAATGACATATTGACAAGGGACTTAGCTCTAAGATTTATGGAAAATTCCAAAACCTCAATATCAAAAAAGACAAACAGTCCAATTAGAAAATGGGCAGAAAATATGAATAGGCACTTCATCAAAGAAGATATTCAGGTAGCTAACAAACACATGAAGAAATGTTCGTGATAATCAGCCATTAGAGAAATGAAAATCAAAACAACCATGAGATACCATCTCACCCCAACACAAATAGCAAAGTTCAACAAGACAGAAATTAACAAATGCTGGTGAGGATGTGGAGAGATTGGGACTCTCACACATTGCTGGTGTGACTGTAAAATGATACAACCACTGTGGAAATCAGTATGGCAAGTCCTTAAAAAGTAGGAATTAGAAATATCATTTGATCCAGAAATCTCATTGAGAGTCAGGACAGCAACAGGTATATGCACACCCATGTTCATCGCAGCACTATTCATAATAGCAAAGAGATGGAAAAAATCTAAGTGTCCATTAACTGAGGAATGGATAACCAAACTGTGGTGTTATTGTTGTTGTTAGATGCCATCAAGTCATCTCCGACTCATAGCAACCCTATATACAACAGAACAAAACACTGCCCAGTCCTGTGCCAGCTCCACGATCCTCACTATACCTGAGCCCATCACTGTAGCCACTGTGACAATCCATCTTATTGAGGGCCTTTCCCCTCTTTTGTTGACCCTCCACTTTACCAAGCATGGTACCCTTCTCCAGGGATTGGTCCCTTCTTAAAACATGACCAAAGTAGATGAGACAAAGTCTGGCCATTCTCACTTCCAAGGAGCATTCCGGCTGCACTTCTTTCAGGACAGATTTGTTAGTTCTTTTAGCAGTCCATGGTACTTTCAGTATTCTTCACCAGCACAACTCAAAAGCATCAACTCTTCTTCGGTCTACTTTATTCATTGTCCAGCTCTCACATGCATATGAGACAACTAAAAACACCATAGCTTATGTCAGGCATACCTTAGTCCTCAAGGAGTTATCTTTGCTTTTCAGCACTTGAAAGAGGTCTTTTGCAGCTGATTTGCCCAGTGCTATATGTCGACTGATATCTTGACTGCCGCTTCCATTGGTGTTGATTGTAAAACCAAGTAATATGAAGTCTTTGACAACTTCAAACTTTTCTCCATTTATTGTGATGCTACTTATTGGTCCCATTGTGAGGATCAACTGTGGTACACACACACAATGGAATACTAAAGAATAACGTAGAAGCTGCAAAACACTGCACAACATGGATGAACTTAGAGGACATTATGCTGAGTGAAATAAGTAAATCACAGAAGGACAAATATTGTATTAGTCCACTGTTGTAAAAAGTCAAGTAAAGGTTTATATATGTAAAGAAACTTTCTTTGTTGGTTACCAGGGAAGGAAAACTGCTAGATAGGTAGAGACAAATATTGATTTGGGTAAAGGGAAGGGCAACATACCAAAAGCAAGTGATCAACATGGTGGCACTGAGGAAGAGGAAGACACAGAGAAGTATACAAGATAAACCCTTTTACGTATACAATACTGTGTTGTCAGTGATAACAAACATTGTTGTACAGGTAAATAGATGAGTAGACAGGCTGAATGATGACGTATGTCTAGGCAAAAGGGAATATACTCATGACCATATAAAGTTGGTAGATGATATGACTACATACATATTTGTATGTGCTGTAAGAATGTCCAAATATATAATAGAGCTAACAGGGGCAAAGTTATGATAATTTCTTGGCCACCCTGAGGGAGTGAATTATTGGACCTATGGGCTTGGGACCATGGTCACAGGGGACATCAAGCTCAATTGGCATAACATACTACACAAAAACATTGTTCTATACCCTACTATGGTGAGTAGTGACTGGGGTCTTAAAAGCTTGCAAGTGGCTATCTAGATGCAACGATAGGTCTCTCCACATCCAGAGCAAAGAAGAATGAAGAAAACCAAAGACACAAAAAAACAATTAGTCCAAAGGATGAGCAGACCATGTGATCCTCAGGCTATATGACTGTGACACCAGAAGAACTAGATGGTACCCAGCTACCACTATCAACCATTCAGAAAGGGAATCTGTGCAGGACATCCAGGATAGAGTGGGAAACAATGCGGAAAAAACTCAAAATCATTCAAAAAAAAAAAAAAAAAAAGACCAGGCCTACTGGTCTAACAGAGCCTGGTGAGGCCTCTGAGACTACTGTCCCTAGTCACCCTTCAGGTCTGGAACTGAACTCAGTCCTGTGGCTTCCAGCCAAACAACAGACAGGCGTAAAGGGTGAACATTTACATCAGGTAGATACACTCCTTAGAATGATCAATTGTGGGAGAACAGAAGGGCAGTGTTTGCACAGGGAGACAGTTTGAGGGGCAGGAATGTATAGGAGGGAAGGACACAGGGAAGAGGTAACTAGAGGGAGAAGTGTTACATTGTGGGGAAGTGCAGTCAATGTCATGAAACAAAATGTGTATGAACTGCTGTATGGAAAATTAATTTGCTCTGTAAAATTTCACCCAAATCACAATAAAAATTAAAAAATAAATGTTAAAGAAAATTATCTCACAAGCTACCAATTCTACTACTAAGTATATACTTAATGGAAATGAATACATATGTCCATATGTATAAAATAAACTTATGTATGAATACTCATAGCATTATTGGTAATAGCCACAAAGTGGAAACAACCTAATGTCTACCACTGATACCTGGATAAACAAAATATGGTACATCTATACAATGGATATTACTTGGCCATAAAATGAATGAAGTACTGACACATGATACAACATGAATCAACCTGGAAAACATTATGCTGAGTGAAAGAAGCCAGACACAAAAGGATAAATATTGTAAGATTTCAGTGATATGAAATGCCCAGAATAGGCAAATCTATAGAGACACAAAGTAAATTTAGTTGCTGCCTGGAGGTGATGGTGGGAAGAACAGGCATGGGGGTGGAGAGGTGTGTGTATGTGTGTTACCTGCTAATGGGTTCAGGGTTTCTTTTCTGGGTGATAAAAATGTTCTAAAATTGATTGTAGTGATGGTTGCACAAGTGTATGAATATACTAAAGTCACTGAAACATACACTTTAAATGTATGAATTGTATGATATGTGGTCACATCTCAATAAATATGATACCAAAAAAAAAAAAAAAA
>NW_006921942.1:1327091-1328760 GCF_000298275.1 Orycteropus afer afer | reverse complement strand
CTTTTAAAGTCTGATTTATGTATTTTGGGGCTCTTTCATTGGGTCCATAGATATTTATTATTGTTATATCTTCTTGTTCAATTGATCCTTTAATCATTATATAATGTCCTTCCTTGTCTCATATGGTGGTTTTTGTCTTAAAGTCAGTTTGATCAGAAATTAATATTTCCATGCTCACTGTTTTTTGGTTGCCATTTGCTTCATATATCTTTTCCAACCTTTGATTTTTACTCTATTTTTGTGTTTGTCTCTAAGGTGTGTCTCTTGTAGACAGCATATTGATGGGTTATGCTTTCTTATCCAGTCTGCAAGTCTCCATCTCAAGTGGTGTGTTTAATCCTTTGACATTCAGTGTAATTATTGACAAGTATGAATTGCTTACTGTCATTTTGTTATGTATTTTTTCATGGTGTTCCTGATTTCTTTGTTCCATATAATTTTCTGTGCTGAGCTCATTATGTTTATGAATCGTGTTATTGTTTCCTTTGTTGCTATTGTTTTAGTATTTGCTAGATATTTGTGCTTGGCCTCTTTTTTATTGTGATGTGAAGGTTTATCATTTTTCTTTGAGGTTACCTTGTGATTTATCATTTTCTCCCCAAGTTTAGAACAGTCCATTCTATCTTGCAACCCTCTTGACTTCCTCACCATTTAGAAGTTCTGTAACTACACTATTTTCCCCCTCTTTTTGGTTTGCAGTTGCCTCATTTGTCAATTGATGTCTCTGGTTCCCTGTTTACGATTTTGTAAGCTTATTTTACTTTGGATACACCCATAGCTGTGTTGATTTCTGGGCTATGTCATGTTGTGTATTAATGGTCAGTTGTTGTTTGCTATTATTGGTTCTCTGTTTAAAAGACTCCCTTTAGTATCTCTTGTAAGATGGGTCTGATTTTAACAAATCTCTTTAATTTCTGTTTATCTGGAAATCTAATTTCACCATCATATTTGAGGGACAGTTTCACCGGGTATATAATTCTTGGTTGGAAATTTTTCTCTTTCAGGGTTTTACATATACCATCCCATTGCTTTCTCACTTGCATGGTTTCTGCTGAGAAATCAGAGCTTATTCTTATTGGTTGTCCTTTGTAAGTAACTTTTCATTTTTCCCTTACAGCTTTCAAGATTCTTTCTTTGTCTTTGGTTTTGATGAGTTTGATGACAATATGTCTTGGTAATTTTCTTTGGGGTCTATCCCGTTTGGGGTTCATTGTTGTTCTTGTTAGGTGCCGTCGAGTCATTTCCAACTCATAGCGACCCCATGCACAGCAGAATGAAACACCACCTGATCCCGCACCAGCTCCATGATCCCTGCTATACTTGAGCCCATTGTTGCAGCCACTGTGTCAATCCATCTCATTGAAGACCTTCCCCTCTTTTGTCGACCCTCCACCTTACCAAGCATGACATCTTTCTCCAGGGAATGGTCCCTTCTGACAACATGACCAAAGTAGGTGAGACAAAGTCTGGTCACTCTGACTTCTAAGGAGCATTCAACTGCACTTTCTCCAGGACAGATCTGTTAGTTCTTTTAGCAGTCCATGGTAGTTTCAGCTTTCTTTGCCAGCACTACAACTCAAAAGCATCAACTCTTCTTCAGTCTTCCTTATTCATTGTCCAGCTCTCACATGCATACCAGGCGATTGAAAATATCATGGCTTGTGTCAGG